>NC_056529.1:31021334-31079520 GCF_019175285.1 Sceloporus undulatus
TTTTTTTTTCCCATGGGAAGGGGCCCCTGGAGCTATTGCAATTGTTCTCTCCAACATAGATTGTGGGTTGCTTTCTTAGAGATAAGGGGGATCAATTTAGCACATGATTAGAAGCCAATTCCTCGATTAAACTTGAGATTCTTTTGGAGCTCTACACTACAATACACACAGTTGCACAAGAACTGTTCTTTCTCAGAGGTTGCACAAGTGCAGGCAAACATTCTACAAGCGCCCACACAAACCTCTCTACACTTTTGGCTTGGTACGGCTTGGGGAGCTAATCGATTGATATGCAATAGATGAGCTCAAATTATTGTGCCATTTGTGCAGTCAGTGGTCCCACTGTGGGATCCAGTTTAACCACTACGCTTGGCCTTTGATATCTGCAGTGGATTCATTCCAGACACCACCGTAGATACCAAAATCTGTGGATGCTTAAGTTCCATTGTCCTCAGTGGAGGAGCATCATGCAGTTGTACTCCCATTAGGGACAATGGACCTTAAATGGTGGACACGTGCACATAGCCGTGCCTCCATTAGGAACAGTGTTCATTGTCTCCAGTGATAGTGCATGCATGCAGCCGCACCACCATTAGGGACAATAGGATTTAATGGCAGTGCGTCTACATGCACATGCCACCATTGTGGACAATGCGGGCTTGCCGTACATGGATGTTTGAATCAGCGGATAGCAAGTCCATGGATACCAAGGGTCAAATGTACATGGTACATTTACATGACACTGAAAATGCACAGAATTCTTCACAAATTCCAGGACTCAGATGTCATTGTGCTAAACATGTCCATACCTCTGAACCAGAGCCTTTTTCATCTGTGTTCTCACAACACTGCTATGTGTGAGAACTATTCCTAGATCATCCTTAGAAATCAAAATTACATTTAGATTACACTTTGAGAACTGAAGCTAAGGATATGAATAACAACAACAGCAATACCAAGCTTCACTCTCCCTCCTGCTCTGCGGATTTGTACTTTTCCAACTCGGACTTTTCTTAGAGCAGATCAATGATGAACTTGTTTGCATTGCAGGGCAAAGGTTGCAACCTAGTTATGTTTGAAGTCCAATTCAAGCTGAAAGGTTATTCCCCTTTCCCTGAGAGTATGTCCCACTGAACTGAAGGCAATGAATAAAATGGTTAGAGAAGGGCACTGTTGGCACAGTTTTCAGAGCACTGTGACCCTGCCTTTTTGAGTAAACGGGGTGCTTTACCCCTCAGTACTCTAATTCTCAGAGAAGCTAGATGACCTATGGCAGTCTTCCTCCAGCTGGACCTTGCAGGTGGGGATGGTGGGAATAACAGTATTGGAAGAGACCACAAGGATCATCTATTCTATTCTAGTGAATTTCTATTTGATTTATTGTACCATAGAATCATAGAGTTGGAAGAGACCCCAAGGGCCACTCAGTCCAACCCAGGGACGTAGGCAGGATTTTAGGAGGGGGGGGGGTCCAGACTAAGTGCCACCATTATAATGGGGCTTGGGTGCAGTGGCGCAGCAGCACACACCATTCATTTTTCTAATGGAAGGGGGGGTCCGGACCCCAAGATCCCCCCCTTGGCTACGTCCCTGTCCAACCCCATTCTGCCATGCAGGAACTCTCAGTCAAAGCATCCCTGACAGATGGCCATCCAGCCTCTGTTTAAAGACCTCCAAGGAAGGAGACTCCACCACTCTCCAAAGGAGTATGTTCCACTGTCGAACAGCCCTTACTGTCACAAAGTTTTTCCTAATGTTGAGCTGGAATCTCTTCTCCTGTAGCTTGCATCCTTTGTTCCAGGTTCTATTCTCTGGAGCAGCAGAAAACAAGCTTCGTCCTAATGTTAAAGTGGAATCTTTTTTACTGTAGTTTGCGTCCATTGTTCCGGATCCTATTCTCTGGAGCAGCAGGAAAGAAGCTTCTTCCTAATGTTGAAGTGGACTCTCTTTTCCTATACCTTGCATCCATTGCTCCAGGTTCTGTTCTCTGGAGCAACAGAAAACAAGCTTGCTCCCTCCTTAACATGGCATCCCTGCAAATATTTAAACAGGGCTATCGTATCACCTCTTAACCGTCTCCCCTTGTTGCATCTCCAGGGTGTGCCAAATTTGGGAGAAAGCTGGTATTATACCAGTTGTGCCCACTCTCAACCCAGCCTTCCAGTAGTTTCTTTTCTTTTCTTACTCCAGAAAATCCCCAAAGGAACAAAGAGAAGAAGCGGCTCAGCATTGGGCTAAGGACCAGGACCAAGATACTCCAGCTGTGGAAAAAAAAGCTCTTTTAAAACTTTCACCATGAGACTTTCGATGGTGCAATGTCCCCATTCATGGAGTTTTACGAAAGACAGCCACACGGTCCTCTGTTTGTAAACACTTCCATCCCTTCTTCTCCTATGGAAAAAAAAACCCTCCATAGAGGAGGAGAGAAAGAAAGAAAGAAAGAAAGGAAAAAAGAGGGGTGCAGCGATGTTCTTTTATTAACTTCCTTTTTTAGTTTTTAGACTATAGGCCTTTCTCTGCATTTTGGCTGCTAATATAGCACAGCGGCGTGCAAACCTACGGTGTTCGATAAATAAAATTTAATAATAACAATGATGATAATGATAATAATAATAAGCTATGGAGGAGGTTGGGGGTTATTGGTAGAATGCATAAAGGTTTCTTTCCCAGCCATGAACCTTTTTTTGCCTTCAGTCCTCAAACTATTAGCCTCCAAGCATTTTATCCTTACCTGCCTTTTATCTCTTCTTCCCTGGAGGAGTTGGAGGTCCAGAGGCAGTGGGGCAGGGACCCCAGGGCCCCACAGCTTCCCTTTCCCTTTCCCCTTCCTCTTCTTCTTCTTGCTTTCTGCTTGGCTTTCACTTTCTCCAAACGACGTGGAGAGCAGAGTTGCAGACTTTGGAGGGCCCTGCCTCCAGCTCTAAAGCAGAGGAAGAGGGCAGGCTCTTGGCAAAGAAAGCAAGAACTCGGTTCCTCCCCTCGCCTCCCATTAGTGCCTATTAGGAGGAAGCATAGTACTACATGAAATGACAGGGCTTCCCATTGAGAATCATTGCGGAATACATGCCCATAGGGAATCATTGCAGAATATTGGCCCATAGGGAATCATTGGAGAATGTTGCAATGATTCCCTGTGGGCAAGTATTCCCCACTGATTCTCTATCAGGGCAAGTATTTTGCAATGATTCTCTGTGGGCAGTTATTCCCCTAAGGTTCTTTATGGACAGGTTTCCCACAGTAATTCTCTATGGGCAAATGTTCTCCAATGATTCTCTATAGGTAAGTATTCCCCGGTGATTCTCTATGGGCAAATATTTCCCTATGGCAGTGGTTCTCAACCTTCCTGACACTGCGACCTTTTAATGCAGTTCCTCATGTTATGGTGACCCCCTGGATAGAGGAGTGATGCTCCTTATACCGCACGGTTTCCAAACCCTTCATCATTTTGGTTTCCCTCTTCTGAACCCACTCCAGCTTGTCAATATCCAGAGGTGTCTGTCACTAGGACGGCATTGGGCCATACTTTAGAGGAGGGACGATGCCCATTTGAGCCTTTTGTCCATTGCAGGGTGTGTGTATGCAATAGCAATTATATTTCTATACCGCTTATCAATGAACTCGGCACTCTCTAAGAGCTTTACAGTCTGTAAGCCAATTGCCCCCAACAAGCTGGGGACCAATTTACTGACCTACAAAAAGATGGAAGGCTAAGTCAACCTTGGAGCCCTGGGATCGAACTCACAACCTTGTAGCTGCAGGACTGGCCTTTACCCACTGTGCCACCAGGCAGCATAGGAGGGGCAAACGTGCCCCTCATGGCGTCTCTGCTGCCCCAATTCTTTCTAGCATAGTGGCTAGATCAAGGGTACCACTGTTCTGCTTTGGAGGACGAAGCTGAGGCAGTGGAGAGGAGGGGTGAGGGCCCCCTTCCGCTGCCTCTTGGTGCCCCACTTGACCGCTGCCTCCTGCCTTGGATGGGCAGTGGCTGGACAAGTGAACGAGTGAGTGAAACAGCGGGAGTGGAGGAGAGGAGAGCAGGCCATCACTGCAGCTACTGTGGTGTAGCTACTATGTGTGGCAGGCAGCTGGTTGACTGGGGAGGTGGGCAGGTGAACAAGGCAGTGGGAGGGGAGGGTGGGGCAGCCCCCTAAACCGGGTGTTATCAAGACTAGAGATGCCACTGTTAATGTCCTCCTTGAACTGTGGTGCCCAGAACTGGACGCAGTATTCCACCTGGGCAAAGTGACCAAAGCAGAACAGTGGTACTATGACTTCCCTTTGTCTAGCCACTATGCTCCCCTTGATGCAGTCTAGGATCATATTGGCTGTCAAAGTACCACAAACATCTGTCTCAAAGAGTTCATACATATGGTTCCATTTTGTCTACAGTTTTAGGTTTTGTTTTTAGTATTTTCATTTATTCACATTTTCATGAGTCACAATCCATCCAATTATACACTAACAATGGTGAAAAAAGAATTACTAGCAAGATTAACAAACAGTATCATATGACTGAACAAGTAATAATACACGTAACTCAGACAGACAAAGATGAAGGGTATTGTGCATTACAGACAATGAGTTTCCCAGAATTTCAGCTGTCCCTGGCTCTGGACAAAACTTCCTGACAATAAGAGCTATTTGACAGTGGAACACACTCCTTCCTCAGAGTGTAATGGAGTCTCCTTCTTTAGAGGTCTTTAAACAGAGGCTGGATGGCCATCTCTCCTGGGATGCTTTGCTTGTGAGTTCCTGCATGGCAAGGGGTTGGACTGGATGGCCCTTGTGGTCTCTTCCAACTCTATGATTCTATGATCATTTGCATAACATAATAAATATATAGCATATATTTGCAAGTGTTTCCTGGCATCCAGTTCCTCACACAAGTTTCATATTATTGGTCAGTTTTTAAGACCTTGTTAGCTTCTGCATTCTGTCTGGCCATAGCGTTAGCCTTGATGGCCCATGGACCCCCTTCCAACCCTACGATTCTATGGGAGAAAGATGAAACCATGAATGAAATGAAGACATGTAAGTTAGAGCAAACTGCACATGTACCATTCAGTACTTGGAAATGTTAAAAATAGAGCAGTGGAAGATTCCAAAGGCTCAAGTTTCACCTTACATCATGGTCTGGTAATTCAGGAGTCCAAAATTCAGAGGGAAATTCAGCCATGGTTAGTTCCTACTTGGACTTTTTGCTTGGTGCAGTCACAATTTCAAGAACAGAAAATGGCCCTTGTTAGAAAGATGCTTCATTTGCAAATCCGCAAGTCGAACTAGGCTTGCCCCCATTCGCGTTTCCTCAGTACACTCCTCTGAATTTTTCCACCGGCAGTTTTGGGCAGTTCTTCAACAAACTCAATCTGTGTTGGAAAAACAAAAGATTTTCTGAAGCCTGGGGGCAATTCAGTCATATTAGCTTGGCTTCCTTTATTTATGAATTTATCTATATGCCCATTTAGTCTTTTCTCCAATAAGATGGCTCCTGTTTATGTCCTCTTTATTCTATGGGGTGTTTGGGAATCAAATGGCCCTTCAGATGTTGTCACAGACTACAATTCCGCAGCAGTCTTGGTCAATGCAAATGGGGAGGAATCCTGGGAAGTGCATTCAACCACATCTTGAGGACTGCAAAATGCCTTGCATAAACCAGTAAAAAAGCTCTACTGTATCTGAGTGCAAGTCTATCTAATCCAGGAGTTCAACAATGGAATATACTGTCTTGGACGGTGAAGGACTCTCCTTCTTTGGGGGTCTTTAAAGAGAATTTGGATGCCCACCTCTCAGGAATGCTTTAGCTGTGAATTCCTATATTGGCAGGGGGTTGGACTAGCTTGAGGTCCAACTCTATGATTTTGTGATCCTGTGTTTCCCACAACAGTGAAACACATACCTCTTCATATTTTAATACGGCAGTGAGCCATTTTTTTTTTGCTGTTCCAAACTTTGGCCTTTTATATATACTACAATTTTCTTGTTCAGTTGCAGGAACATACTTGCCTTTCTAGGATATTTGTAGGGAGCAGTAACTGTTTTCACATGCTCTTGGAGTTCCTTGGTTAATTTTTCTGGGTCGCGTGACAAAAAGGCCGGCGACAATATGACAAAAGCTTTCACCACCTGCAAAAAGCAAACTGTATTCATGAAGTATTCCAAGAAAAAGCAGGCTTTGAAATACCGAAGTGAAATTATGTGCTACTGAGCTATTTTATTACAAGTTGAGAATCCCTTATCCAAAATGCTTGTAACCAGAAGTATTTTATGTTTTGGATTTCCTGGGGGGGATTTTGGAATACCCGTATTTGCATATACGCACATAATAAGGTATCTTGGAGAGGGCACCCAAGTCTAAACATGACATTCATTTACGTTTCATATACATCTTATACACATCAACCTGTACTTATTACTCTTTCCAGGTTAGGATGGCTACGCCTTCAGAAAGGTAGTCCTTCACTTAAAGGCTTTTGAAGCACTGTCCAGTACAAGTCCAGTTCTACTAAGCAAATCCAGTTTATTCATGATTTTTTAAATCTGTTGTATGCCCCTTTGAGTCCCAAAATTGGATAAAACGCAGGAAATGATGATAATGAAACATGACAATGGAGAACAGAGACCCTGAAGTTTTCTATCCATGCTTAGCACCTGAACCGCAGACTGATGTAGAACAAAGTTTGCCTTTGATGATCTCCCCACCTACGTTGAGATGTACTGTGTATTTTTATTTTAATTATACAATTTTCTTCCAAATGTGTATCTGTACATATAAATTAGGATATGCAAATTTTATGCACATCTCCCCTAGCTATGTACTTCCTTCTTTTAAAGTGATGTGAAATTAACCACCATATTTCCAAGTGGTACGTTGGATGTGTTAGTTTCCCAGAGTATGTCTAAACTGAATTGGTAGAATGATTAAATCTCTGCGATTACCTCTCCTCTGATGGGATCTGGACTGCTCACAACAGCAGATTCAACAACCGCTGGGTGTTCAGTCAAGGCACTTTCCACCTCAAAGGGGCCAATACGATACCTAAAAGAGAATGCAATCGTTCCTTTTGAGCATTGAATAAAAGACAAACCGGGAAACCTGCAAACAAAACTCAGCTCAAATGAACCTACCCAGCAGAGTTAATAACATCATCCGATCTTCCAACAAACCAAAAATAGCCCTCTTCGTCTTTAATTGCTCTGTCTCCGGTGGTATAAAAATCCCCGCGCTCAGTGGCTGCGGTTTTCTCAGGGTTATCCTGGAAACAACGAAACATAGAATCATAGAGTTGGAAGAGACCACAAGGGCCATCCAGTCCAACCCCTGCCATGCAGGAACTCTCAATCAATTATCCCTGACAGATGGCCATCTAGCCTTTGTTTAAAGCCCTCTAAGGAAGGATACATGATTTTCACAATGTTTTACTGATGCCTGTTTTGGCCATTGATGCTCAAGACAAAGGAGCAAGGTGACATGTTGTTCTCATCATACACTGCCAGTTACAGGTTGGGGTTTTTTGGGTGGATGGGTTGATGTCAGACAAGTGGCCTTCAAACAGCATCTGCTTCCAGATTTCATTATGGAGCATTACGGAGCAACAAAGAGAAAAGGAGTAAGGAGTAATCGGATAAATCTGACTCATCCTCTCCCCATGCATGTTAAAAACCTTAGATCTGTAAGTTTGGCCATCAAAGTAGAACTCGTAAGATCTGAAACTGGCAAAAGAAAGTCATCCCCAGATTCATTTTGGAAGAAGTGGTTCAAAATGCATTTCTTTATTTACTCAGACCTTATCTGTCCGGGTTGTTTTATTTCAGAAGTGTAGATTGTTACTTTGAATAAAAAAGGCATGAAAAATGTTGAACTACTCTTCCTTTTTGGGATGTAGGAACTTATCTCTAGTCTTTCCATGTGATTTCTACTTCTGGTGCCAAATTTTTGGAGCACATGACATTTCTGAGACAAAGGATTTCCACATTGTGGATGCCACTATGCTAAATGCCCTACTCCAAATAATTACAGAGCGAAAGTCAGGAGTATATGGACCTCTAAAAGTAATTTTTTTGTTGTTTTAAAAAATGCTTACCAAGTACTGTGAGAAAAGACAAAAGGGCCGCTTGGGTTTTATTTTAATGGCAACTTCCCCTTCTTTTCCCGGAGGCTGAATATTGCCTTGGTCATCTACAACCTTTAGACAGAAAAAAACCCCCAATGAGGCAAAATATCCACCTAATCGTATAATTTAACTGACCTCTTTGCAAATTTTGTGCACATCATCTGTCTGCTTAACTTGGACATAGCAAGGGAGTGGCCAAGAGGGCATTGCATGCATCCTATCCACCATAAAAATGAGTATCTCAGCAGTAACAGGATTTATGGGGGTATTATAATATTTCGCACCATTTTCTGCTACTCTTTCGCCTGACCATAACTTTAAATTTGTCCTTGTACCTGGACATCGTACGGTGGAGATGCCTTTCCCATTGATCCCACTTTAATTTTCATTCCTTTTACATTAGCACATATTGTTACCTGCAAGAGAGAGAGAAACACTCTGGAGAGACAAACACAAGAGAGACAAACACACAGTTAAATGACCCTTCAGTGGCTGCCTTGTTTTTGTTTTTTGCAGGGGAGGCTTTCGTTGTTCAGTTATCACAAAACATAGCAATTCAGATGGCTCCCAAGTCAGAACTAGAAGAGAGTAAATAAATTGTGATTTTAGATCACAAATTTTGTATGAGCGCAAGAACACATGCAGGAACTCTTGCTGATCCAGCAGTTGAGTTACAAACTTTTTGGTACAGAATATTGACAGGCAGTAAAAACTGATTTTGGACAATAATATCAGATGACACGGAACAGGGCTGCTATCAGGGACTGGCATTTTCAGGTACCTTCTGAGATCCATATCCCACCAGGGCGCCCAATGCCAGTTCCAAAAGCTTCCTGGCATGTATCCACCTCTGTGCTTTGGCCACCCATTTGACCTGCCCTCTCTGAGCAAAGGACTAAACAATGATAGAGGAGTGAGAAAGACCAGTAAATGCTGTACCTTGTCCTATTTTGGGAAGACATTGATGACTGGACCCAGCAGAAGAATGACTGAAGGTCATTCAGTAGTGATAAGACTAGTGAGAAAGAACAGAAGGGAATCCATGGTATGGCAATGGTGGTGGGTTGTGCAAGAGAGCCCCAAAACATGCAAGCAACTCTTATGTGGATCAGAGACAGCTGGTGGCTCCCATCACAGAGGGATGGTGAATTTGCTCCAGGCTCTAGTCTTTGAAGAGCTATCTAAGGTTCTGAAAACTATTTTGGCAGGAAGATTCTGCATCTCAGACAGTTCCTTTGAAGTTCATATTGAATCCTGGAGTGGATTCATCTTCCCTTTGGCATGGAAATCAACAGTTTCACTCCTCCTGTGGCTTATCTTCCATGATAAGTAAGAATATAGTAGTCCCTGCACCAATCTAAAATTTGGCATGTGGAAAACAATCAAGGAAACCAATACAAGCAGCTATTGAACATGCTGAGCCTATTTTGGGGCTAGGGTTCAACAACTTGGATACCTTCTATGAAGCCTACAGTAAAAAATCCAGAGTGGATTCACTGCACCACTGATGCAGAAGACACCGAATTAGTGGCTTTGCCTAATTTTCACTGCTGACTATACAATGATTGTTTGCATCGATACCTGCTTATATTTACTGTGGTATCCCTTTCATAAACATCTATACTTGATCAAAATAATTGATTGCTAGAGGACTAGGATGTCAGCACACATTGAATGAAAACAAAGTTATACAGTACTGTTTCTGTTTGTCCATAGCCTTCATAGATATCCAGCCCGGTCTGTTTTCTCCATTGTTCAAACACTTCAGGGATAAGTGGTTCCCCTCCAGTCACGCAGTGCTTCAGACTCATGAATTTATACCTAGATAAGAAACTATTGCAATTAGAGATTTCCTAGCTCTAGGTAGATGACCTTTGGATTTCTTCTGGTGTACTGTGTTGACACAATCTCTTGCATAACCAAGGCCAGCTTCATAATCCCTTTCCTCAGGTTAAAAAAAAAAAGACTATAATTCTTTTCAAAATTATATACTGCTATCCTGATGTGTAGGATTACAGCATCAGTGTTTACTTGTGTGCACATATATGTGCATTATAGGCAAGATGTACCCATTTCCCATTCAGTGATCACATTTCTAGAGATCCAGGAATGGTAGTGATAGAGGTCAACCTTGAAGCATGAGAATCCTAGGCAGTTGCATCAAAAGTGGTGAAGTGGACAAAATGAGTGCAACAATTTAGTGATGCCAGGAAATCATTCTTCTTCCCGTAACATGGGAAATTAATATGTTTATATTTTTATTCTTTTAACATGTAGCTTGTTTTGATGTTGTAATAATTTAATTATATTTTAACGTATTTTAATGGAGCAGACAATTCTAGGAAGAAGTCACTGTCACCCATGCATTATTGTATCAATTTTACCCTTGTATTCTCTATCCCAGTTACACGATGGAATAATACCTGGTGAGATTGTATTGAACCAACATCCGGTATGCAGTGGGAGCTGTGCAGAAAGTAGTGACTGAATATCTTGTGAGAGTCTAGACGGAGCAAAGGGAAATACAATCATTATTGCAACTGCAAAATGCTGCTTTGGAATATGACATTTGCCAACAATAAAGCAGGGGATATATTGTGCAAATGTTACTTATAAATCATACTATACTCCAAGTGTATGCACCAACCACTGAGGCAGAGGAAGAAAAAATAGAGAAATTCGATTAAGGAGTACAGGGGAAAAAATGACAACACGCCAACACAGGATTTATAAGGTATACTGGGAGAAAAGGATAAGCCAGTATGAGAAGCCAGTCTGGAAATGTCATGCCAATAGAACAGAATGGAAACATGTATATGTGTCTCCCTGCCTTTTGCTATAGTTTTTCAATATAGCAAGCAACCCTGGTAATGTCAGCTTGCCAAGAGATGCAAAGCATGGAATGCAGAGAGTAGCTGAGAGATGCAAAACTATGGAGCCTACTCTCTGCACATGTGATGGAACTGGTTATGGCTGGTGTCTGGTACACAGCTTGTACACTTGGAGGCATCCCTTGTTCATACAAAGTTACTGAAGCCTGGATGTCTTATTGGCACCCACAGGGTGCTCAGCAAATGCGCCTCTTCATCCTGGAGAGAAGTGACCAGTGGGGTGCCACAGGGGTCTGTCCTGGGCTATCTGAGTGCCAATAAGACATCCAGAAGGTAAACCATCTTTTCACCCAGCATCACCAATGGCGCAGCATATCCCATTACAAAGCATATATAGAATATACCAATAGTAAGCATGGCAGGAGCCTTACAGAAGGTAGGGATCTGTCAAATTGTTAATGGTTTCCAAACACTATGCAAACCTTTTTGATTGAAGAGTTGTAGTATAAATACTCTAAATAAATAAATCTTCTGTTTTCACATTGTTATTCTTACATTGGCTATGACAGAGGGCTCAAACCGTGGCAGATGGTGCACAAATACACACGATCCATTGAGCCATGGAGCAAACAAGCTACTCCAGGCTGACTTCACCCATCCTGGGTCTGATGTATTCCAGAATATATCGGAGGGACTCAGATTCATCCAGTGCCTGTTGAGTAGAAAATAAAAGATTTCAAGTTAAAATGCTGCCAAGGGCATCAGGTTCCTTGACCTTAGATGTCTGGGTGAGAGCTGGAGAAGTATAAAGTCTACAAGGGGAAATTTGATAATAGAGTAAAAGCCCTTCAGCTATTTATTGTATGTTCCAGCTTCCTTCTTGGACTGGGAGTCATGGTGAATCACAATATGATTTGAAATGATAACAATAAAAACACCCCAAATGATCTTATACATTTATACAATTCTTTTGCAATGTTTTCCTTTGTTTTACGGCATGTACCAAAGGATGTAACGGATAAACCCTTGATATATCCACATGTCACATCAAAATCCATAGCTTTGGCCCCAGAACCTGCCCTCAACTTATACATCAGGTCAACTTATATATATGGTTAATCAGAACTTTCCTTTACTGGCCTTCAGAGCTGTGAACTTGTGAATCACTTCAATGAAACCAACGCCTTTTGCCAAATCACATTTAGTTGATAATATTGCAAGATCAAACAGCTTTGACTGTTTCATGCAGCTTCCTGGATACTGAAGGACAGGACCCACTGAGTGATCTTGGGCAAGTCATACTCTCTCAGTCTCAGAGGAAGGTAAAAACAAAGTTGGGAGGAAGGGGACCATGTACACCACCCGAAATCCACATGAGGTCAGACGTGATCAAATTAAAATAAACGTGGCTGATAGACATTACCTGCCACTGGATGCAAATCCAATACCGAAGCAGTGGGATTGCTCTACCATTTTGGGTTTGCCCGTGCTTCCACTTGTGAAATAGATGAGTGATGGATCCTGACTCTTTGTCTTCACGCAGTCATGCTTGGCAGGTGCTGCTCTTAAAAACAACGAGAACTTATAATATGCAACACATAGTATCTTTTACAAAATGGCTATACATTTTATGTATGAAACTATGCCATGTTTTCCAGAGGCTTGGGATTCAGCATCAGAAATAAATTTCCTTTGGGACATTTCCTGACTGTAGTTGCAGCTAGAGGTTTAGGGTATAGAGATTGCATGGCAGATGGAGTCATAATTGTTTCTTGCTCATTCAATTTAACATTTCCTGGAATACCTACTGGAACAGGTCCTTGAAATTCAGCCAGCCATCTCTGCTGCTGTTAGACACTATGAGCTTGGTTTTCAAAAAGGTGCATTCAGATGCAATAGAGTCCACTGTGGGGGCCAGTGTATCACTGACTACAATGCATTTAGCTTTGGAGGCCTGGAGTCTATAGAAAATGTCTTTTGCTGTCAGCTGGGATGTTCCCGGAATAAAAACAATGCCTAGAAAAGAAGCAAGGAATGAAATGAGACACAAGTATCCAGCTTCCAGTCTCCATGCTAGGAAGGTTACACAGAGTCTCTCCCCACCTTCTACTTTCTACTACCTTGACCTTGCAAATAATTAAAACGGTGAGTCTCAAGATCGTGAATATGGAGGACCAATTGTAACATCGAGCTGCTATGATTATGCAGTGTGGATACACTAAAAAAACCCAGACAAACTCCTTTTGAAACAATTCTGTATTGTCATGCTCAGGTTGCTTCAACTGCCTGACATCTGAGCATCTGCGACATTGGTGGGGTTTGTTTTTTGTTGTCAGAGTGTCTCCTTGGCAATGATAGCCCTTTTTTTCTCCTTCGGGCCAGGCTGCTTGGAACAGAGAGATAAGTTTGTTTGCCCTCTTTGACAGAAGTGAAAGTGCTTTGCTCAGACCACACTTCTGAGTGAGTGAGTGGAGTTGCAAACATCTTGTCTGCAGTCGGAGTCAGAGAATTAGCTTCAAGGAATAAATAAATGACAGGCCAGAAGTTCATTTTTTAAACTAAAACTCCTAATGGTGATGTTGAATGAGGATTTTGAGAGGACTGGCAAGATGAAATAATGGACAAGGCTCCCTGACCTTTTCATGTGGTACAGAAGAGAGAGTTTCTGCAGGTAGCTAGCCATTCTCCCTTTTAAAGGTAAAGGTAGTCCCTTGACATGAATGTCTAGTTGTAACCGAATGTAGGGAGCGGTGCTCATCTCCGTTACTAAGCCGAAGAGCCAGTGTTGTCCAAGGACTGCTCTGGTGCTCATATGGCTGGCATGACTGCACTGAACGCTGTTACCTTCCCACTGGGAAGCGGTACCTATCTATCTACTTGCATTTGCATGCTTTTGAACTGCTAGGTTGGCAGAAGCTGGGGCTAGTGACAGGAGTTCACCCCATCTTGCAACACCCAGGCCTTGAATTGCCAACCTTCTGATCCTCAGAATTGGCGTTTTAACCACTGAGCCACTGCATCCCTAGTTTTACATTATGATTAAAAGGACAGGAGCCTGTCCCCCTTTTGACTGGCTATCCTACTCAGAATTTGAATCGTAAAAGATAAGTTTTTTCTCCTAAGCTATAGAGGGGTATTTTCTCTCTATAGAACATAATTCTGTTTAGGAACATAGCAGTAAATGAACACTGTATTTTAACTCAGGGACAAACTACATGTGATGGAATTTCTTTTTTAAATGGTTAACATGAGAATGTAGTGGTCTTATTCACTGGTGCCACAATAATATCTGAATCCACTCACCTGTTCTCATGCAGGCTACATTCAGTAACCACCACTCTGGAACCCGTGGCAGAATCGTGATGGTTTTGTCACCTCGCTGCAAGCCGCACGGACCTGTCAGGACATTGGCAGCCTTTCGGGACAAGAGTGCCAGTTCCTCAAAACTCCACTTCACCTCTTCCCTCTCATCATTCACCCACCAGAAGGCTGGGTTCTGAGGCCTCTTTCCAGCCTAGCAGAAAACTCAAGAAGTCATAAAGCCAGATGGACGATAGGGAACATGTTGACACAATCCGCACTGACTCATTTGCATGTAAATTGGATAGAAATTCTATGATTAAATACTAATAGGAAAGGAAGAGGGCAAGAGCAACCATGAACAAACACTCTGCAGCTATCTATTTTAAATGTTTTGTTGTTGTCTGCAACTCTGTTGGACTCCTATGCCAGTGCAAATCAGCATTGTGCTAGCAGTTCTATTTTATTTTGCAAAAGGTGGTATCCAGTATGTAAGTCAGTGATTCCCAAATTTTGGTCCTTCAGGTGTTTTGGACTTCAATTCCCAGAAGCCCCAGCCAACTTGGCCAGCAGTCAAGAATTGTGGGAGCTAAAGTCTAAAATATCTGGAGGACCAAAGTCTGGGAATTGCTAATGGAAGTGATTCACTTAAACAACAATTTGGCATCCAAGCACAATTCTGTCTACATACAGTTCTCATCCAAATGTGAACTTGTAGGGTGCATGGTAGGCTGGCCCTTTCTCATATTCATGTCTGTGAAGGTGGCAGGAGTGAGACAGGCCTCCCTTGAAGATCTCAGAGCCCAGACACAATATGGCAGAATACTGTCCTTCACAGAGAACTCAGGCGCGTTACAGACTGCCCCTTTGGGACAGCCTGTAACTGGCCCTTTCCCTGCCGGATCGGGGCCTCAGCTGCCAGAACGGCAGCCTCCGATGCCCCGATCCACCACTTTCCAGGCCGCGGGGAAGCGGCAAAAGGCTGCTTCCCCGTGGCCTGGAAAGGGGTGTCCTTGGGGCTTCATGCCCCAAGGACACCCGATGGCGGCGAGGAGGAGGAGAAAGGGACAACTCGGCCCCTTTCTCCCTTGCGTCCCTGGCGCAGCCATCTAAAGGCTGTGCCAGCGACACAAACCACAGAAGGAGCTCCATTTCGGAGCTCCTTCTTGCGCCGCGGAAAGGGCGCTCTAGGCACCCTCGTGTGGCGCGACAACGTCACAACCGCGCCATCTCGTTTGGAGGCAATGCGGTGGTGACATAGTCATGGCGGCCCCCGTGTGGAACGGGCGCCGCCATTTTGTACGGACTCAATCCGTACTAGGGTTAGGGGCATCTGGAAGGGACACCCTTTTCTAACCCTAGTACGGACCCAGTCCATACTATTATGCCCGTGCGGAACGGGCCTCAGATTCAGGGCTGTACAATTTCCTCTGTCAAAAATGCTCCAAAGCTTCCTGCACTTCAAAACTTTTCAATGCATCATTGCTTGCTAGGTGGTATAACTTTAGAAATAGAACTAATAACAATTAAAGATAGGCTCCTTATATGGCTGGAATCATTTTGCTTGCATGTGTCAGATAATAATAATAATAATAATAATAATAATAATAATAATAATAATAATAAATTTTATTTATATCCCGCCCTTCCATGGATATGATCAGGGCGGCTTACAAAATTTAAAAAACGTTACAATACAAAGTTAAAATCCAATAAACAGTTAAAAACATTACTACAAGACAGGAACAGGAAAACAATAAAATAGAAAAATACACATGGCAGGGGCAGAAAAAAATAAAAATTAAACGGAGGCTTCATTCAGTCTCATAGGAGATTCTCACACTGCCCTTTTCCATCCTTCCCTTTCGATCTCAGCACGGGATGAAAACTTTTAAGCACAGATTTTACTGCACGCTTCTGTGCCCAGGCTGGAGGCATCCCATACCCAGTCATAGCATCCTGTATCTGATTCAGACTTCTCCCATGCTTTGCAAAGAACAGAAAAATCCCATTCTTTAAAAAAGTGCCGGAGAAGTCTGGATCAGGCATAAGATGTCATGATCTGTACATGGAGGCATGAGATAAAATCTGTACTTAAAGGTTTTCATGCTGCGCTTAGGTTGGGAGGGAAGGATGGAAAAAGGCAGTGTAACAATCTCCTTAGTTTGGAGAGTTGATAACTGAGTGAAGCCACAGAACTCACAGACTCCCAAATAAAGCACAGAAGCCCTACCTTTTCCACTTGCACCCACTGGTCCAGAACATCACTTGCAAAATTGAAATACTCAGGCACCTCACGTTTACCGTCATTTATATCTTCAAAGTCTGGGGCGACTAGAGAGGCCAGGTGTCTCTTGGAAGGATGAAAAAATGTGCGTGGAAACTGGAGACTCCAGAAATATTTGAGCAAGGTCTTCATTGCAATCGCTTGCGGGGTAATGTGAGATTGTATTTATCTGCTCTGTTTCTCTGCAACAACATTGTTTCAAAAGGAGAACATTAAAAGATTTGAATAGCTTGAACTCTATAGGAGCAGGGCTGGCCAAAGACATTTTGCTGCTTGAGGTGAAGGACACACAGAGGCAAACTGGGCTTGAGATTGAATTTGAATTCTGCACTGGTGCCGAGGCACCTGGGACATCTGGAAGTTAGTCTAGGGACTGCAGTTATATGGTATACACATCTTTCAATGAGGTGGAAAACTCAGAGAGACTTTTCTTCAGTCACATTCAAACCACCTAAAGCTATTTCTGCATGAGAAAGGGTTGGCAGTTCTCGATGCCTTCTGTAATATATGGGGCAAAAGTCCCACTCATGCAACGCCAAGGGCAAGGCTGGAGGCTGCACAGTGATGAGGTTGCAAAGAGATCTTTGCACCTTGCCCAAAGCAAAGTGGCTGGCTATTTCAGCTCAGAGTGTGGAAAAGTATGGCTTGGCTAGGAGTTGTGAGACAAGAAGTAACTTTTCCAGGCTCTGCTTCAACTGGGTGTTTTCCTTTTAACATCACTCAAAGACTGTAGCCCTGTTCACCATTCTCTCCCAAATGCAATTGCCAATGGTGAGGAGGAGGGACAGGCATGACTCTTGCAGTCTCCCATGTGGTGGGATCAGGGCTTCCCAAGGAAAGGGACAACTGCAGTCACCTTGGGCATGTCATACTCTCTCAGCCTCAGGGGAAGACAACGGCAAACCTCCTCTGAGTAAATCTTGCCAAGAAAACCCCAAGATAGATTGGTTCGCCTTAGGGTCGCCATAAATCGGGGATGACTTGAAGGCACGCAACAAAAAACCAACAACAACATGGACCACCTCTGGCCTAAAAGCAGCATCTTTTATTATTTTTTTTAATTGATTAAAAACATACAAACAAAGCATAACGCAAAGAAAAAAAAAATCAACAAAATATCAAAACAATAACACCACCATAACCACATTAAACAAAAACAACTTACATTTAAAGACCCTTCCCTTCCTTCAAATTAAAGACATCTGTCGTTTGTGTACTTTCTTCATTTACAAAGCAGCATCTTTTAAATGGTGTTTGACCTGCGCTAGCCTCCTTCTGGAACGTCGGTTTCCTTTGCTTGAGGAGCAAAGCACTACAGGAGCGCAAGAGAGCCAGGGTCTCAAACACACTGCAGAAATAATCCACTTTGAGACCACTTTAACTGCCCTGGCTCAATGCTAGGCAATTCTTGGAACTGTACTTTTGTGAGACACTGAGCCTTCTCTTGTCAGAGAACTCAGGTACAACGACAAACTACATTTCCCAGAATTCCCTAGCCTTGAGCCATGGGCCATGGCAGTTATAGCTCCAAAAACACACTGCTGAAATAATCCACTTTGAGATGGCTTTAAGTGCCCTGGCTCAGTGCTGGGGAATTCTGGGAGCTGTAGCTTTGCCAGACATTGAGACCCCTCTGTTTGAGAGCTCTGGGGCCACAACCAACTAAACTACAATTCCCAGGATTCCCTAGCTCTGAGCCAGGGCAGTTAAAGCGGTCTCAAACTAGATCGTTTCTTCAGTGTGTTTGGGGGTCTTGGAGAAGAGATCAAAACCACCATCCCCCAACATACACACACACACACACACACACTTGGGCTGCATCCACACTGAAGAAATAACCCGGTTTGGCCCGCTTTAACTCTTTGTCTGGCTCAAGGCTATGGAATTCTGGGAGTTGGGAGTATGTTGTGGGGCCTAGAGCCCAGAATTCCATAGCCTTGAGGCAGACAAAGAGTTAAAGCAGGCCAAACTGAGTTATTTCTTCAGTGTGGATGCATCCCATATACTGGATACCTCTTTTTCTTGCCTTGAAAGCTCCAAAGGGCAGACGAAGCCGGGAAGGAGGCCTGCAGTCAGAGCCTTCAAAGTTTCACTTTGAGAGGGCAGTTCAGGCCTCCTTCCCTCCCCCATGGCCCTGGCAAGAAAGGGGCAACCCTGCCCACAGGCCCTGGGCCAAGCTCTGCCTCCTGCCAGGCCTCTGCCAAGGCCTTGCTGGAGCTATTCTTGCTCTCGCTTGATATAACCAAACTGATTTTGGACTTCATCTCCCAGAAGCCTCGGCCATGTTGGCCAATAGCCTGGGACACCCTTCATGAGGGGGAATAATTCCTCAGCAATGTTCTATTATTGGAGAGGTTTAAGTTGAGTCAGTTACTAATAAGGGGGAAAGACACACTGATAGGAGGCACCCAGGCAGATTGGGAGAAAAGGGCTGATGTTCTCCTCCTAGATCTCCAACCACTTGCTGGATCAAGGAAGGCGATGTAAGGCCCCATTCCTACTCACTCATTTGCCCTGGATTCAATCTGCTCAGAAAGAAGTGCCCACTACCCTTTACCTCGATTTGGGCAACTTGCCCCTCTGAGGTTCACATTTGCAGTACTGCTTTAAAATGAAGTCTCCTTTGTTGTCAATCAAATTCACTTACACTTTCGTCAAAAGTGACATATCCTACAGCCATTGGCCAACCGAATGGGTGCTTCCCCCCCTCCTTGTGCGCATATTCTGTCAACTTGTCAAATTTAAAAACCTCCAGGTGTGTGTGTGTGTGCGTTGTGTGTATTTGGGTCATTACAGATTATGGAAACCCTAAAACCACCCCATCCTGGGGTTTTCTTGGCAAGATTGGCTCCGAGGAGATTTGCCATTGCCTTTCCCCTGAGGCTGAGAGAGTGTGACTCCCCCAAAGTCAGGGGTTTCCACATGCCAGCCTCTAGCTTCCCCTGCACTTCCAGCCCAGCATTTCCTCCTCTTTGGAACCTCTATCCTTCCCTTCTCTTCAAGCCCAATGCCACCTCCAAAACCCTTGCCTCCCTCCCATGCCATCCTCTTCCCGTCACAACAACAACAACAACAACAACAACAACAATACCTCACCTCAGAATGCCATCTCTGCATCCTCTTTGCTTTCCCTCCGATTGCCACCCCAGAATGCCTTACACACACATATACATATGTAGCAAAAGCATTCACACATAATTTGCCAAATGTAAAAGGAAACACATTCACATATTCTGCCACTTGCAAAGCGAGGTGCCATGCTGGCAGCAAGCAAACGAAAGGGAAATGTAGCACAAGCAGACACACATTCTGTCAATATGTATCAAACTGTAGAACAAACATGCGCATAGTCTGTCAAAAATAAAATTACAAGAGAGAGAGAGAGAGAGAGAGAGAGAGAGAGAGAGAAAGCCGCCTGTGAGATTGGAGGCATGTTTTGCCCTCTTGCTGGCACCCGGTTTTTCTCAAAAGATACAGGAAAATCTCCGCTTTCAAAAGACCCGTGCCAAGGGGGATTTGCCCCTGAATAGGTGTGCAAAGCTCAAATTCAAGTGTAAAAGAACTGGTGCCAACATGAACTTCATGCTTTTAATCCGGTTTCTGAACAGAGGTAAAAGGTAGTCTGAATGGCCCCTTAGTTCCCCCCCCTCCCCCAGTCGCTGAACTGAAATCAGGTAAATATCTGAGCATCTCCCCATCTGGGCTGCACACCTTCCACAGTCTGTCCACCCCGTGGCCAGCAAAATTTCAATGGCCTTCCACTCGCACAATACAGGATCTCAGCCTTTGTCTTTTGCATGCATGGGCCATATAGTACTTCCATTCTGCAATGCTAAGATAGCTTCTGGGGAAGAGTCCAGGATGGGTTTGTGGATGGAAGAGTTTTGTTTGCACAGAGAAGGCAAAGTTCATCTCTTGTTTCGGTCAGGGTGCTCCTTAGCTGGCATTGGATGACCCTTTTTTGGTCCAGTCTTGCTCACAACATGATGTGTGATACATAAAAGAGATATAAACTATATATACTCATAAATAACTCTAGACATTTTAGTCTAAAATTTGACCCCCAAAACGTGGATCAGCTTATTCATGGGTCAATGTAAGTGCTATATTTTAACTGTTGTTTTAAAAAACAAGCATTCCCTGGTGAAAGACAAGAACCTCATCTGTCCTGGAAGCACTGGCCCCTGTCTATCGGCTCATCCATTCAGCTTTTAGTATGAGCACAAACAGTGATGCCTGCTGGAATTTTGCATGTTCTTTGACGTTGTTTTCCTTTGCTTCATCCTTTAGATCCTTTGTTACATGCCCCTAAGTTTTATCCTTGACTTATCCTCAGGTCATATCAAAATCCATAATTTTGCCCCCAAAATCTGTCTCAACATATAAAAGAGATTGACTTATGGTCAAGTATATACAGTATATTTCACTTTGCATACCAGAGAATGCAGAAATCTGAAAAGGTTACTTTTTAGAATTGCAAATCTCTAAATTCCCCAGTCAGCATTGTCAGTGTCTATGCTAGTTAGGGGATTCTGGGGATTTCAGTCCAACAAAAGAGTAATAGTAACAAACTGAGGACTACAGTTATTGGCATGTGTGTGTGTATTCATATAGCTGAGAGCCAATATGGTATAGAGGTTTGAGCTTTGGACTACAGCCCTAGAGACCAGAGTATGGAAACACACTGGATGATCTTGGGAGTGTCACACTCTGAATGCCCAGAAAACCTATGATAGGGTCACCTTAGGATTGCCATAAGTCAGAAAGAAGGCATACACCAACATTTAGTGAATAGCGTCGTGATTGAAAAAGTGTGTCGTGTCTCACATTCTTGTTTTTCTGTGTGTGACAACTTTCAGGAAACTTTCTGAAGCTGGCTGTTATCTCACACCCCTTTTGCCTTTTGGTGGTTGCTCCATTCCTGCTTCCTTCCTTCCGACAGTCATTCCTATTGTTTAGGAGGAAAGCTGGAGCAAGACACAGGCTTCCAAACTTCCTCCTGCCATTTCTCTCTGCCTTTTTTTTCCAACTCAGAGAAGCAAAACAGCTGTTAGCAGCTCTAACTCTTTTTAGTGTGTGTGTGTGTGTGGGGAGGATGAAGTTAGCTCTGTTTGCAGAAAGCTGTGTTCTTTCTATATCCAACCGTGTGGGAATTGGGCCACGTGGGCAAATGATAAGGCTTAGGCAACGGATTTCTTTTAAGCATAGCAAGTTGGCTCCAGGTCCCTTTCCTTTTCTTGTTTAGTGCCTACAACCTGCCAGCTGGACAGAATGAGAACCCGCTGGTTTCTCCTTTTTCTTGGTTTCATTTCTTGGTCTTTAGGTGCAGTCGACGGTAGCATCAGTCCAACAGAGAAGAAATCAAAGAAAGGCAAACCAATCAAAGAGGAGGACAATGTCCTGGTCTTAAAAAAGAGCAACTTTGACCAGGCCCTGAATGAGTCCAAGTTCCTGCTGGTTGAATTCTGTGAGTATTTCTTGTTCTAAAGATGGCTATACCTAATATCGACAGCCGTCGGTCAATGAACATTGGCTTCTGGCTTTGAATCAATTTAAATCAAAGCATATTTGCATCTTACCAAAACCTGACCATAATGTCTCAGTGATATTTGCTCTGTGGGCATCACAGCTGGGTAGAAAGTCAGTGTGCAAAGCTGTATTGGCCACAAATGGCCTCTTTACATTCTCAACCTCATTTTGGATAGATAACTTGGGAGAACCATGGCATAAATTCAGGTATTAGTGCCCAGTACAATAAACAAAATAATAGCACTGTAATTCTACTTTAACTTCCCTAGTAACATCCTTTGCAATCCTGGGATTTATAGTTTGGGGGATTTAGCATTTTCAGCCAGAGAGCTACAATTCCCAGGATTCCATAAGTTGCTGCTATGGCAGGTGAAACTGGATCAATATGCCATAGTTGACTAGTATGAATGAACCCCATATGCTTCTGAGCTGCAGGTTGCAACATTTCTTGACTTTGACTATGCTGACTAATGCTGCTAGGACTTGCCTTCCAAGGACAGCTGTAGGGCTGCATGATTTCCACCCCTGATTTAATGCGTTTACTATAATTGCTATTAACAATTGCATTTAGACCCATTACATCAAATTTCTCCCAGGTAGGTAAAAAAATCCTGTAATATTTTTAGGGTCTGGCATCTAGCATAGGGTGTTTCTTCCCAAGGTACTTTGTGTGTTGCTATGAATAGTGGTGACAGTTGTACCCACAGCCTGATCACCATTTGATCTAAAATGGCTTATTCCTTAATTTTTTGTAATTTTTATATCTTAGGGTGGTTTACAATAAAAAAAACCAAATGGTAAGAAGCTGATTCAGATATCAAAATATTAGAATTGTAGTAGTACCAACAGTTTATGTGCTTGAAGAGGAGAGTCTTAGACTGAAAGTATATTATGAGAACGCCGGATGGCTCTTTCAAAGAAGGACATTCCAGAGATTGAAACTGCCAGTACTAAGAAACCTCTTTGCTTGGTAGCCACCTCTCACTCCATTATGACCAGTGGCTCCCAGAGAAGAACTAATGAGAATGGTCTTCACTATTAGGCAGGAACATATGGAAGAAAGTGCTCTGTCAAGTAGGCTGGTCCTAGGTTCCTTTAATGCAGTGATCTCTAAACTTTTTTGGGCTGCTGCCCCTTTATTTTTGAGTGACAATTCTAGTGCCCCCCAATGCCTATCTAAGGATGGGGGCCTGTCCTGTCACCACCAATTCTACTCTTGCTTTGTGCCAGCCAGCCAGCCAAGCAGCGGCATCAACCTCAACCATGTGCAGCTCGCTACCATCACCTCCTTCGTCTCAGCTACTCATGTGTGCATATAGCAGAAGAAGTGGTCCAGGTCTGCTTCGCCTTCTCACTTGCACTGACCTTACAACAAAAGGAAGACTGGATAGCTGACTGCTCAGTTGCTGCTCCTAGGATGACAGGGGACAAAGGGGGCAGTGACTGAGTAGCTCATTGAGCGGCAGGGAAAAGACGGGATCAGGTGCATGCGATAATCTCCATAGACCAAAACCCCACCTGTGTCTCATGCATGCATAAGTTCCTATTTGGAATTGGTTAGATATTTTTGTCTGATACGGAATGTCATGATTCAATTGAAAGTTGAGACAGCAAAGTTGCAGATATGGTGCCATTCTTCCACACACATATAAGTGTGCATGCTATTGTGCAACATTGTCATTCAGCACAAGGGTTGCATAGCACAATGTGTAATTCCTCCTGTAGACATTCTATGCAAATCTGATGTAAATTCTCACTCATTGGCCTGTTACAGACTGCCAAAATAAAGCTGCTTCGGGTCTCTTTGGAGGCATGCTATTTAAATGATGCATGCATCCTAAGAATCCGGAAGCTTCACCAAAGCTGCACTCCAGTACTTAGGAATGGGGTGTGGCTTTGGCGTGACCTCTGGACTCTTAAGACCCATGCATCATTTAAATAGCATACCTCCAAAGAGACCCGAAACAGCTTTATTTTGGCAGTCTGTAACAGGCCATAGTTTCGGTTTAGCATGAGATAGTTTAGAGAAGGGCTGGCATTTGTGAGCATCTTGCTTCTGACGTGGGAATACTGAGCCCCCAGCACCCCTCCACAGATGTGTCTCTATATGTGTTGCAATCCTCACATATTGCCCTCTTAATTTTTTTAATGCTTTTGCTGGAGTAGATACTCCTTGCACCTTCTTTTTCTTGATATACAATCTCTTTTAATGCATTAGTTAACAAAGAAGTTGTATGGGTGTGTATGGGGGGGGGGGAGAGATTATTATTTCTCAAGGAAACAAACATAACAATCACATCATTTGAGAACTGTAGAAATAATGCAGTTTGACATCACTTTAACTGCCATGGCTTCATCTTACAGAATCCTGGGATTTGTAGTTTTTGTGAGGCACTAGCACGCAGTGGCTCAGTGATTAAGACGCTGACTCTGACAGTCGCAAGATCGGCAGGTCAGCAGTTCGAGACCCAGCTTCTACCAACCTAGCAGTTTGAAAGCATGCAAATGCAAGCGGACAAATAGGTACTACCTTGGTGGCAAGGTAATAGTGTTCAGTGCAGCCATGCTGGCCATATGACCATGGAGTCGTCTTTGATAACGCTGGCTCTTTGCCTTAGTAA
Source organism: Sceloporus undulatus (assembly GCF_019175285.1). Classification (NCBI taxonomy): domain Eukaryota; kingdom Metazoa; phylum Chordata; class Lepidosauria; order Squamata; family Phrynosomatidae; genus Sceloporus; species Sceloporus undulatus. Next base: position 31,046,014 of record NC_056529.1, read on the forward strand.
CGGAGATGGGCACCATCCCCTACAGTTGGATGTGACTTGACAACCTTGTCAACAGATTTATATCTTTACCTTTAGCACTCTTTGGCAGAGAAGGTTAAAGATCTTGTAAAATTACAAATCCCAGGATTCCATAGAATGGAGGTACTCCACTTAACATGGTGTCAGACTACATTATTTCTCCAGTACTGAAGCACAGCAGGTTAACAATCAACACTTGCTGAAATCCCCTCTTCCACATAACCATTAAAGGCACAAGACTCCTCTCTAGTTTTCACTCTGGCAACCCTGAGATAGTCATGCCATTCTTTGAGGGGAGGGCTGTTTGTAATGATTTCTTGGATTTGTACTAATGCATTTCAAGGTGTTTTCCCCCCCAATTGGTACATGGATTGGGTGACGTCACCTAATGGTAGAAGGACAATTTCTCCATTCTGAATGCTGGGTATGGCTAGGAAAAAAAAGGCCTGGACCATAGAAACGTATTTGGATATGTGAAGCTCTCCTCCAGCAAGTACAGCACCAAATACTGCAGTCTGCTGGCACATTTGCCCTCTCCAGAGGATCTGTTTGAAAGAAATGGAACATGCAGCAACAAATACTGCCACCTCCTGACATATTTGTCCTGATCTGAAAGAACCATAGATCTAATGACTGACCGCTCTTATTGCACACAGAATTCTTTGACTCTGTTCAGCCTGCTGTGCACAAGAGTCAGGACTTGGTAAAATTATTCATTTTGCTGGGATGTACTAGGGAATTCTGTCTGATGTTCTGAAAACTGTAGTGCTTGGCAGCCATCTGTGTGTGACTTGCTGAAAAAAGGAACAGAGATACGGCGAGTAAATATGGTAACCGGTCTCTTCTCGGCTGCAGAGAGAGGCAGGAACACCCTTGAAAGTCAAGTTTGGGGAGATGTGTGTGCCAGCCACAAAATCCTTTGAAGTGGCTAATGCATGTAGCTTGTTCTCTGGCTTTTTCATGTAACAAAAAATAGGCACCACATTATCTGAGAAACGTTGGAGAGTTTCACAATATAATGTTGGTTTGGTCTAGATGCCCCCTTGAGATACTTCCAAAACCTTTGGTTGTGACAGTTAATGGTCCTTGTACGACTGCTAGTTTGCCTGAATGGCTTTATGGCAAATGGGGATTATTCTGGTGAATGTTCTGTCTAGCTGGATCTTTTAAAGAAAGCCTTCTAAGAAAGGGAATTACTTTCCTCTTCCTAATAAAATATAATAATTTGGCCTGTGACGGATATAGACTGGAGTCGGCAGCTTTTTCACCACTGAGGCTTGTATTCCTGGCACAGGAGGACAGGAGTTACATATTGTGAGTGGTAATGCTGTTAAACCCAAGTTTGGATAGCTACACACCTTTTCTTTTTCTCCTTTCCTCTTTCTCTATGCAATAGCCATGGATTCCTCCACAGGCAGAGAGTTAGACTAGAAGACCCTTGGAATCCCTTTGACACGATTGACAAAATCCTAACAATATCCCAATTAGTCCACAAAAATGTCTGGAAACTGGCATAGCTCAAGCAACATTTGGATTGGATTGCGGAACTGCAGAGCTTTACGCTAAAATATAAATGTCTGTTGTGCTTACCGTTCTCATGAAGCAGAAGACTTGGTGTGATGTTTTTCCCACAGTGGCTACCATAGACTCTTGGCTGTCTCCTGCTAATCTTTATCCATGAAAATAAAAAGTGGAAGTGTACTTATGATGAAGCGTGAAGGGACTTGTTCAATCATTCTGTGAATGATGAAACAGTGGCAGCAAAGTTCAGCATTAACAAAGAGCAGTGACCTAGAGATACTTGTGTATTTCACCACCCTCCCCTATGAAGTCTCCAATGCATGGGATGATCTGCAATAAAAGTAAAATAAATCAAACAAGTAGTAGGGATAAAGAGATCCCTTCTTCACCTTCTCTCTCCCTCCTTCCTTCCCTCACTTCTTTTTCTCTTCCAGTGGAGATGCTTGAAGAGGCTAGTAAGGGGCTGAGCTGAATCAGGGACATAGTAACGACACACCGTGGCTTTGATATGGCCTTTCCAGGGTGCAAAAAGGAGCCACAAAAAGTGGCCCCAGGTGCCATGCCTCTCCACATGGCAGGCAGCATCATAGCGCTCCTCTGGTGCTGTGTCCATACAACGCAGCACTGAAGGAGGGCCACCAAACTGTGGCAATGAAGCTATGGCAACATTTGCAGGGCACAAAAAATGGCTCCTTTCTGTCCAACAACATCCAGGAAATCAAATGTCCCCTACCTTTCGTATAGACCAAAATCACATTTCTCCAGTCTAGTCTCATTTAAATTCCACTCCTAGGGCTGAATGACTAAGGAATGTCCTCTGTCAAAATTAGGTTATATAAAAGCTTGATGGGCTGGTGTCTTCTCTTGATGTGAAAATCTTATGATCTTTCCTCTGCCAATGCCATAGATAGAAGATAATCATGAAATAATTAACATGAAAATGGAACTGGTGGGAATGATTTTAAAACAAATGATTGCATCGTCTGCTTAGAAGATGATTAATGGAAGCCTCACGATAAGTGTGATGAAAATAAATGTTTCTGGAATTTGAAATGGATCAGCAAGTGAAGATAAAAAGATTAAAATCATTAACTCATTGATCAAAAGTTTAATGGAGGTGAAGGTCCATGCCAGTTTTGGATGGCACAGTTACATAATGTGGTGTCTTGAAGGAGAGCTAGACAAGGTCAGGGATTTCTCCAGATCAAGTGTGGACAGACTTCGGCCTGCTAGGTGTTGGACTGTGACTCCCAGTAATGGTAAGGGATTGTTCTTACTGCTGTCATCATTATTTTCATGATGATAATGATATCCCACCACAATAGTAATGATCATCATTTTTATTTATACCCCACCTTTCCCCCAGGATTGGGACTCACAGCAGCTTACATATTAAAATGATTTCAATATGGTCAAAACATATAAAAAGTAAATTTAAAATACAAGCAAACAATTGTGGGATGATGGGAGTTGAAGTCCAACTACATCTGAAGGGCTGCACTTTCCCACTACAGATTTTTAAAAAAGTTACATAAACATTGGCAGGGCATTATCATTGTGAAAAGCGCTTTACTGTATTCACCTTCACAAGTGATCTCTGTGAAGTTAAATATACTAATCCGTATATTTTCCCACTAAGCAAACAAAACATAGCTCAACTCTATGCTTTTCCAGTTGCGAGTAACCTCTGCTGCTGCAGCTTCTCAGGCTGCAAAGCAGAGCTTTGTTCTATGCAATAGCTTTGTAGGTTTTAAATAGTCCTTCGCCGATTATCTCTGATCAGTGATCAGTGAGAGTGGGAAACAGTGGAATAGAAGATGAACTATTCAAGATGTTGGACCTGTTTTGTGCATTAGGTCCAGCTCCTTGCACATCACATACTAAAACCAGGTATGGATTTGCTGCCCCATTTATGAGGAAGTAGCACATAACCATTGGTAGCAGAGGACCTTGCTATATTTTTATACCACTGACTAGATAACCATATCTCTTTGTTTTCGGATCTTTGCAGATATTGCTTTATCTGGGCCATCTCAGAGTTTGGCTGCTGAATTTGCTAAGGCTGCAGAACAATTTAAGAACGAAGCTGTGGATATCCGATTTGGCAAAGTGGATGTGGCAGACCAGAAAGACTTGAAAAAAGAATTCAACATTCAAGAATATCCCACTCTGAAGTTTTTTGTAGATGGAGACAGGAAAAAACCCATTGACTGCAAAGGTAAATGAAGACTATGGCCCGAAAGGCACAAGCCAAATAAAGCAGCTTCCAGCACTTTGGGGGCTCAGCGTTTAGATCAGGGGTAGGCAACCCTTTTGAGCCGGGGGCCGGGTTGCTGTCCCTCAGACAACTGGAGGGCCGAAGCCAAAAAAATAAATAATTAAATAATTTTTAAAAAATTAAATAAATAAAACCGGGACAAATGTAGGACAAAATTTTCAAATGGAGGGCACTTTTTAAATAAAAAATGGAGGACACGCGAAAAAATTTGCTGATTTTTTAAAAAATGTTAAGATAAATGCATGTTTCTGAGGCTTCTATAGACAATTGCCCCACCATGCCCCTCGCGCGACACGCCAAAGGCCCCGGCGGCAATCGGCGGCAGGACCAGGCTGGGGCCGGTCCCAAGGCCTCGCCGGGCCGCATCCGGCCCGCGGGCCGCAGGTTGCCTACCCCTGGTTTAGATGATGCATGTCCCCAAAGCAGCCAGGAGCAACCAGATTACAATGGAGTTGTTATGAATTGACTCCTGACCAGCGTGGCTTGGGACTGCAGCGGTGGCCCATTTTGGAAGTGGACCGTGTGGTCCATGGTCCCAGAATGATCGTGGTTGGAGTAGCCAGTCTGCTTTGCCCCATAGTTTTGGAGCTGCTGATCTTGCAGGCAGCTGTTTTACTCACAAGAGGGAGCTTGTGCCTAACTCTCAAGTGTGGAATAGTATAACTTCAAAACTGTAACTGAAGGCAATAGGGATGAGAATGTGTAACAGTGCTGAACTGAAAGGGGAAAGAAACATGCTTCAAAAAGAGTGCCAGTTGTGCATTGCCAGAAAAAGAGGGCACAGATTTGTATATGCCACTTTATAGGAAGATATGCAAATTGTAAACAATTGCTCCGATTTGAATAGAAATACAGTGTGTCACCAGAACATGGTCAAAAACGTTTTGCTGCCTAAGACAGAGCAGTAAATGGGATCCCACCACCTACTCATTTCAAGCTGTACAGGATCCTAAACCACTCAAGTTACTTTGGCACAGGAGGCAAAATATTCCACAAGCGCCTCCCCTGAACTTTGGCAGTAATAACAATTTGCTGATGTATAGGACACTCTAACCAGCTGCATGAGAAAATTACTGTATGTCAATCTGCTTCATGACAGGGCTGCCTCTACCTCTAGGGGCTTTCATCTAGTAGAAATGTGTAGAATCAGTTACAGCCTGCTGCCGATGCCATTATAGGTTTTCTCCTCCAGGGAAAAAGTATAGTTGGACATTGGTATCTGCAGGGGATCCATTCCGGACTCCTTGGTGGATACCAAAAAACATGGAACCTGAAGAGCCCATTGTTCCTAATGGTGGTGCAACATGTGCATGCCCTGCTAGCGCCGCTCCATGCATACGCCACTACTGAGGAAAATGAATGTTTTGAAACTTAGCATTTAAGAGGTAAGGGATTGATTTGTAATTGGTTGACCAACTGAACCCAAAGGGTGCTTACCAGTGGCTGCTCTTCATCCTGGAGAGAAGTGACCAGTGAGGTGCAACAGGATTCTGTCCTGGGCCCAGTGCTATTCAACATCTTCATCAACAACATGGATGAAGGAATAGAGGGCTTATTGCAGATGATACCAAACTGGATCAAAATTCAAAATGACCTTAATAGATTAGAAAACAAGGCCAAAATTAACAAAATGGCTTCAGTTGTAGAAATTTTGGATATACTGCTACCTGCGCAAAGGCGTTTGCTGAAAAGAATTAAGGCCACCAGAGCACACAATAGGACTGTTTAGCACAACCCTCCTCTGCACTCACTCAGTACATGATGGATCATTCTGAAAGGGGCTAGTGACATTTATTGATCAGTAGTGGCTGGCGTCATTGAGGTAGTGAATCAATTCTGGGGTATTACCCACATTTGAAAGGAATATCCAAGGTGCTGAAGCTAGTTTAGGAAAAGGTTTAGTGCATTGGACAGTTCCTTTAATGAATGGCCTAATGCCTGGAGCGGATTGCTCTGCTGATCTAGAAACCACCAGCTGCCAAACTGATTCTCTATCTTTCTTTACAGGAGTCAGAGACGCCGCTAGCTTTGTTACATGGGTTAAAAGAAGAATAGGATCTAGCAGTGTACTTATTAACAGCACAGAACAGGCCAAAGCCTTCATTGCTTCTGAAGATTTGGCAGTGATTGGCTTTTTCAAGGTATTTCTTTACTTATTTTAAATGGTCTGCATCCTGCCAACTGATAAAAAACAGAAAGGCATCTTCTTCAGGGATCTTGGACAGTTCAGTAGTTCTAACTGTGTTGCATTTTCTATGGCATAACCAACAGTGTGGTGGGATAGAAATCCTTTGGTGCATAAGGCCCCAGTTGATCATAAACCCTCAGATTATTTACCTTATTACTGAAATACTCTCTTATTTTCTCCAATCCTATGTAAGGCTGTTAGTCAGCTTGGAAGAAATATATCTCCCAGCTTTTCTGGCATCTGTCATAGCAGCATCCTGGGCACCTCCAAAATTTGTTGTCTGTCTTAGCTCCAACTCTGATGATTTTCAGCCTGGAGCAGAACGATCAAAGGAATGGTGCTTGATTCTAGAAAGAAAGGGAAAAAGTATGTTAGGAATACTTTAAATTTACATCCCTAGCTATGTATTTGCAGATTTGTCACTGATAATGGTAGATGTTTGACTCGATGAGTCCTATCAAGGCCACATCCATTAGAAAGGCCAGAGATTCCAGAAAAATTGCTCTTTGGGACTACAGTTCTCAGAAGGTTTGGGAACCATAGACCAACAATGTGATTTTTTTTTTCAAGCTGTTAGAGGTTCCCTGTTTGTCTAGGCACATAATAGATTTTGTCTTCATCCCTTTCAGTTTACTATAATATTGATGTACAACACTTTTTTTTTTCTCAAACAGAGACTTCAAGGTGGAGCTGCGGAGGTTTTCTATGACTCTGCAAGAGAGGTCCCAGAACTCCCTTTTGGGGTAACCGCCAGTAAAGAGGTTTTCGCCAACTTCGGTGTGAGAGAAGATATGGTGATTATATTTCAGAAGGTATATACATATACATATATATGTGTGTGTGTGTAAGGTATATTTCAGAAGGTATAGTATATATGACCATATATATATTAGGAATAAATCATTCTCCAAGTACTAATTCTTAATTTTGCATGCGGCTACACCTCAAGTCTCCAAAAAGGCCTAAAACAGTAATGGAATCAAATGGTATCATACTGTACCCAGCTTCAATAAGCGTGAATGATAACAGTGATATTTATTTTTATGTATTTACTGTATTTATTTGTAGGGCTTTTTAAAAAGTCTAATATTTCTTATCCCCTAGGGAAAGCCAATTCATAATGAAGCATCAGAAGAAGGCAAACTGAATAAAGTGGAGCTCATTCGATTAATAAAAACATTTACTATGGATTTAGTCATAGAGTATAATCTTGAGGTACGTCTAATGTTTGGCATCTAAAAATCAATGGTGCATTGAGAGGGGTATGAATTGTGGGTTTACTACTGGGTGCAGAAAGAATATATCCCATGTATGAATAAGGATGGATGATTCAATCTGTATCTATTCCTTATTATTGTCAAATGTATTTCATATGTATTCAGTTAAAATGTGTATCTCCTCATTTCTGCATCATTTGTTGAACTGTTTCTAGAAATCAAAGGAAGTTTTGTCTATAGCATTTGTTATATGCAACATTCCCCATATATGTAATGTTTGAGCTGACAGTGGTATCTCAAAATACAGAGGATGGTATCAAAATGAAAAATATTGTGTTCTACTAACAACTGTCATGGCTGTGGCTCCAGCCTAAAGAATCTTGGGATTTATAGTTTGGTGAAGTCCCTAAAATTCTTTGCTACATAGCTCTAATACAGGCCCCTAGATTATGGCATTAGAGCTCTTTGGCAAGGAATTCAAAAGATCTCACCAATTACAAATCCCAGAATTTGGAAGGATGGAGCCATGACAGTTAACCTGCTATAAATGTGTAGTGCGTACACACTCTTTAGGGTAGTTCTGGATTCTGGCCCTCATTTGTTAAACATCTGTGAGAAATCTGATTTTTGTTTTTCAGACGTCTGTGAAGATTTTTGATGTCCCTGTCGAAAGCCACATTGTTCTGTTCATGCCCAAAAACTCAGACGCATTCAACGAAGCTTATGAAAATTACTCTTCTGTTGCCCCAGAATTCAGGGGGAAGGTTGGTAGTGTGCAATGTCGACAGTTGGATTGGGGTCTTGTCTTTCCAGTGTCGGGTGTCAAAGTTTTACTTCCAAACTGTATTAAATTTTAAACAAAATATAAGGAAACCTATTGTATTACTACTTTCATCAGACATTTTCCCTTTCCTTTTGTCCTTTGGTTGGCTGCTTTAACTGCAAAAAGGACAACTTTTTGTGTCACTAGAACCTTGTAGAAGCAAGTTTTCAGTCCAAAGGATAAGATTGTCACACGTCACTTGGACCTGAATTTTGTAGCCAAAGTATATGCAATAGTCCTGCAAGGTTTTGACCAGCGTTATTTGTTTTCTTATCGCCAAAGGGCCAACGATGAAACTCATCTGGGAACCCCGATTCTTCCACACATATATATTTGACTATAAGCCGACCTCGTGTCTTAGTTGGTGGTAGGTTTTGGGGTCCAAATTATGGATTTTGATATGACCCATGTATAAGTCGAGGGTAAAACATAGGGGCATGTGACAAAGGATGGAAAGGATGAAGCAAGGAATACAATGCCAAACAACTTGCAAAAGCCTAGCAGGCACAACAGTTTGTGCCCATACTAAAGGCTGGATGGATGAGAGAATAGAGGAGCGGTCAGTGCTTCCAAGACAGATTATGCTCTTGCTTTTCACCAGCGCATGGTTCTTTTTTTAGATGTGTCCCTCAGAGTTCTTGGACTACAACTCCCTAGCTCCAACTCGCATGAGCAATAGTCAGCAAAGATGGTTGTATTAAGACCAAACACTTGGAAGACACCAGTTAGCAGAAGGAGGTTATAGCATGTACGAAAGTAAAATCTCTTGTTGTTTTTCTTATTCCTTAGATCATGTTCATCTTAGTGGATACCGATGAAACCCGAAATGGCCGTGTGATTGAATATTTCCGCGTCACTGAGGTGGAAGTCCCTGCTGTTCAAATCCTAAACCTGACAAACGATGCCCGGTACAAGATGCCCGCAGAGGAAGTGTCCCCAGAAAACCTACGAACCTTCTGCCAGAACTACTTAGAAGGGAAAGCAAAGGTATGCTTTTTGCATTGAATCACAACAGATTGGATTTTTCACTTGGGTATTATGACTGTGCCGGTTTGCCAGTGAAACTGACACTTGAGTTGTATTGGGATTATGCCAATTTAGGACCATCATGTTCTTGGGCATTTCACATTGCTTCATAAAATTGTCTTTTATCTTGGTCTTGCTGAAAGATCGGTGTGTGCTTTTGCTTGCAGATGAGATGATTTAAAGAGAGTTATGGCGAAGGTTCTTCAAACAGATGAAGTGCTGTCTGGATAACAGAAAGTGGATGAGACTTCTTATAGAACCAATGAATGGACATTGCTGGGAAGCAGCTTTCACATAGACTTGAGGAGTTGCTTCTTAATTTTTGGAACCTTAAGGGACTGCTTTAGAAAAGCTTTAGTTTTCCAAAGTTTATAGTTTGGTGAAGCACTGGACCACTCTGGCTGGGAATCCTCAATGGCTGTTCCTAAACTACAAATCTCAGAATACTGTGCAATGTAACCAAGGATGTTAATACGGAATAATAGTGCTATAATTGTGTAGTGTGAATGGGCACCAGGAGATGATGAACTGTTTTTAAAAAGGAGGTGTTTAAGGAGAGGGTATACAGCCATCTATCAGGGATGTGTAGCTGTGAGATTCCTGTCCTGTGCATTTTGGATCAGTTATGTTGTGGCGGATGCTGATAAACATGTGCGCTGCTGTGATGATCAGTTCGACGGCATGCTCCAAGCTAGAGACCTGGCGGTTAAAGCCAAAGAAAATGTCGCCAGAGAAGAACCAGTAAGCCCTTTCAGTGGAAATTGCCATTTAACCACCACTGCAAGGTATTATAGTGAATCCCTTGTGGCTTCCTTCTGTTTTCAAGCCTTATCTTCCTCTCTCTTATTAGCAACATTGGTCCAGCGAGGAAATCCAAGAAGGCTGGGATAAGAAGCCTGTGAAAGTGCTTGTTGCGAAAAACTTTGACAAAGTCGCCTTTAATAAGAAAAACCATGTCTTTGTAATGTTCCGTGAGTATCACCCATATTTATTATTTGGACTGCGGTCCTCTTGGCATACTTGCGTTTGCCATTAGAGAGAGGGTTCAGTAAAATGGATGAATATATTTCCTTCTGTTGTTCCCTCCTCCGTCACAGATGCACCTTGGTCTCACAACTGCCAAAAATTGTTCCCAGTTTGGGAAGAGCTTGGCAAGATGTACGAAAGCCGCAAAAATGTTGTCATTGCGAAAGTGGACTACACAGCAAACGAAATCCTCTTAATCAACTTAGAACGCTACCCCTTCTTCAGATTGTTCCCTGCAGGATCGACAACGGAGGTGAGACACTTTCAGCTTGGAATATCAAACCGTTTGGTGATTTAAGAATCATAGAATCATAGAATCGTAGAGTCGGAAGAGACCCCAAGGGCCATTCAGTCCAACCCCATTATGCCATGCAGGAAATCTAAATCAAAGCATCCCCAACAGATGGCCATACAGCCTCTGCTTAATGCAGTGGATGTGCTGCATTGAAAGGAAAGGGGACCATGCAGTTCCTACTAGACACTAGGCTTCCAAAGTGATCAAATTAAAGACACAGACACACACACAAAAACAAAACAAATGCTCATATTCTACTGTTTGAGTGGATAATCTAATAGACGGAAGAACATCACCTCTGGATCCAAGTAATTCAATTCAATGCTTCTCTTTTATAATTGAGACATTACTCAGGTTTTCATTTTTGCTCCTATTCCTCGTACATAAATTATATTCAAAGACGTTTGTCGCCTCATTTAATCTGTGAAGCAGGTGCTGTGTCGCTAGGTGTACATGCCCAGATTCTAAGGTAGATTTCTAGTGTAAATCTACAGGGCTATATAAAAAGCTTAATAATAATAATAATGAACCAAACAGTGGCGTCACTAGAGTTGGTGTCACTCATGGTGCCAGCCTCCCAGTTGAACTCCTTGCATACCATGCCATATGGAATCCTTGGTAATGTTTTTTGTACTAACGCTACTGATAAATTTTAATTCCCATATGCCACTGAATGTAATAGTAATAGTCGTGACGTAAACAGCTACCAAGATTAAAATTATATCTTTAAATTACAGTATCATATACACACTGTCTAAATGTATTTACATGTATATAGATAGGTTCATGTGGTTAAAGATGCCGCCTCAACATTAGGAGGAATTTCCTGACAGTAAGGGCTGTTTGACAGTGAAGCACATTCCTTCCTCGGATCGTGGTGGAATCTCTTTCTTTGGGGTTCTTTACACAGAGGCTGGATAGCCATCTGCTTTGATGGTGAGTTCCTGCATGGCAAGGGGTTGGACTGGATGGCCCTTGTGGCCCCTTCCAAGTCTATGATTCTATGACTTCAGATCTTTGCTGTGTCTCTCTATATCCCTTCCCATTGACTATAGGGCAGCATTTAGTGAAACTGAAGATGACTATTCCAAGATATAGTGACAGTCACCAACTTTGGCAGCTTTAAGACAGGATGAATCAGCCAGTCATGATGGCTCTACCTTTTCTCCCTTTAGTCCGATCAAGTGGAACTTTTCTAATGTTCTCATTTTTCTATATGATATACACAGCGGACCAAAGTGGACTGAGGCCATTAGACTTCAGAGCCTTCTGTGCTTACATTAAACTCTTTCAATTCTTTTATTCTTTTAAGGTCATCCCATATAAAGGCGAATACACTCTTGATGCTTTTGCTAAATTCCTAGAAGAACAGATTGAGGCACGAAAGAAGGTAAGGGATACTTTTGATTTAAAAGTTGCTCCTCAGACTGTACATGCTGCAGCCATTTGTGAATTCAACACTGGAGACAACACAAATAAGTGTGATAAAATCAGCGCAACTTCCAAATTTGGAAGAGGTAAGTCATGTATCAGAGGCGGTGCAGTAAAGTCCCGAGTCTGTCAAATCATCACACTGATCTCATAAAAAGAAACCATATATAAGATGGATGGTAAGTGAGAATTTTGAAGTTCTAGAACAGTGGTTCTCAAACTTTGGTCTTCCAGATGTTTGGGACTTCAACTCCCAGAATCCTTGACTGTTGGCCAAGCTGGCTGGGACTTCTGGGAGTTGAAGTCTGAAGCATCTGGAGGGCCAAAGTTTGGGAGCCACGGTTCTGGAATAACAGATGGGCACAACCAGTTCTAACCACTGAAAACTGATTGTATTTTCATGTACTGTTCTTGGTTCATTAATATAACTTGCACTTTCTAAACTAATATACGTATCAGAACCAAAGTTCCTCTTTGGATTGCGTACTTCTCCAAATACCAGCCATTGCCTTAAAATGAATATATAACTGGAGAGGCCATCTCATCTCTCCATGGAAGGTGGACTCTAGAGGCTTAAAAGTAACCTCATTGTTTGTCCTTCCAGTCTGACGCAGGAAGGATCGGAAGGGATGAAAGTTTTTAAGGTGGCCATTTGATACCCCAAATTTGCATCAAAATTGTGCTACTTACTACAAGGGTCTGTTACATATTTCTTTTTTTCAAACTCTCTCTTTTGCAGGATTCGTCAAAGGCCAAAAAAGAAAAGAGCGTGGAAGAGGAGCTCAACACTGCGCAGAAGGAGGAATTGTAGGAAGAGCGCTGCCTTCTCAAGGGTGGCTGAGCTGTGTAAAATCATTTTTAACGGGATTGTGTAAATTTAGGAAAGCATTGAAAATAATAAACCAAGGTCAAACAAACACAACGGTTCACTAACGCTTGGCCAGAGCAGCTTCTCAACCGCCTGGAAGAAGTCTGTGGCTTCTCTCAAAGAGGGTTTCTTTGTTTTCCTCTCACTGTGTGCAGGAGTAAAGTCTGGAAAGTGTTTTTCCCCATTCAAAAGAGATTCAGGGATCTGCAGGCTGCTCAGACCAACTTGTTCCACTAATAAAATAGGATAGGAGTTGTGGCCCAGCAAAATCTGGTCACACAACCTTTGCATGGCCACGCGTTTGCCACCTGTACCTTACAACATCCCCATAACATCATCCCAATACTGATACTTCCTTAATAAAATTAGTGTAAAAGTGGAAGAAAAAGGATCTGTATTGCCTTTGGGTCTCATCCCTTGAAAAAGACACAGTGGAACCAAACTAAAGAACTGTGTGTATTTAGATGCATTCTCTGCATTTCAGGGACTCAAATACGCACATTCATCACCAATAAAGTCTTATTTTACACCAATGGCTTGTGTCCGTCTTGGTATCATACACATCTCTTGGGAAGGACTGGGACTAAAACTAATATCAGAACAACCTGGTCAAGTGGCGATACTGTGTATTGGACCTGGTTGGAGGACTTTGGGAGCCTTCTTCCCTTTCCTTTCATATCACTGAAGCAAATGATGTGACCAGGCTTGCAAATTGAGATTTGCTTAGTCCTTGCGTTGGGATGAATCCTTTTCTTGTCACTGAGAGAATACACTGCTGTGCCAAGCACTGCACACATCTCCCTACACTGGTCCACCCTTCTCTCTCAATCTCTCATTTTGTTACTCCTGACCTGCATAGGGCCCCACTGCCAAACATTTTACTCTTTGCCACATGGGCACCTATCCTACCATGGGCGATCGTTCCTCTGTTATCTTCTTTCCGCTGGCATGTGAGAACTGGCAGGTGGCAGGTCTCCGGTCCAATCTCCCATAAGCCTTCAATAGACCAGATCACATTGGCTATCCCATCGCTAAAGCAAACAACAGACCAAGGCCAAAGAGTGAGCAGCTACTGCAAAAAACAGAGGCGAAGAAACAAAGTCCTGCCCTTGCGGTGATTCAAAGCAGCTAGTGTTCACTGCTCTTGAAGCAAAATACATTGCTCTATGGCATCAACCATGTTTGTGGTACTGAATTAAGAGTTGAAAGAAGAAAAAACTAGGGAACATCCAATGGGATACACAGAAGAAAGTAGAGATACATCTCAAGATGCTCAAAGGATGGGTGTCTAAAGTCTCATGCTCAAAAGATGGCTGTTTTATTTCTTTTTTAAAAAGCATTTCCCCCTAAAACAAGCAACTTTTAAGCATCTTGAGATCTGTCTCCAGTTTCTTCTGCAGCATTAGAGGTGCCACAACCTCCTTCTGATAGACTTCATATCTCTTAATAGCTACACTATGAGCATGGTACTCTCTATAGTGGGAAGAGATGGACTTATGTAACTCATATAAAACTCATGTACTTATTTACTTATTTAGATTTTGCCAGTGCAGATTGGTGAGAATTTCATTCAGCTCATTTTTCATATGAGTTAAAAATATATATTGACTAATCTTTGCATGAAGCTGATGACCTTCCAACAGTAGAAGAAGCCAGTGATGGTTGGTATCTCCCATGTTAGTCAAGCAGCAAATCTGCTCTGGGTTTCGGTCAACATTTTATAAAGTAAACCATCCAAGATGCTGTGATAGGAGAGATATCAGGGGAAAGAGTGCAGGGACTCAAACGCAGAATTGATTCACTGCACCATTGTCATGGGAGGAAGCAGCTGCTATGGACATAAGGTGAGGCCAAAACAATGTCGGGAGGGCCAGATGCAATTTATAAACCATTTGAATACTTCCTCACCCAAAGCACACCTTGATTCTAGCCATGCCTACTCAAGAGTAAGTCTCCATGCAACAACTTCCTAAGACCCATCCCAGGCGTATGCTTCCAGGTCTGAAAACCAGAGCTTGGTTCCTGAGCTTCAAACCAGGACTTAGTTCCACACAGTTTGAAGCTGCAAGCAAAAATCTGGTTCTATGCAATACTTTCCTGGGCTTCAAACAACTTATCCGTTACCTCTGATCACTGATCAAAGATAACAGTAGAAGAAACATGTGAGCTGGATGGGGACCTGCTGTAGGCTATAGATTTCCTCACCCTGACATAAAACTTGGATTGTCACCAGGCGTCAGCCTGAGATTTACAGGAGCTTACTAAACATTAAGGTTACAGAAAAATCACGAAGGTCAAATGAGCACAAGTGAGGTTCAGTCATGCCACAAGAAAAGGCACTAGACTGGATACCATAAGAAATGCCAGTTGTAAAGTGAGGGCACTGATACCAGGGATCCAAACAGATGGCATGATATTCCAGGGGGTTTCCTGCAGACACAATAGTGGTTACAAGAGGCAAACAATTCACAAAGGGAGGAAGTATATAAGTAGATGGAACAAACAGGAACAGATGCAGAAACCTATCAGTTTATCAAAGCGCCTGTCAGTACCATGCTGACCATATTAACCGGTGTAGGTTGGGAGTTAAAAAGCATTGGCTGAAGCCACTTCAGTTAAAGGGTCACAACGGCTAGCAACTGGTAATGTATGGGTTGTACTATTTTAGCATAAATATCTTGTGTCTTCACATGCTTCTTGCTTTCTTAATAAGTACCAGATCTTGGTCTCAATAGCCTTTAATATGTGCTTTTATTTACCGAGAGGTTGTGCTCTTGAAACTGGGGACCAGGCGGAGTCCCAATGGCCAAGGTTCCTTCCCAAGGCAAGACAGTAGGACTTCTTTGGTAACAAGGCCTGGATCTATTAAAGCACTGCTATTCCAAACTGGCAAAAGCTAATCCTACCATCTCCGCAATCACTACAGGCCTTGTATTTTGTAGGCGGGTGGAATATGCACCAAGAACCAGAAGCAATTGTTGATGGAAGCCATCTATTTTCAGGAGGATTCATGCAAGGACTGGAACAAACTACTCCATGGATTTGGCGCTTCTTAATGTACCGTCGAATCTATATTTACTTAATCATGCTGTCAAATCAAGAATGTTTGCAAATCTCTCCAATATCCCAAGGATATTTTAATCACATCCTTTTGCTTAAAAGACTAAGATACAAGTCGTGAGTCAGCCAGGATTTAGGCATTGTTTCTTTTAAACAAGTGAATAATAGGGGATGTTAACAGTAACACAGTTATTTTCTGGCTTTTAATACATGTTTTTAATGGACAATTGCATTAAAAACAATGAGATAAATGTAACGTTTCGATTTAAATCAGTTTATTTCTATTGCTATTTTCATGTGAGGTCAGTCCTAAGTCCTTTTCCATTTCCAAATCAGTTTGCATTCTTAAAGGAAAGCATGTATACTTTCATATACGTTTCTCTCGAACTTAAGTCGTTTTGTATATATTGCCCATGATTTGTAGACACAAGCTGGGAAATACAATAAAATATTGTTGATTGACGACTGAAGATAGAACAAAATAGTTGGCAGGAGTTAAATGGATTGGAGTTGAATTAAATAGCGCATGGCTGGCCTATGGCGCATTGCAAAATGATGTTTTAGCAGTGCGTTTTTATCAAATGCTGATGTTTATCACTTTGGCGACTTAGAGAAACCAGACGGCCAGAAAAATGACACTGTGTCCACTTATACAGAAGGTCGATTTTCCACTTTGTGGGAAGTCATGAGAATTGCTTATCCAAATAAAGCTGTTTAAACATCTTTAGAACAATTTCCCCTTTCAAGGTCTATATAAGGGACAGCCAGGAATTTGCCACTGGGCTTTGCTTTGGATCTTTTCACCTGTGGCTTAGCAAATGATTTTATATTGGTGATGCATCGATCCTAACATCCTCAGGAAAGGTATAATGTATTTTATTAATTACTAGTAAGTTTTTTTATTTATTTCAAATGCTGAGTGAGGCTTTAAGGTTATAATGGGCAACTATCTTTGTTCTTGCTTGTTGGAGGTGATCAGGACATAAAGAATGTGCCAGAATTGTCAGTAGGACAAAAGAACTATTTTAGACATGCCTGTTCAGAAATAAGCCCATTGAATTCAGTGGGATTTACTCCAGGGAAGGGTTACAGAGTAGCATCTTGGAACGGATGCTTCTGCGTGAGCTTTTTGATGTGGCAAGACATTCTGCCATTTATTTAATTAATTTAGATATTTATTTTATGCCCATGATGTGAAATCAAAGCACTTTAACTTACATGAAACCACTTAAACAACTAAATGATATAGAACTCTTACTAATAATATCAGATTTACCTCTTTATTTATAGGTTGTGAAAAAGAGATAGCGGTAATAGTGAGATCATGATTATAAAATGTCTTGTTTTCTTTGCAGCTTGGATTCATCATCATCAACAACATTATCATCATTCTTCTTTGGCCTTGGATATCCTCATGATTGTTGATTGCTTGGCTTTTAATTGGAAGAGCTAATTATGAGACATACCTTCCAGCTGTTGTGGCTCTTAGTCAGTCTTAAATGTTCCACCTCTGAAGAGTCAACAAGCCAAAGGACTGGTAAGGACACCCATTTTACAGTTTAGTGAGCACCTGCTTGACGTTGTGAGCCTGTTCAAAATAGCATGCTCTTTCCTCCCATGCTGGATCAATGGGAAGCATCTAAGGAGATTATCGCATGCTAAATCCACACCGGGATAAACGCAGGTTGTAACCGTCACCCACAGATCTTATTGCAATATCCTGTGCCCAGGCAGTAGGCAGCCCGTATCCAATCTGGGCTTCTCCTGCAGCTTTTCATGAACAGGATTTGCCCATTTAGGAAAAGCTGTGGGAGAAGCCCAGGCCGATGACAGTTACAATCGATGTCTACTCCGGCGCTGATTTGGCATGCAATAATCTCCTAAGAGCCATACTGGATCAAACCTAATCTCCATCTAGTCCAGGGGAGAAACGTGGTTGATCTTTGTGGAAGCAGGAGATTGTGATCTAGTACAGTTGGCCCTTCTTATACATGGATTTCTTTATACATGGATTCAAGCATCCACGGTTTGAAAATGTTCCAAAAAAGTATAAATTTCAAATATCAAACCTTGACTTTCCATTTTTTATAAGGGATACCATTTTGGATGTCATTATATTTAATGGGACTTGAGCATCCATGGATTTTGTTATCCACGGGGGATCTTGGAACCAAACCCCAGCGTATTTTCTTCTCATGTGGATCCTCCGCAGGGTAGCGGGAGGGTCACTTCATTACAGTTTTGGAAATTATGTAAAGATCATGCACAAACAGATGTGTTTCTATTTCATCAGCTATGGTAACATGTTCAGACTGTCATTCCAATGCTACGTGTGTGGAAAATGGAAATCTGCGCCATTGCATCTGTCAAGATGGATTCACTGGAGATGGTGCCACTTGCTCCGACATAGATGAGTGTTCCAGTAGTGATTTAAATCGTTGTCACACTTTAGCAACCTGCATTAACAATCCGGGCAACTATTCCTGTTCTTGTCCCAAGGGCTACAAGGGCAATGGCTACCACTGTGAAGCTGCCAACGCTTTTGCTGAAGAATGCTTTCGAATCAACGGATCCCGCAGTTGCACTGATCCATGCTTGAGTCACACAGTTCTGGATCAATCCTGGAGAAGCACTTCTTATGGATCAGGATCCAACTGTGACAGTGATAAAATAGGATGGTATCGGTTCATAGGCCGTGGAGGAGTGCGTATGCCAGACGCTTGTGTACCAGTACAGAGGTGCAATACTGTCGCACCTATGTGGCTAAATGGCTCACATCCCACAAGTGATGTTGGAATAGTAAGCCGCATTGCTTGTGCCCATTGGCAAGGATCCTGTTGCTACTGGTCCATCCCTGTCCAGGTGAAAGCTTGTGTCGGTGGTTATTATGTCTATAAGTTTGATGGGACACCAGCCTGTTACATGTCTTATTGCACAGGTATGTTGTCTGGGATTATTTTGTAGAAGGGGTTTGCTTTGTTAAGAGGTGCATTGCATATCCATCATGGTACTCTTTGCGCTTTAGATCCCCAGGCCATTGAGAATCCATGTCCCCAATGCAACGCAGAAGAAGAATGCAAGCTGGTGAATGGAGAATGGGGTTGCTATTGTAGTGAAGCGTTCAACAGCTCTGGTATGTGGAATAAAAATGTTAAAACAAAAGGTTCATTGCACTTTTCTAATCTATTAAGGTCATTTTGAATTTTGATCCTCTCCTCTGGGGTATTGCTTTGCCTCTGCAACAATAAGGCAGCTGGCCAAGGCAGTTGTAACTGAAAGGTTCACCATACAACCAATTTAAAACCATTAAAGCATTTACTTGGTAAATAGTTAATCTGCTGTTATTTATTAAGATATTTCCAGCTTGAAGCCACAACTGGAATGTGGTGCAGATGAAATCAAAGTCTCTTTCGAAAGATGTGTCCTGAATAAAATGGGAATACGTGATGCGATCATGTATTTGAGAGACCACAAATGTGCTGGTTTCGAAGAGAAGCAAAATAAGACGATGGTCTCAGTGGTGACTCCAACGCAAGCAGGCCAATGTGGGACACAACTGACGGTAGGTTTTCTGTTTGGTATAAAAGCAACACTAGAATTCTCTGCTAGGCAATTGAATAGTGTCTATATGTAGAGATGCTTTGAGGCAAGAGTTGAGTGACTATATGGCAGTATCACAAAACCAGTGCAGAGTGAAGGTAGGAAATATTGCCTTTACTTGGACTAGCTTTGTGATATCATCCGGTTGCTGAATTGGATTAACTTTGCGTCACAAAGTGATGCATGACTGACTAGAATATGACCCCAGATTTCTGGAATCCTGAAGTCAGGAAAGAAGAAATACAAGAATTATGCCCAAACATCAGCCAATGAGATAGTACCAGCAACTATGGAAGTGCAAGGAAGGCGCTTTGGGGAGCCATTTCAGTTTCCCCAAAATTCTTTTTGTGCATCAAACATATTTGCTTTAGAACATTTAACACATCCGTACAAGTAACTCTACAGAAGTTAAGAGCTGCATTGCTTTCGTTCTTTTCCTTCCTGCAGAAAAACGAAACCCATGCTACATATAGTAACACACTATATCTGGCAGATGGGGCTGTCATTAGGGAGGATGAAATCAAAATTAATTTTCACTGCTCATACCCGCTGGATATGGAAATCAGCCTCGGAACAGCCATCCAGCCCATTGTCCGGTAAGGCATTATTTATTAAGGGAACGGCTATTAATCTTGGCTAATGATACTTTCATTTCTGCTTAGCACTCCTATCACTGGAGAATAATGCTCCTCTGAGCTCAACCCCAGTAAGCCATACTGATGGCAGAAAAGGAGATGAGTAGAAACTGATGCGTCACCCAAATGTCTTGGCATTGATGGGCTGATTGATTCTTTCATCTGTGCCAGTATAGTGGGGTGGGTGAGTCAAGGGTAACATGTCATCAGTGCGGTTCTTGCTTTAATTGCCTTACTCTTTGTCACTCAGGAAGTGAAGTCCAAAACACCTGGAAGACCAGCATTTCGGAAACATTGCTCTACATGGTTAGATGCAGGCTACCTACAGGATAGCCTCCTCCTCGTACACTCAGGTCTTCAAGGGGATGTTTACTTCAACTGGCCAGGACTAGGCTGGCAACGGTCACCCAGAGGACTTTTTCATTGGCCACCCGTAGAGTGTGGAATGGCCTAACAGGAGAGATTCAACAGTTTAATAAGCTGTCTGAATTTAAAAGAGTAATAGGGGTAAATCACACCGTCGTCCCGGCGCTCCATTTCAGCGCTGGATCAAGGCGGCAGCAACTGCACGCTGCAGCCCCAGTCTGGAAGTTTGCCACTGTAAAAAGAACCGGCAAAATGCCACTCCTTTTTAGAGTGGCAAAAAGACATCCTTGCCATGGTGGCGGTGGCGGCTTTATGCCAAGTCTTTGGTGCACTTCTAGACACTGTGCCAAAGAAATGGCATGATGCTGCCCACTGTGTGATCAGGTGTGTGGCATGACACCAGTATTGGGGAGGAGTCAGTGCAGCCACCATGTGGTCGCCACATCCCCACTCCAGCCCCATGCCAGTGTTTAGTGCCAGTCTGTTTAGCCCCTTAAAGGCTTATCTCTTGTGGCAGGACTACCAAGTTCATTTTAAACTATGACTTTTAAATTGGTGTATATTTAGTTTTATGGTGGATGATTTTAATGTGTCCTAGGCTTCTGTGTTTTAACTTAACGTACTGAGGTGATTTGTGTGTTTTGATTTATGTCGCATGTAAGTCTTGAGTCTTGGGGAAAAGGCGGGCTTCTTATTATACATGGTTACTTGGAAGGGCAGCTCCATGAAATTCCATGGGGCTTATTTCTAATTATTAATTCATAGTGGTTGTTCTGTAAGTATTCTAACTGAGAAATGCTTGATGGTTGCAGTGGGTTCATATTTTTAAGCAAGCAGAATTAATTTGCATTTCCCCGACCAAAGTGCAGATTGAAAAATGCAGAGATTGTTCATATTTAGAAGGTTCCAAATAATGCAGTGTGACTCTTGGCCCTCAACGTTCCCCCAAATTAGAATTATTGTGAAAAGAATGAGTGAGTTTTGTGCAGATAATGTTGAAAATATGTATATAAATACAAAAAGTACTGTAAATCTGTCTCCCATCCAGTGATGAGACTCAGTGACCAAGGCCCCTTTTTGTAGCTTTTCATCGTATTCATTTTTTATCCTTCCAGTTCGATTAACATCAGCGCCGGGGCTTCAGGGCATTTTATAGTTAAGATGGCTCTCTACCGAGATCAAAATTACACTTCACCCTATGAGGGGCCAAAGGCCATATTATCCACACAGTCCTGGCTGTATGTTGGCGTCATGATCACAGAGGGAGACACATCTCAGTTCGCCTTAAGGATGGACAATTGTTTTGCGACGCCTACAGCAAATGCCACGGATCCTCGGAAATATTACATCATTCAAAACAGGTACGATAAAACAAACTACTACTTGATCATTTCCCATTTTTTCAGGATACCGGAATATGAAAGATCAGGGCCAACAGAGTATAATGCGATCCAGAGCAGAGGCAAAACATGGCACAGCTGGACAAGAGATGGGCCCAGTGCATAGTCTGAAGACACAAGGTTCACCAGAGCGGCAAGTTAGTTGAATCCTAAGTGGCTGTTTAATGCCTGGATGGCAGATGGCCTGTAAACCATATATGTGATTATATATGTGGTTTCAGATAAGGTGAAGGAAAATAGTTCTATTTAGTGCTTCCAAATCTGTGGTGAAAGTTGCCCAGTTTGAGCAGGCTCTTGAGGAGAATTTTTCAGCTTAAGAACTCCTTGCCCTGTTTGGCTGCGATCTTCATAACACCTTCGTTTAATTGCTTAATAAGTTTGATTTATTGATATCATAGCTGTCCAGAGACACAAGATTCGACAATAACAGTGCCAGAAAATGGAGTTGGACCTCAAGGACAGTTTTCTCTTCAAGTATTCAAGTTTGTTGGGAATCATGACCTTGTTTATCTCCACTGTGAAGTTCGGCTTTGTGACAGTAGCACCGAAGCCTGCAAACCAGTAAGTAGGGTTTTAACTGTTAAGCATAAATCAGAACTGAGTGCATGCAGATATTTGCTGACACTGTTACAACAGATGCTTCATTACATTTCATTTCTTGAAATGGAAATAATTCTTTTTGATTCCATAGAGTTGCCCTAGAATTGGAAGCCGCCGGGCTGTTGATGTGGGGACAGGAAACATCTTGAATTTGGGTCCCATTGTCCGCAAAGGTAATGACACTTTTTGTCCTGTACAACAGCAATGGTCTAGCTTTCACTAAGGTAGACAAACAGAATGGGAAGCTAAGAGAAGTCAAGTTCTATTTGCATCAGTTTAATTGCCTTGTAATTTGAGCATGTACAGTACATGCGGTCAAACATGACCAGCATGAAAGCATTGTTGTTGTTATTTGCCATTACGTTGACTTCAGTTTATGGCAACCCTATGAATGAGGGACTTCCAAGAGACTCAGTTATCGGCTACCCTGGTCAGGTTTTGCAAACTCAGTGCCATGGCTTCCTTGACTGAGTCATTCCATCTGTAGTGTGGCCTCCCTATTTTCCTACTGCTTTCTACTATACGTTACCATCTTTTCCAATGACTGACATTGTCTCATGCTACGTTCACCCGTTTGTCTTTTTCACAGTCTATATCTGTAGAGCTCTTCTCCAGCACCACCTTTCCAAATAATTGCTTTCTTTTCCCCCCAGCTTTCCTCACTCTCCAGCTATCATACCCACAGATAGAAACCTACTCATAGAAACACAAGTAGAAGCATATTCATATTGGCGGGATATAGGCCGCCACTTTGAGGCAGTCTCCCGCCGGCGCCATTTGCTCCGTGAGGGAGCCGCAGCAGCCACACCGCGCGGCTCCCAAGCGGAGCAAAAAAGAAGCTCCATTTTGGAGCTTCTTTTTGCGGCGCCTCTATGATGTTGCGAGGCGCCGCTGGCGCATTCGCGACGTCATAGGCGCCGCGACACGTCTGGACGCTATGCGTCCAATACGTAAACATGGTGGCCCCCATGTGGAAGGGGCGCCGGCATGTTGTACGTATGGAATACGTACTAGGGTTAGGGGGGTGCGGAAGCACTGCCCCTTCCTAACCCTAATACGTATTTCATACGTATTTTTTGGCGGTCTGTAACCCACCAACGATACTAAAACAATTATCTATCAGACTTTTCACTCTGGAATGGTCTTGGAAAGCATATAACAATGGGAAAATTACTTTTTGGGACTACAACTACCAGAATCCCTCCGACAGCATGACGTTGGCCATGGCAGCTGAGAGATCGTGGTTGTTCCAGTCTCAAAAATGTCATGGTTCTTGCAATCAATGTCTTTTGTTTAGATAGTGCTAGGTATGGAGGAATCTGGAGGCGCTCAGTTTTCCTCCGGAGGGAAGCCGCATGGTTTTGGTAGGGTCTTGGTAGGGGCACTCTTCACCATTTGGAGGCCATGCGTCCCACAAGATACCATGGCATGGTTGGGTTTTCAAATGTGGTCACTTCGCTTTTTAAAAATGTGGACTAACTGAAATTCTTCCCTGTCTTTATATATGCTCTTTGTGAGGCTTGTGCAAGCAGGTATCTTAGCATGCAGTACACATTCCTGCCTGTCTGTCTTTGTTTTGTATTGAGCCATACTCAGAGAGGTCTAGTTAATAATGTGAAGCATCAGGAGTATTGAGCAGAATGATAAGCAAAAGGGATAATTTTGCCAGCCGGAAAAGGAAAGTGAAGTCCATTCAGGTCCATTTGACAGACATATAAACAAATGATACCATAAATCACCATACAAAATATTCACTGTTCCCTGTTAACAGACCAATTTATTCTTTCTTCAGGTTTTGGATTTCAGTCTGGATCTGCTGCTGCTTTTCATGGTAAGCTCTTTTCTTCTAAAGCCTGCAAGAGTCCCAAAATGTTTAAAAACAGGGATAAAAAAGAACACAACATTATATTTAGGTGCCATTACCACCAAAACTTATAGTCATTTAAAAACTGAGACCATTTTAGAACTAACCCAGAGTGCTGGAATACAACATTGTTGGACTACAGAAGTTGCTGGATTACAAATACCATCATCCTCACCATTATCTATGCTGGCTGAGATTGATGGGAACTACTGACCAAACTACTTACCACTTCTGACTTAAAGAAAACATAAATTTTAGGAAGGCTGTTTCGGGGAAATAATTGGGATGATCCAGTGGTCAGAAATAGTAAGAGAGAAGAGAGTTCAGGACAGATAGCAGTTTCTTAAAAGGGAGATACAATGTAATGTGGCAGCTAACAAGGCCAATGTGATTTTAGGCTGCATCAATAGAAGTATAGTGTCTAGATCAAGGGGAGTAATAGCGCCACTCTATTCTGCTTTGGTCAGGCCCCACCTGGAATATTGTGTCCAGTTCTGGGCACCACAATTTAAAAGGATGTTGACAAATTGGAGCATGTCCAGAGAAGGGTGACCAAAACGGTGAAGGGTTTGGACTTAGGGAGAAGGGTATGTTTAGCCTGGAGAAGAGAAGAGGTGACATGCTTGCCTTGTTTAAGTATTTGAAAGGGTGTCATATTGAGGAGGGAGCAAGCTTGTTTTCTGCTGCTCAAGAGAATAGAACCTGGAGCAATGGATTCAAATGACAGGAAAAGAGATTCCACTTAAACATTAGGAAGAACCTCCTGACAGTAAGTGCTGTTCAACAGTGGAAAACACTCCCTCGGAGTGCGGTGGAGTCTCCTCCTTTGCAGGTCTTTAAACAGAGGCTGAATATAATTTCCACCTGTGATCCTTGAAGAGTTGTTCCTCCTCCACAGGGTTGCAAGGAGCATGGATTACTGTGCTGATAACTGCTGTGGTGTGCTTCTCTCTGCATGCATTGACCTAAAAGAAAACCAGAACTGTTCACTCCGCTGAAGAAATAAGTGGATGAAGAGAATATGATGACCGCTGTACTACCTTCCTTTTTTTTCCTTTTTAAAAATGTTGGTGAGGGATCTAGAGCAATACGCCTTTCTTAGATTTGTTCACTCTTGTGGTCTAGTATTCCTGCTAGTTTGCCTTTAGGACCAGCTCTAAACCAAAGGTGGCCCATACACAAAAGGTGATTTCCATGTATTTCTGGGAGATATCACTGCCTACTAGCTATATGCCCATGTGTTACCTAGTATCACTTGTAGTAACTCCAATTGTTATTCCGACTTAGAGTAGATTTATTTACTCGTGGTGTTAACATAAGTGTTAACTTAACAATCTGAATTGCCCTGTTGAGGACTAAGAGTTGGATTCAGGCCAGAAAAGAATGCCTCTTGGTAGTTTCTGGGAACGATCTATTGCAGTGATGGTGAACCTTTTAGAGGCCGAGTGCCCAAACTGCAACCCAAAACCCACTTATTTATTGCAAAGTGCCATGTCCCACTGGCTTTCTAGAAACAAATTCTGGCAAAGTGCTGGGGTGATGGCACATGTGCCCACAGAGAGGGCTCTGAGTGCCACCTCTGGCATGCGTGCCATAGGTTCGCCATCACTGATCTATTGCATTCCTCTCTTCCTTTAGGAGGACATCATTCTGTAGAGGCCAGCCCTAGAGAGGCCTGTTAAAGCATGACTCTTAGAATACATTCTTTTTAATTAAGCATATATTTGATAGATGGTTTGGAAACAAGGCTGAGCTCTGTCAAGTAAGACATCCATCTGCACCCATCTGATCATGGTCAGCCACACACACACACCATTTACAGAAGGGGCTTTCATGTTATACATTCCTTCCAGGAGCTAAGGAAAATAAAAGGCTATTGATGCATTGCAATGCTTTACATTATCTTTGCAAGTTCAACCATTCAAAATATTTGTGTGAGAATAAGTAGTTGAGTAGCTTGTGATGGGTTACTTCTTTTGGCCAAACTATCCTGAGTAGTTTCCTGAGATGTTGTTGTTAACTACTTTTAAGTCGATCGTGATTCATGGCGACGCTGTGGATCTCCAAGACCTCCATTGCTCTGCTTTGAAACTGAGAGTTACTTTTTGGACTACGACTTCCACCATCATCCAGTCATCATGGCCACTGGATATCCTTTGCATCCTTCATTACATGGCCCTACGACTTATCCATGAGTCATACCAAAATCCATAATTTTGGCCCCAAAACCTTCCCTCGACTTATACATGAGGTCGACTTATAGTTGAGTATATACAGTAGTTATTTTTCCTTAGAGGACTGTTCATTTCTGTGATAAGTTCTCCGAAATCCTTCCAGCTGCAAAATGTCTCTTTCTCTCCTCCTCTCTGTATTAGTCTTTACCGTCAGATTTATAAAGAGCCTTCGCTCCCTCGAAACTTTGATTAAACTCCTTTGAAGCTTTTATGTGGCATGTCTGTTAGCTGGCCCTGGGTTCTTACATTGTGCAACACATGGATTGTGGACCGATTTCCCCCCTTTCCCCTTCTTTTCATCCTTAGCCGTTTCCCCAGATATTTCGATCCTTGTGGCAAATAGTACGACAATATTGATTCGCTCCTTGCTGCAAGTCTAGAGACTCATCTGCAAAAGCATGGCTTTTTATTGCCTCAATAATTTCAGTTGAGCAGTAAAGATCTCGCCTTTTTTCAAATTCTCTTAGTATTTAGCGATGCTTTAAATTTTTTATGGGCTCGCCAATGAAATATTAGCTGTTGGCAGAAAGGCAGTAAGATTTTTCAGAGACCCGGCACTCTCGCTCGGAGTTGAATTGTGCCAAACTCAATCACTTGCCTCCCTGAAAAGTTCTCAAACGCGACGGAGACAAATCAAATTTTGGAATGGTTCATTTTGGTGGCTGCGACTTCCAGAGTACCTTAGCCAGCAAAGTCAATGGGATGGGAGATTGTTAAAGGAAACTGCGGGAGGCTTTTTGGGAAGCTGTGGTCCCCAGAACTAACTTTTCCCAAGCGTGAAAAGCATGGCAGGAGTCCAGATTGGATATGCAATGTGGCCGAGTTGGGCATGGAGGTGTGTGATAAGATCCATTTAAGCTCATGCCCATCCATGCCCAGATCGGGTGAAAAGAGACATGCAATAGTCTTCCCAGCCACACGAACTGTTGCACATCCAGGCAATGGCACCTTCATGTCACCAAATAGGGCAGGACTTTAGGACAGAAATCCAGATTTCCACATAACATAATTTATATTTTAATACTGTTAGAGAAAAGATTTTTTTTCTTTCCCATCTGATACTGGCTCCATGGAAACTTGCAAGGTTTTTCTTTTTGCCCTGGCAGCAATGGAAATGCAGGCAGGATATATTGCCGCTATTGCTGTGGATTGCTCCGGGGAGGCATTCATTTAATTATAGCGTTATTGTTTATATTTTATGTGTTTTAAACAAATTGATTTTTTAATTCTTCATATGAAAGATTGCTCTGCTATTTATTTTATGTGGTACTTTTATAAAGCTGCTCTTACGTGTTGCGTTGTATTTTAACACTTTGTATGCAAATGGCCTTTGGTCTAAGCATTAATAAATGACTACATTGTAAAGAATACTAAAGAATAACAGAAAAAGAGAGTCCCCAAATGTAGCAGGACATCCACATCACTGTTTGAAGATAATGAAATCATATCCGTAACCATCTAGAGAAGAGGAGCACCCTTCCCACTTGGGTAAGAGCACTGGCCAAAAGCTCTTGGTGTAGTTTGGTATCCGGCACTATTGGATTTGGGACCTTCTCTATGCACCCATCTCAACTTCTACAGTCTTTTAGGGAAACAGAATCAGAAACATATTCCAAATGTCTTTTCAGTGTTCCAGGTGTAATTTTTAGTGTACACAGAAGACTGAAAGAGAAAAGCTGTTCTGTGGGACTTAATTCCAAGTAAATCCATTGATCAATGATTGCGACTAAAATGGTGAAGGGCCTGGAAACCATGCCTCATAAGGAACGACTTAGGGAGCTGGGGATGTTCAGCCTGGAGAAGAGAAGGTTAAGAAGTGATATGATAGCCCTGTTTAAATACTTGAACGGATGTCATATTGAGGAGGGAGCAAGCTTGTTTTCTGCTGCTTCAGAGAACAAGACCGGGAACAATGGATGCAAGCTCCAGGAAAAGAGATTCCACCTCAACATTAGGAGGGACTAATAAGGGCTGTTCATCAGTGGAATAAGTTGCCTTGGAGTGTAGTGGAGTCTACTTCCTTAGAGGTCTTTAAAGCAGTATTTAAACAGAGGCTGCATGGCCATCTGTCAGGGGTGCTTTGATTGAGAGTTCCTGCATGGCAGAATGGGGTTGGACTGGATCAGGGCCCTTGGGGTCTCTTCCAACTCTAGGATTCTATGAAATGATCTGGTGAAACAAAGGTTAGCATTTCACAAAACCTTTTCTCCCTTGAAGCAGCAAGATCTAGCAGGCTCTAGCGTTTCCCCATTGCACCTTGGCCATGAAGACCACCGTCCAAAATGATTTAACCATTCCCTTAGATCCAAGGGTTCACCTTCTGTTCTGAAAGCCGGCTCTTCGGTGCAGCTTTCTGATTTTTCCTGACTGTTCAATCATTGTAAATGCCAGGGGCCTTGCAATTTGACGTCACATTTCGGATTGTCACAGTCATGCAGGTGGCAGCTGTTGAAGCCACAGTGGGAAGCTTGAAAACAAGCTTCTCATAAATTAGTTCTAGGGAGTGTTCGCCAGCAGGCGCAAAACAACTTCTGGCAACTGGAGATTCTTTGTCAGAGATAAACAAGGTGTCATGGGCAAAACCAGTGCTGCGTGTCTCTTATTTCTTGATCTGCATCTGCAGTCCTAAGCCCCTTTCATTCCAAATAATTCCTCCTTGGGATCAATGATGTTACCACAATATCCTATCTGGTACCATTTGTGCAACCAACATTATTTTAAGAGTCATTGGTTTTTTTTTTTGTCAGTTGTTATATATTGTATGGATGCGTGTGACTCCAAATAAACACTGTTCCCAGGCATTGTGGAGAAGAGAAATGGCAGGATCCAGAGAGAAAAACAGAATAGTTGAGAATATCTGCACAATAATCTAAGAAATAGAAAAGTAGCTCAATGCGTTCCATTCTGAAAATGCCATCTAACAAATTCTAATTCAGCTCTGTCTATAGATGTAAATGTTGTTCCAATAAGCGCATGAAAAAGGGATTGTTTTGGGACCGATACGAAAGACTTTTCTAAGTGTCATACAAAGAGGTTCTCCTATTTAAACTGCAACTAGGAGGCCTATCAAATAAAAGGAAAGAAGCATCTAAACATGCTTGAGTATTTCACTCTGAAGTCAAAGTCATTAATCATTTTTAGCAGGGGGCATGCATATAGGATACCTTTGTAACTATAGCCCTTGCTCCATTCATTTCTGAGAATATGTGGCTCTGTGGTCTCTGGTAACACAAAGCCAGTATGTGCATGTACTAAATAAATCTGCCAGCGTTGGGCATTTAGTACATATCTTGTAGCCTGCAGGAGTTAAAAATGAAACTAATTATGTTTAATAATTCAGAGGAACTTGATAGGCCCCATTATTACTCATCGAAGCTAATTACCTCTTTCCATCGCACAGCCCTCCCTCGCAGATAAATAAAGTCTGCTCAAAAAGCAGAGCTCAGGGTTAAAATGCATTAACCAACTATTAAGCTAACGTCCTTTATTTACTTTTTTGAAAGCCAGAGAGTAACACATTCCTATATAAAGGATCACATCCCGCAGGGACGGCTCCAGCTTTGAATGAGCCCCAGGCGAGTGCTTTCTGATGCCCATCACTTCCAACAGATGAATGGGAAAATCTGTCAGTTTTAGTTTCTTCAGCGTCTGATTTCACGCACACAGTTCTTTCCATCCTGAATATGAAGAAATATGTGCATTTCAGTATTCTCTCTTTATTGCATCCGAAACTGCATATAGGATACCAATTAAACATAAATATTTCCTTTATAGGATCAAATTAGTAGTCCCATTCTTGCTGCTGTGTAAACGGAAGCAGGTTTGTTGCAAGTGGCTTGAGCATCTCATTTCCTTTCCTTCTCAGATGCATCATTAGTATTTACATTAACCAGGAGGTAGTCCAAAATCTTTTGGATTGCCATATATATATATAGATAGATAGATAGAATATATGGATAGAATCTTACATTATTGATCATTTGTGTGTTTAATAACTATGGGGTTCGACAGACTGCCCCAAAAGGGCAGCTTGTAACCACCCATTTTTATGTTGCAAGGAGGCCACACCAACCAAATGGCGCGGCCTCCATCAGGACTAAGAAGTCTGTGCACCAGGTGCCATTAGTCCGCCATTGGCACACTCACATGCACCGATGACGCATGCATGACGCGGTGACATTCGGATGGTGCACCACGCCTGTGTCATCATGGCATCCCCCATGTGGATGAAGCCAAGCCATGATGGCGCCAGCGGTGCGCTGTAGGACTCGGTGGTGTGCGGAAACTTTGCACTCCTGAGCCCTAAAACCGGCCTCAGACCGCCGCTTTCCAGCAGTCTGTACCAGGCTAATGTTAATAGCAGCTCCCACATTAAGTTGCCCCCCCCACTGCCGCCATGCACATCTCAAGGAACAGAACATAAATAGATGAAAGCTTAAATAAAGTGGCTCATATTTCATCCCAAGTACTATGGTCTTGTTATTTCATGAGCTGATCATCAAAAAGTTTCTGTTAAGCAGATCTCCATACACAAATGGTTGCATTAGGAGAAATGTGCACCAGAGCAGCTTTTTAAAAACCATGCATGCTTTAAAGATATACAATCAATGTTTGGGAAGGACTAATCAATATTTGGGATGAACTAAAGTCAAAATTGAAGGGGGAAAAACCAACTAGAAACTAAAATAGAGCCATTTGTCACTCTCAATCAGATGGTGAGCATCTTAAGAAAGATCCAGAGATTGGGTGCAGTTAGTTGAAGGCTTGAAAGAGGCCACAGGCTGTTCATCAGTTCATCACATGGAGGAGCCATGCGCCATTGCTGCAGGACCCATGTCCCAGTCCAGAATCTCTGAGAAAGGACTGGGGATAAGAAGCTGTGGTCCTCCAGATGTTGATGAACTGTTAGTACAATGATTCCTCAGCAGAGGCCGCGCTGGATGGGGCTGATGGGAATTTGAGTCCATCCAAAACTGATGGCTCACAGGTTCCCACAGCTCTGGAACAGCATTGAAAAGTAAGGTGTGAGCAGGTCATGAGCAGAGTGCATCTTCCACACTTGGAAGGGCATGCAGAGACTCGAGTGATCCTTTTGTATCATGCAGAAAGGCACCCTCCTCTTTGATGTAGTCTGTCATTATATCTGTTGCAATTTGGCCCTTTTCCCTCTTGCATATGTTCTAATCCTTGC
This sequence comes from Sceloporus undulatus, assembly GCF_019175285.1. NCBI lineage: Eukaryota > Metazoa > Chordata > Lepidosauria > Squamata > Phrynosomatidae > Sceloporus > Sceloporus undulatus. The sequence goes on from NC_056529.1 coordinate 31,077,655, forward strand.
CAGCCGCAACGGTGACTTTCTCTCTTCCCAGATTTGTTTCCAGTAACAGAAATCACCAGAAAATATAATTCTTACCTGAAGCAAATTGCATCGACTCTGACAGCTTTATGGCATTTTTTAAGATTAGAACTGGTGAGGCCTCCAGCTGTTTGTGGAACGAAGCCAAGCAAATTGATTCCTGACAACAGGAAGTTAACAAAATGGATCACTTTGGCAGAATAAAATTTACAAAGTACTTCAGCTCTTTGGATTGTTTTAGTGACTCCGATTGCTCTCTTATTGTGCACATCCAAAAACTTCTCATCTCAGGACTAGCAACACCTAGCTTTTTGTCGTGGAGAAAATGCAAGATGGAAAGCCAACAACGAAGCATTCTTTCTCTGCTGTTTGTGAGGCCTCATCCCCACTTAAGCAATTTGGCAGAGTCGCATGATATTATATCTTATGTTCCATTAGCACAAGAGAGCAACGCTGTTGTGCTTTGTCATGGCAAAAAGTGACAATGTGCAAATTAATGCACTATGTAAAGGCATTGATGTTTCCTGTTGTCTGTCTGTGCCTTCAGCCTGCGCAGGATGAACTAAGCTGGTGCCAGAAAACATAGTTTGGCACAAAAACCACAGTCTCAAAAGGACAAGTGTATTGACCCTTAATTGTACTATGTATTATGTACAATCCAAACAACCCAGTGTAACAGCTTTGTAGTCTGAGCTGTCAGGAGTCTGACTGATATCACAGTTTGGCCGTGTTGCTCTATGTTTACAGCTACATCCCAACGCTAAGCAAAATTGGAAATATGTATTTATTTGATAAATCACACATTTTTTTGGCCTTGTATCTATATGGTCTCGATTTTTAATCTGTCTGGGAAGCTTGTTAATTAACATGTTTTCACATTCCTCATCCTCAGATACCATTTGAAGCTTATTCTTACTGACAGGCTCTTTTATCAGTATTCCTAAAAGCAGAGTCCTGCCACAAATAATTTATGTCGTGTCAAACCCAAGATAACTAATGACCTGCCGGGATTTAGCTGCGTTATATGACTTTGTGCTTGAATATTCTAGTGGGTTAAAAGATGTACTGAACTTGCAAAAAAAAAAAAAATTACTCTTTTGGACCACGTCTCCAAGAATCCCAGAAACTCTAACATTCAAGATCCAAGGAGGACCCCTTATTGAATATCTAAGGCTGTAAACCCAAGAGCCTGCGCACTGACAATAGTAGTGAACTTGTCAATGCAGAATTGGATGAATTCCCAATCCAACATGGTTTATGCCGCATTGTTGGGATACAATGATTTGGAGAGCCTGGTTTGTGATTAGTTTGGGTTCAAATGATAAACGGAAATGAAACTAAGCCACGGAGAGTACAAGATGCCACTTTCCTGGTGGCAAACGTATGGGGAAAGGATGCAATGACAGAACATATAAGCAAAGAAAGTGTCCTCACGTCCTTTTGGCTGAATGTTGACACAGCCTCAAGCGGAAGAGTTCCTGGACGCTATACTGCTGGATGCTATATTATTCTTTTGGGTACACATAGGCCTTCAAGTTCTTGGGCAAGGTGTCAGTGTTCGGCTTCTCAAGGCAGGAACAAAGGGAAAATCCTGCAGGGTCAGATTACATATTGGCTATTTTGAAGCTTCAAGATGATGCTAGTTCCCCTTCCTCCTTCCCTCCAACACTGAGAGAGGAGGGAGATGCTGAGACCTTCTTATCAGCACATATGCACAATGTAGCCATGTACTGTCTGTATATTTATAACACATATAATATGGGGTAAACATACTTGCTAGTCCTATCTAGAGCCCTTTAACCAGTTGGAGTTACCTCTGTGTTGATGCCATTCATCAGTCAATTCAAC
>NC_056529.1:31079530-31185905 GCF_019175285.1 Sceloporus undulatus
GAGTCTACCCTAGTTGGAACTAATGAGTCTACCCTAGTTGGAACTAATGAGTCTACCCTAGTTGGAACTAACCACCAGGGTGTGTATTCCTGATATTTACACAAGGTTGCCCAGTATTGTCTGCTTTGGTTGGCAGCAGACCTATCGGGAATCAAGCAAAGCCTTTCTGCATCACCTGCTCCCTGGTCCTTTCTCTAGAGGCACCTGGATTGAACCGGGAACCTTCTGCATGCAAAGTACGTGCTCCGCTGCTTGAACTCTGCATCCTGCCAGACTGTAAAGGCATTTTGGCAGGACTGGGAGAAAGGGGGGGAGAGAGAACAGGAGGGAGGGAAAGCCTATAGGTTGCATCTCTCTGTATGGCTCAAGGGAGAGGTTCAAGGATATGATGGCTAGGTGCTGCGCGTGTCTAAATGCAAACAAGCAGTGCCACTGTGAGAACATCTATCACGCATTGCAGGAGACAGCGCATCACTGGCAAATGCCTGCCTGCTTTCTAAGCACTGAAAAAGCTGGCACAGATCAGGCTTTGCAAAATGGTACGGAGCGGGCATGCTAGACTGATTTCAGAACTGCAGGCTGAGTTTCTGTACAGTTTTAGCATCAAGCCAGAAGAGGCAAACTGTAATGACCAGGCATGCTCAAGGTGACCAGAGATTCCCTTTGTTGTTGTTAACTGGCCTTGGGTCAATTTTGACAAATGGCGACACTGTGGATGAGACGTCTCCAAGACTCTCTGTCCTCCACTCTGCTTAGTTCCTGCAAACGCATACTCATTACCTCTCTAATAGAGTCCATCCATCTAGAATCATAGATGCATAGAGTTGGAAGAGACCACAAGGGCCATCCAGTCCAACCCCCTGCCATGCAGGAACTCTCAATCATTGGCCTAACCAATAGGATTTAGGCCATGGTCCAACAACTACCTACCAGTAACACAGGAGCGTTTTGGAGCTCAGGGCTGCTCCAGCCCTTTATACCAATTGCCATGTGGCTTATGGCCACCCTGGGGATGAGATAACCTCTTCCTAGCCTCAACATGTGGTGCAATTTCTGCAGAAACATGGCACAATTGGGATAAGGCTGTTCCGTCCCTGGAAGCAGAATAGCAGGCTGCACATGTTGCTCTTTGCTGCTCCTGCGAAGCCTTGTTGTCTGCAACATAACACACATTGCTGTCCTTTGCCTTTGACCAGGACTCCTTCTGCTGCTTTTTTCCAGGGGGTTTAATGTATGGTTGCTAGGCAGTGGCACGGCTGCAGGAGTCTTTCTGAGCTTTGGGTCAGTGATACCTTTAAAAATGATGCTTCCAAGTGTGCATAGAGGTTGTTTTCCCATGATCAATTCTGGCTAGTGACGCTGGTTCAAAGCAAAGTATTCTTCCAGCTTGTATAGAGACTGTGAAAGAACAAAACAACCATTTGCAGACAGCTAGTTGTGTACAAAGCCAGCCCAGTGATTCACGGGGGAACAAAACTTTCAGGCTATTTCCTTTTGTTGTTTTCCGACACGCTTGCTGGCAGAAGATGTAAGTAATAAAAACAAATGAAAATGATACCTTAATAATATAAACCTGATTTGGTTTATATTATTTGGGCGTAGGACACACAGAATAGGTAGCAAAGTAGTACAGGAATTTGTGTAGGTTCTCTTTGGTCATTATATTTTTTGTTTTCTTCATATTCAACATTAAGCCTTCCTTTGCACTTTCTTCCTTGATCTCCCTTAGGAATTGTTCAAGGCCTCTAAGGTTTTCTGCTAGTATTACGGTGTCATCGACATATCTTAGATGGTTGATATCCCTTCTTCCTATGTTCACTAGTGGACCATGCTACCGAGGATAAACGGGAATTACAGGTCAACAGTCTCTGGAAATCTGTGTTACCCCAAAGTCTAGCCTCCCTCCGCTTCCCACATTTCTGATATCAAACTGATATCAGTCGGGATATTTGAGTCATAAGACTGGTCAAGATCGGAATCTGCATAATCCCATTACCGATAAACACTTACCTTGTGCTTACAAGGGAACAAAAATCCAAGAGTACTTCTTTCTGCGAGGGATATTTCTTTATCCAAGGACATTTGCATGGATTAACTGGCCATTCACAACTTTCCTTCCCATTCTTCTCTCCTGAAAAATCATCTCAATTCCCTGGGATAGGTTTTGCACTTATAAATATGTCTGCCAAGGTACCACCAATTCAGTCTTGCTTGAGGTCAGACAAACACTCTAGACCTTATTGCATGGGGTTAAAACAGCATCTTACCTTTCCCGAATTCAGTGCTAATTCAGGAGGCAGCCATGTCCTATCACACAGAAATCGCCACCAATTTCCATCCCGGATGCAGCCTGGGTCATCTAGGCCTCTATGGCAGCCATTTTAGAAGTCTTTTTCAACGTGGAAGCTTCCGACTTCTCAAAATGGTCGCCAAAGTGGCTTGCTGCACCTGGGATGGACCCGGACAGCGATTCGGTGGTGATTTCTTTGCAATAACACCCGGCTTCCTTCCGAACTGGGATTGAATTCAGGAAAGGTAAGCCAGGGCTTTAACCCCGTGTGATAGGGTCCTTAAACACAGAGTGGATTTAGCACCCCATTAAGATGATATGCCGCTGTTCAAATCCAGGGAGAAATTGCAACAAAAAGAATGTAGGAAGCTTATAAACAGGCAAGAAAGAGCTTTTCTGATAGAGTTATATACAAGACATCTGCTCAAAAAGACAGATCTTTCATTTATAACAATGCAGTGGGGGAAGGAATGAAAATCAGAGGGAAAATAGCTTTCTTACAAATAGGATAATAATGGTAACCATAATTCATGACTGGAAAGCTGAGTAGAGTCTAAACTCAGACAGGTTAATGGATGAAAACAGACTTGTTTTATATGCATTAAAGGAAGTCTGACAGCAAATTGGTGCATATCATTCAGGATAGTTCAGATTGAGTGGGGGGGCAACTGGGGGAACCTAGGGAGGCTCATTTGCTCCCTTGGAGATTTTGGGGAATCACGCCTCTATTAATCTCCCATCCGATGCAGAGACTAGATTTTGGAGGACAGGTCACACTATTTGTCCACCTAGTTCAGAACTGGCTCCTGTTAGTAATCCAGACTTTCCCACCTCTGGAGATTAGAGGAAATGTGCTGCCATCACTCTCATCACCATTGCTTGCCATCATTGCCTCATCTATCAGTGTTCCCTCACAGTCAGCAAGGAATTTATTTAGACTGTAAGTCTCATTAAACAGATGCTCTACACAGTGTAAAACTTGTAAAATTTAACAAAACTGTACAATACAAAAATCCATGCATTTAAATAATAATAATAAATTCAGCACAAAGACGCAAATGACCAATACGACGGGTGATATAAAGTGCAACCACAGAAGCATAAATCAAGGCGGGTGTGATTTTGCGATTGGTCCTCTGATTCCTCCCAATAGCATTCCCCAAGTTCGTTTGAGGACAAGAGCCTGGTCCCTTTCCTCCCATCACCCAGCCTTTTCCTTTAATGAAGCCATTTTTCTCCCTGGCACTTTTTTTGCTTTAGTGCACCTCATAAATACAGCTTTCCATGCAAACTGTACCATAGGAGTATCTCGGCTTCATTTGGCAAATGGTGGCATCCAGGAACTGGCTTTTGCCAAATAACCAGACAAGTATCTGAGCAGGGAAGGGGGAAGGCAGATAGTACTACCTTGCTCTCCCCACTCAGGATGGTGGCTACTCATGATATGTCACAAAAGTGGAAACACATGGCCAAAAGCCATAGCGATAGCATGCAATAGCAAGCACATTTCTATACCGCTTATCAGTGCACTCCGTAAGCAGTTTACAAAGTGTAAGCCAATTGTCCCCAACAATCTGGGTACTCATTTTAGTGACCTCAGAAGGATGCAAGCCTGAGTTGAGCTTGAGCCCTTTGCTGGTACTGAACTAGCAACCTTATTGTTTGTGAGTGAGTGGCTGCAGTACAGGCATTTGACCTCTGTGCCACCAGGGTTCTATGCGCCACCAAGCAAGAGGTCAAAGGAGCACAGAGGTTAGCATACAATTTGCACATGCAACATTTGCATATACCCAGACTTAGAAACAATGTCTGTAGTTTACAAAGAAATCTAAAATGTCTGCCCATGTATGCATTTTCCCTAAAGTGATGGACGGTGGTGGTTCCTGAGCATATCTTTAACACCGAAAGAATACTCATCTTCTGGGCATTTAAATCAGTGGAAGTGAGACTGATGCAAAGAAAATAATGAATGGCATGATACAAACTGCCCTGAAAGGGCAGGCTGGAAGCGGCCGGTTTGCCTCTGAAGTGATGCCGCAGCAGCCAAACCGTGCGGTGTCCCTCCGGCCAAAAAGAACCTGGGAAAAACAGGCTTTTTGTCAGACACTATTGGTGCACTCATTACGTAAGTGACACACAGCAATGTCTATATGTTGCGCATCACTTATGTATGGACCGGAGGCCGCCATTACAATGATACTGTGACATGTTAGGGTTAGGGACCATGTTGTTGGTGCGCAGTCCCTAACCCTAGAATCGCTGCCTGGATGCTGCTTCTTGAGGGTATGTACCAGGCCAATATGATGTAGAAAAAGTGGCAGAGAGCATTCACAGTTTGCCCTTTCCAAAGGAAAATGGACTACTGCCAAGACGTAGCTCGGTCATTGATCTGTCCAGCTCGGTATTGTTTACACTGACTGGCAAGAGTTCTCCAGGGCTTTTTAAACAGGGGTCTTTCCCAGCACTGTGTGGATGTGCCAAAAATTGAATCTTCTTTGTGGGAAGCATGTGCTGTTTTACAGATGCATGGTCAGAACCTAGAAGGACTGCAACACAAGAAATAACAGCACCCATAAACAGTGGGTGGATAACAAAGGCAATATATATATTGTGTGTGTGTGTGTGTGTGTGTGTGTGTGTATATATATATATATATACAATATATATATATATATATATATATATATATATGGGGATTATATTTGTTTAAGGGAGGGAGGGAATTTTTTAAGGGTTATCTTGTATTGTAGCTATTTTATTCTTATTTTGTAAGCCGCCTCAATCCTGGTGGAGATTTGTTGGAGCAAATGTACCAGTATGTCTTGCCTAGATCTTGGAAAAGTTGCTTTTTTCCTTTCTTTCTTTTTTTCTTTCTTTCTTCCTTATTGAAATTAAAATAAATAACCTAACAATTATGCGAACATCCATGCATTTCATGTTATACATTTTCTCTATTTTACATCTACTAATTTGATGATACGTATGTTTTGCAACTCCTTTACAATCACTTTTAGCATTTTAAATAGTCACTTATGCCTATATATACATATATATATACACACACACACACACACACACACAAACACACATATACACGTTTACTCTTTTTAGTGGCTAAGACCCCCTTCTTTGCTACCAGCTGAAACCTGGAGGTCTTTAGAGCCCTGAAGGAGCTGGGTTTTTTTTTGGGGGGGGGGTCTCAGGAGGGGGCGTGGCCTGGTGCCTGGGAAGGTGAGGCATCTCAGCTGGAGCAGAGAGGAGTGACGATGATGAGGAGGAGGAGGAGGATGAAGATGATGAGGATGATGGGGGCCTTAACCCTTTCCTCTCCTCTGCTGCCTCCTTAGCAGCCAGCCTTCTCTTATTTCTCCTCCTCCTCCTCCTTGCTGCAGGGTCTGAGCCTGGCTCTTGCAGGGCAGAGGCTGGCATGCAGAGCCTGGGGATCCGGAGGCTGCTGCTGCTGACTCTGCCCTGCTCCCAGCAGCTCCTCCAGGGCAGCCAGGTCCATGGAGCAGGACTCCGTCCACACGCACAACTCCTCCCGCCTCGGATGCGGATTAGGCTACGGACCCGTCGTCTACTACACTTTGCTCCTCTGCCTGGGGCTGCCAGGTAAGAGCAGCATCAGGAGGGATTGAATGTCCTGGGTCCCCATAGACTTCCTTTGGAGCCCTCCCTGATCCTGGCATCTTAGCCAAGAACTGGGATCGCTCTTCCTTTCATTCATTTCTCAATAACTGATCCAGGGCTACATCCACCCCGGTTTGGCCCCGCTTTAACTCTTTGTCTGGCTCTTTGCTATGGGATCCTGGGAGTTGGAGTATGTTGTGGGACCCAGAGTGGAGCTTTGAGTTATTTTATGGGGAGGTTAGCTCAATTTTGCTCATGGGAGACGTCTGCTATCCTTTCTCTTTATTAAGCACACACAGACACAGAAGAGATTTACTGGAGCGTCCCTCAGATCTGGAAGTGTGTGTCTATGGGAGGAGACCCCCCCCCAATCCAATGGCTGGGTTTGGGGAACAGGTTGGCAATGCTGCTCAGAGTTAGGCTGGCTTAAGGGGTCTATCCCCTGTTCCAGGAGAAGAGGTCTAGACCTTCCAAATCAGCCCTATGTTCTATTGTACAGATCCTGTTAGAAGGCAAGAATCCTAGAGTTGGAAGAGACCTCAAGGGCCATCCAGTCCAACCCCATTTTGCCATGCAGGAACTCTCAACCAAAGCATCCTTGACAGATGGCCATCCAGCCTCTGCTTAAAGACCTCCAAGGAGGGAGACTCCACCACTCTCCGATGAAGGAGTGTGTTCAACCACTGAACATCCCTTACTGTCAGGAGGTTCCTCCTAATGTTCAAGTGGGATCTTTTTTCCTGGAGCTTGCATCTATTGCTCCCTGTTCTAGTCTCTGGAGCAGCAGAAAACAAGCTCACTCCACATTAACCAGGACTGAGTGGGTTGAGAGTAGAGAGAAGATGGCACAGATATATTCACTATCAGAAACAGGTCACAAACTCCAGAAAGTTGGAGTGGATGGGTGTCTTCTTGGAAAGTCCTTCATTCAAAGCCCTGGATGGACCAGTCCAGAAGCCCAGCTAGTCCATCTTCCATGGGCTAGCAGTGGCAGCCTGCAAAGAGAGCCTGAAGGCAACAGAGGTCCCAAACACACTGCAGAAATAATGCAGTTTGAGACCGCTTTCACTGCCCTGGCTCAGTGCTAGGGAGCCCTGGGAACTGTAGTTTTTTGTGGCACCAGAGAAGGCTAAATGTCTCACAAAACTACAGATCCTAGAATTCCCTAGCATTGAGCCACAGCAATAAAGCGGTCTCAAACTGGATTATTCCTGCGGCGTGTTTTGGATCTCTTGTTCGTCTTCCAACAAGTGGGGTTAGTGGTAGGCTGCCTCTGAAACAGGAGCCTCTTTTAGTTATTCCCAAACTTTGGTCCTCCAGATGCTTTGGATGTCAGCTTGTTGACCAAGGTGGCTGGGTCCTCTGGGAGTTGAAGTCTAAAACATTTGGGGAGGAACAAAGTTTGGGAATCCCTGCTCCATAGCCTTCATTATGGCTGAGAGACTGGTGCTCTGCAAAGTTGTCCAATCCTAGTCTTGTGTGCCTTCAAGTCTTTTCCGATTTATGGTGAACCTATCATGGGTTTTTCTTGGCGTGGTTTTTTCAGAGGAGGTTGCCTTCTCCCAGTTGCCCTCATCTACCTCAGCATTTTGGTTTAAAATAAAAAAGCAAAGCTTCTTTCTAGTGATTCCCAAACCCAGGGTCATGATAAGAATCAAGAAAGTAACTTGTAGCACCATGATTTAAAGAGAGAGGGACGCTTTGCCATTGAAGACAGCCAAGAAGGCCCTAGGATGCCTTTGTAAGAAAAGGAACTGTCCTTGGTGCTGAACTGTCCTTGGTGCTGAAGCACTCTTTCCACCCTTTGTGTTTCCATTGCCATCAAAGCAGCTCATTCCTCTCTCTCTCTCTCTCTCTGCGCATGTGTAGAGGGTCCAACAGAGCCATCGTGTTGCATTATTGATCCTTTAGGATCTGAAAATGTAGATGAAATCCAGGAAAGAAATCCCAAACAGCCCTTGTGTTGCAACAGTCTTTCTTTGTTAAGGCGTATGTGTGTGTCATTAAAGTAATCCTCAATAGAGCAAAGTTTTGACACAGCAAGGCAGCTGGGGTCCCAAACACACTGCAGAAATAATCCACCCCTTTAACTGCCCTGGCTCAGTGCTAGGGGATCCTGGGAATTGTCATCTATCATGGCACCAGAGCTCTCTGATAGAGAAGGCTCAATGTCTCACAATACTACAGTTTCAAGAAGTGGTTTCCAACTGGATTATTTCTGCAGTGTGTTTTGGACCTCCGTCTCCAAAGTCTGAGGTGCCTAGGAAAGAGACCTTTTTAAAGGCGAAGTGGTGCTTAGAAGCTATAGCCTCTGAGAATCCTACTAAGTGTTTTTACTTTGACTTCTAGTATATACACCAATAAAGATTTTGATTTGAAACTGGCCATTGCAACTAGAGCAGCAGCTAAAGATATTCTGTCAAAATTTAAGGCATTTAATATAATTTCTTAATGATGTACAAATACATCCTTTTCACTTCTACTGATCTCTCCATTTGAAACTTGGTAGCACAATTTGGATGGCAACCAAAGAGAGTTTGTCATATTTGCAAACCACTACCATGATGTCCTGGTGAGTTATGGCTGTTGCAGAAAGATGGAAGGACAGACTTTCTTGTTTGTTACTATAGATCTGCTAACTAAGCTTAACTTAAACAGAGGCTGGATGGCCATCTGTTGGGGATGCTTTGATTTAGATTTCCTGCATGGCAGAATGGGGTTGGACTGGATGGCCCTTGGGCTCTCTTCCAACTCTATGATTGTATGAACTACTTTTAGATGGTGTATTTCCACAAAATATCTCAATCTGATGCATACTGATATTAATTTTGGCAAATCCAAGTAACAGACACACACATCCATACCTATGGCTGAATCAAGATATTTTGGTGCCCGAGGCCAAACTGTTGCACTCATTGCACTCATTTCATTTCACAGATTTATAGCCTCCCTTTCTCCCACAACTGGATTCAAGGCGGGTTACAATAATTTTAAAAAGACAACTAATTTAAAAAGACAGAAGTAGGGGCTGTGCAAACTGCATCTCTACATCGCTCTCCTTTCCCATGTGAAACTGTATGCCAGGAATCCAAGTGGCATTTTCCTGAAGAGAAACAGAAAAGGAGACTGGAGGTACACATTTGGCAGCATCATTATGGCTAGAATCAAGAACATGTTGAAGTGCTTGGATTCTCAGTGTCTGAAGCCATTCCCCAAGAGAAAGCTTGGAGCTGCCTGTCTTTTAGCTAAATGGACACAGAAGCTACAGTGAAGCTTAGCTGAATCAGCTGAGTCCACCTTAAGAAACTCAGCCTGGAAGGTTAATAGAAAGCAGTCAGGTATGCTGCCTGTGTCTTCTTGAAAAGAGAAAGATGAAAGGAGCAAGATGAGCGGAATTGGTTGAAAACACTCTTCCGTCACAATCATAAATATAAGATTAGACATTTATTAGATATATTAGATACCAGCCCTAAGAATCCTGGGTTGACTGGGGATTTAGCGTTTGTGCGCCAGTGTCAAATCTGTATGTGCCAAATTGTATATGCTGCACACGTATGCAAACCTGCATCTTGTCCTTGGGACTGAAGGTGCCCATGGTTGTATTTCCCTCTTGAGCGGCTGAGTTAATTCCATTAGGAGGAAGGGCACCAGGAGGAGGTGATGGAAGAAGCCCTGAGGAAGGACTGCCCCAGGGTACCGCCAGAGCCTTCTCTGCATGCAACTGGTAATGCTGCCGCCTTGGTTTGGCAATGTCATCTGAGGACAAGATTTCCATTACTGTGAACGGCGCTGATTGTACGTGTACAGTATGCTGAGTGCAAAAGAAGTGTGTGGATCTGATTTTGGTCTTGCTGTAAGAAGAGGGCAGTTGGAGCCATTGTGTTAAGGTCGCAGAGGCTTTGTGCAGTTGTGCTGGGGAAGAGAGGACATTAATCTGGAGAGAGCGTGGCCTTTGAGAGGGCACTTCCATGCCGTACTCTCAGATACTTGGCACAGCTTTGCCAATCTTTTCTAGTGAAGTTAATATTGCCTACAGCACCAAGTATTTCTTGGTGGTCTCCTGTACAAATACTAACCAAGGATGACTCTGCTTAGCTTTCAAGATCAGATGAGATCTGGTGTCTTTAGGGTATTTGGGCAGGGCTAAAGACCCAGTATTTAACATTGTCACCTTGGCACAGAAAGCTGACTTGTTTCCCTATTGGGAAGTTGCTGTTAACTGCAGTCAAGTCAGCCCCAAACTCATGACAACCCCATGGATGAGTATCTCCAAGACCCTCTATCCTCTACTGCTCTGCTTAGGCCCTGCAGATTCATGCCCATGACTTCTCTGGTTGAGTTTATCCATTTGGCATCCAGTCCTTCTCTCTTTCTATTGGCCTCTACCTTCCCTAGCATTATTGTCTTTTCTAGTGAGACATGCCTTCTCATGATGTGACCAAAGGATGACAGCCTCACTTTGGTCATCTTGGCTTCCAGGGAGAGTTCACGCTTGATCTGTTCCAGAACCCATTTGTTTGTCTTTTGACTTGCCTCCAGCATTACATCGTGGATGAGTTAATTTTCTTTATGTAAGCTTTCTTCACTGTCCAGATCTCATATCTGTACATGGTCATGGCTTGGGACGATTCTTACTTTAATGCTTAGTTGTATATCTTTGCACTATGCACTTTCAGATAGTGTCATGTTCTTTAATGGCTGCATTTCCATTCCGAGTCTTTTCTTATTTCTTGACCATAGTCTCCATTCTGACCAAGGTATAGAAAGTCTTTATTTCAATTTCTTCTTCTATCTAGGCTGAATTTATGTATATCCTCCATGGTCTTTATTTTTGTTTTCTTTATGTTCATCAGTAATCCTGCCCTGTCACTTTCTTCCTTGGCCTTCCCTAGTATGTAATTGTCTCAAGCCTACGATGTTTTCCACTAGTAGTATGGTGTCATCTGCATATGTTCAGTTGTTGCTGTTCCTTCCTCCTATCTTCACTTCTCCTTCTTCTGCATCCAATCCTGCTCTTTGTGTGCTATTTTCAGCAGAGAGCAGGGGAGACTGGCAAAGCATCTTGCTAGGTTCCTACAGCCAGACATAGAGCAAGGATCTTTTCAACCAAGATCTGCAAGGGACCTCTGGGGGTCTCAGTGGCTAATGCCACCAGTCAGTATCTAGCTATGGGAACATACCCAATCCCTTTTCTGATCTCCTGCATCCTCCACCAGCAACTGCAAGGTGCTATAAGAGCATCATGGTGTGGGGACAACTTTGGTCACTGCAAAGGAAGGAAGGGAATACCAATGACCTGAAAAGTACATACACAAATATAAGTATTTTGTGTATGTCACTAACAGGATGCTGGTCTATATTATCTCTTTTCCTATCCCCCCAGTTATTCTATAGCCTGGGGGGTGCATGGTCTGCAGTTTCTGTCAGTAGAGGACCTCTGTTTATGACACTCAAGCAAGTGAAATGCAGCCCCTAGAAACACATTTTTCTTCCCCCAGATGACCTTTTACTATCTTTGTGTGATAAAGCAGCCGGTAGGCATTAAAGACTACCATAAATTAACACAATGAGGGTTGCCTCTTGTAGATGGTCTAATAGATGTATTATCACAATGTGTACAACCCCCCAGACCCACAGCAGAGTAGCCTCAAGCCAAGCCAAGCCAAGTCTCTTAACAGAGGCTGCAGGTAATCTCCTAGACCTAGACTTGGTATGTGCAAATCTACCTTGGGGTAACTGCTAAACACAGATCTCAGTACCTGTAAAGTAAAACTAAATCGCCTTGCTGCTCAAGGTAGTGCGTGCAGAAGAAGCACTTGGATGTGATGGACTGGAACAAGGATTTAAAACAACAAACACCCATTTACTTTGTGGTTTCATATACTTATTTATTCATTTGCTTGCTTTTGTTTATCCAGAAGAGACCAGAATGACTTCCTGTAAAATGGAGTAGAAAACAAGGAGCAATACAATCCTGCTAAATATAGCAGAATAAAATGTTTTTTTTATCATCTGGATCAGATACAACACTTGCCTATATAAAACCATTTTCATCCTATCTGCAGAACTGGAATGGGCTAAAGTGGAGCTGCAGAGTTAATGGGAAAGAGTCAAGGTGGATCTTTATTTATACCTTGGATCCCAGACAACTTTATCTCTCCCCTTATCATAATGATGCGAGGCTTTGGGAGGAGAAAGGTCTCATTTGATAAGTGGCTTTCCGAAGGCAGGACAAGTACTGTTTGGATATTTTGGACTACAACTCCCATCAGGATGGCAAATTATTGGGAACCATGGGAGGTGTAGTACAAGAACATCTGGGACATCAGGTTGTCTACACTTTTTGCAAGGTACAAGATCATCACCAGAGCAAGTAACTGCCAAAACAACTAAGTCTTGTGGAGTTTTGTTGGCAAATGATGTGGCGGTCCTTTTAGACACAAAGGACTGCCATTGTGTGAACAGCTCTTTCTATATAGAAGAAAACCACCATGACTGAGTAACTTGCTGAGAGTCTAAACAAGTAGCTGATTACTCAGGAGTAACTCCTACTGTGTTCAAGAGGGCTTATCACTGTGTAAGTGTCCTTGGAGACTCTCAAAGAGCTGGCATTAAGCTCTCTGGCACAATGATGAAAGGTTTGGTTGAAAATCCCACCGCTCTGAGATCCTTTAGATAGAACTGCAGTCAAAGCAAAGTGGGCAACTGTGGCACTCCAGCTATTTTTGGACTACAACTCCCATAACCTCTCATGATTAGTCATGATGGCATGGCTAGTGGAAGATGTAGGAGAAAATGATCTGTAGGACCACCGTCCCCCTTCCCTTGAAATTGTGGACAAAATGTACTCATAAGGCGCGCATGCTGATGTTTAGCATGTTCTTATTGAGTGATATGGATTGTGTTTGGGCAGTATAAGGACATAATTTCTTTTGAGTCCACCCTTTCATTCACTTCTTATTTAGAGGACTCCTCATAGGTATTCTTTACTGGCCCTGAAAAGGCAGTCAGCACTATCCAGAGATGAACATTCAATGTTCTGCATTAGCTCTTCCAGAGGAGTAGTTACTGAATGCATATGAAAATATTAATGCTTGGCAACACACGCCATCAGAATACCGAAGCTCCATGTTTTGTTCATGAACTAGTAAGATGTGTAAGTGAAGCAACAGCAGGTGGTTATATTCAGAGGAGATTGATCCCTCATGTTTGGTGGTGAAAGTGGAATTAAGTCAGAATCCCCAATCAGGCCCAATGCAGCTGTTTACACACCAAAAAACCCACACTTAGAATCATAGAATCACAGAGTTGGAAGAGACCCCAAGGGCCATCCAGTCCAACCCCATTCTGCCATGCAGGAACTCTCAGTCAAAGCATCCCTGACAGATGGCCATCCAGCCTCTGTTTAAAGACCTCTGGAGACTGCCACATCACACTGTTAACTTATGCTGAACTTGTGGTCTGCTAGGACTCCTAGATCCCTTTCACACATAATATGTCTCATTCAGCCAAGTGCCCCCATCTTATATCTATGCATTTCATTTTTTTGCCCTAAGTCTTAGGAAAACACTGGTTTGTGTGTATGCATGTGTCCCGGCTTTGTGTACTCCAAGACAAAGTAAGATAAACAACAAAACTTTCCATATTTCCCCGGAAACAGCCATTTCTCAGAGGTTATACAGACGCAACTTTGGAGCGAGTTTGTGGTTTTGGGGGGATTTTTTTAACAAGTGTACATAAGCCCTCATTTAGACAAGCATTTATGACTCTTATTCCAGGTTTTATCTAACTGATCCCATTATGCGTTATGTTAGAATTGTATTGTATATTACTATTAGTCATAACTCTCATTAGCTGCCAGGAGTGATGTGTAAGCTTCAGAAAGACAAGACATGTGTTTTTGGGTATGTAAACACAAATATTCCTGCAAGCTAAATTGCAGCAGGAAGGGACATACATTAATATCTTTCAATGTCTTCAAATATCGATTGCCACCCTGCCTCCTTAAAGCTAATATAACTGTTTCTTTTCTCTCTTTTCCCGTCTCTCGACAGCAAACATTTTGACAGTCATCATCCTCTCGCAATTGGTGGCTCGCCGACAAAAGTCCTCCTATAACTACCTTTTAGCTCTCGCAGCTGCGGACTTGCTGGTGCTCTTCTTCATCGTCTTTGTGGACTTTCTCTTGGAAGACTTCATCTTGAAAAAGCAAATGCCGGAGATCCTGGACAAAATTATTGTGGTGTTGGAATTCTCTTCCATTCACACCTCCATCTGGATTACCGTGCCACTGACCATCGACCGGTATATCGCAGTCTGCCACCCGCTCAAATACCACATGGTTTCTTACCCGGCTCGCACCCAAAAAGTCATCGTAAGCGTCTACGTCATTTGCTTTCTGACCAGCATCCCCTACTATTGGTGGCCCAATATTTGGAAAGAGGACTACACAAGTACGCTGGTCCATCACATCCTGATCTGGATCCACTGTTTTACCGTCTACTTAGTACCTTGCTCTATTTTCTTTATCTTGAACTCCATCATTGTGTACAAGGTGCGTCAGAAGTGTAATTTTCGACTGAGAGGCTATTCGACAGGGAAAACAACCGCCATCTTGTTTGCCATCACCTCGATTTTTGCCATCCTTTGGGCACCGAGGATTATCATGATATTGTACCACCTTTATGTGTCTCCGATAAACAACAGCTGGTCGATCCACATTGTCTCGGATGTTGCCAACATGCTGGCGCTGTTGAACACCGCCATCAATTTCTTCCTGTATTGTTTTATTAGCAAGCGATTCCGCACAATGGCAGCTGCCACACTTAAGGCCTTCTTTAAGTGCCAGAAGCAACCTGTTCAGTTCTATACAAACCATAACTTTTCCATAACTAGCAGCCCTTGGATATCCCCTGCCAACTCTCACTGTATTAAAATGCTTGTGTACCAATACGATAAGAACGGAAAGCCTATAAAGATATCACCCTGACGGTCATGCAGATGGCTATCTCTGGATACAAGATAAGTTCAAGCTGTTACGTCCATAGGATGTAATTGCCAAAATGGTCACTTCAAAAAGCAGCCATTTGGATTTCATTTCTCCAGGAGATTCGGAAGAAGATCATTGGGCGAGAACTGGGATAAAGAGGCCTCTGATGTTGGGGAGAAACAAGGAGGAAAAGGCAAAGCAGCTTCACTGCCTTCATAGCACATAGCCTTGCAATATGAGGCATTTGGGATTGATAGTTTTGCATCCAAGTACGGGTGCCATGAAATATTGTGGGTGAAAAACGACTCCAGTGCAAACCTAGAACTCTGAATGAACTGAAGTTCAATCAAAATGCATCTACACTTAATATTCTATCTAACCGTCTATCTAATCTATCTATGGATGGGGGCATTTACCTTGTGTGCCCTTGCTTACCTGATTTACTTTTCTGTTTCGTTTTATGCTGGCATGGAATCTTATTGCATGGTTTTTCCTTTCAGAGAAAGGAAGGGAGTCATCAAGAAAGTATTTGTATGGTGCACATACTCAATTTTGCAGGTTCTCTTCACCAGAACTGAGAGTCATCTTCTTCGCCATGCCAAAGGTCCTGCAGCCATCTGATCCAGAGCCAAGATCATTGACAAAAAAGAAGAGGAGGGTTATCCTGAGAGCAAAGAACAAAATAACAACAACAACAACAACAATTGGGGCATCTCTTTTTAAATTAGGACCATTTAAGGCCCCATGCCCAGGCCTTGCAAGGTGCTTTCCCTTCCTGATATACTTAGCTGTTTTTGTGGGAACTGTCATTCCCAAAGGAGCATAAGGATACAGTGGACTTTCCTTAGCTAAGCTCTTAGTGGGTTTTTGCATACATGGGGGGCAGGGGATAGGAATGTAAAAAGAGTGGGGTTTTTGTGAAGTCGAAGGCTTGCATGGCCGGCATCCATAGTTTTTTGTGGGGTTTTGGGGCTATGTGGCCATGTCCTAGAAGCGTTTATTCCTGATGTTTCGCCAGCATCTGTGGCTGGCATCTTCAGAGAGGGATTTTCTATTTGTGAATTCAGCATTCATCCATTCATCCATAAAGGTTATGCCAAGAGAAAGATGCATATGGAAGTAACATACCAGTGACCTCACAATTTTTCACCATTGGACACTACATTTAAAGGAATCCCAAGCAAAAGCATCTCCAAAAGAATCCACTTTACAAGCTAAGAGAAGAGGATTATAAAGGTCACTGGCATGGCAAGACCTTTGGCAAATGCGGAGGAGAAAAATGGACACAATTTATTATTTATTGTTGTTGAATAATCATTTTTGGGCAGTTCATGCTCTCCTTAAAGAATGCGAGACTATTGTAACACCATCTGATGTGTTGGGTTATAGCAAAATGGTGAGCACATAAGTACCCTGTTCCTACACACATTCCAATTGCTTCGTTCATCATGAGCTGAATTTTGCAACACTGTTTTCAGCAGGTGTAGTATGAGACCCACAGAAAAGATCGAAAGGTGGAATTTGGAGGAGTTAATTCCATCTTTCTGGTAAGAATTACACTAATGAATAGAGTAGGGAAACCAGAAAGCTGGATTAGCTTTGCTTATTACTATCAAAACCAGTGTGGCACAATGAACACAAGGGGTAAAAATAAGAACCTCCATGTTCTATAGTTATTGCATCCCCGACAGATGGCCATCCAAGACCTCCAAGGAAGGAGACTCCACTACACTCCGAGGGAGTTTGTTCCACTGTCGAACAGCCCTTTCAGTCAGGAGGTTCCTCCTAATGTTGAGCTGGAATCTCTTTTCCTGCAGTTTGCATTGAGGTCCTGTTCTCTGGAGCAGCAGACAACAAGTTTGCCCCCTCCTCAATATGACATCCCTTCAAATATTTAAACAGGGCTTTCATATCACCTCTTAACCTTCTCTTCTCCAGGCTAAAAATCTCCATCTCTCTAAGTCTCTCCTCATAAGGCTTCATGGTTTCCAGACCCTTCACCATTTTAGCTGCCCTCCTTTGGACACATGGCTCCAGTTTCTCAACATCCTTTTTGAATTGTGATGCCCAGAACTGGACACAATATTCCAGTTGGGGCCTGACCAAAGCAGAATAGAGTGGCACTATGACTTCCCTTGATCTAGATCTTTTACATTTGGCAAATGCCAATGTGTGTAAATTTCATTTGTTTCATTTTGTTGCACATCACACAAATCTGAAAAAAAAAACACTTTTTAATAAGCAGGATAAAATTACATTTAAAAATCTGACAGTTATAAAAGTGAAGCTGACAGATTCGTCTCCCTCTGCCATTAGGTTGCTTGCAATGGAGATGAGGCTCTTAGGCTATTGCTACAAGTGGCTGCCATTTAGGTGCTTTGGTTTGTCGGAGTGTCTCCAAGCAGCATGACCAGATTTGAGCATGGGTTATAGAGCAATGTAGTGTGGGGTGTATTGCTATCCTTCATGGATTCAAGTGTGCCTAGCATGATAGGGACTTCCAGGTGGTTCAGCTTTTAGAACCAAGGCAGAGTTCCCAAGTACAAACAACATTTCCCAAGTACAGTTACAAGTGTACATTATATCCTAATGGCTACAGATTTCTTCTCTTTCCATTTAGAGGTGCATGCATGCAGATTTTTACACTTGTTGCTGTAAACATTTGTGTATATAGTTTTACTACGAACTAAAGTGGGTTTCCAAAACAAAATTGCTGATCTGAAGAGGTATCAAAACGATATTTCTGTATGTAAATGTGAATTCAATTGATTACTTTTACATCCAAAACTTTAAGTAGGCATTAGCCTTGCTTGAAGGACCTCACATGTATTTGCATTCATGTACATAGTACATGCAACATATTTCATACATTAAGAGTCTGGGGAAAGAGTCTAAAAATAAAAGGCAGAATATATAAGGAACTGCCTTGGTGGATTGAATTGCAAGAACCTTTTATTGAAGTCCTGCTGCGTCACAAGCACAAGCCGCATTGTTTGCAATGGGGCATGCTGATGCGCATAGGTGAGATTTCTGTTAACCCACGTAAGGGAATTACATTACCATACACACATTATTATACGCAGCGCCTAAATGTATACTTACTTAACAAAGATTTGGTCAAAATGTGATGCTTTTAAAGAAAATTGTCAAAGGATTTAAAAAAATTAAAAATGTCAAAAAAAATATAATGTAAGTCTAGATGTTAATTTATTGTTATCTGACATCTTTATACCATGCCTCTGTTTGGTATAAACCTTTAACCTTCAGTTGTTTTGGTATTAATAATCTTGCTGCCGACAACGAATTTGTAGTCAAGTCCTTACTACCTTCAGTACATTTCACCTTCACTTCAGCGCTGTCCAAACACGGTGGTTACGGAAGTCATGTGAAACTGTTACAAACAAGCCAATATTCAGTAGCATCATCTGTTGTGGACAGAGCCCACTATAGCATTCATGCACCTGGAATCAAAACTATGGCCCCATACAGACAGGCCAAAATAAAGCTGCTTCGGGTCACTTTGGAGGTATGCTGTTTAAATGATGCATGCATCCTAAGAGTCTGGAAGCTGCACCAAAGCCATGATCTAGTCCTAAGGACCAAAGTGTGGCTTTGGTGCAGCTTCTGGACTCTTAGGATGCAGACATCATTTAAACAGCATACCTCCAAAGTGACCTGCAGCAGCTTTATTTTGTCCTGTTTGTATGGGCCCTATGTTTCCAGACAGAATAAACCTGCTAGTCTTTCAGGACCCTTTTATTGTGTTTGAGGCAGTGGGCTAACTTGACTACCCCTCTGGAATTGATAACACTGTGAGATTTCTGCAAGACGGAGGGTTTCCTTTCATGTTGCCGGTGCAACATGAACGCTATGGGCCCTCGAGGGATGTGGGGGAACATTCTTGTGTAGGTCTGGATCCTTCTTTACTTCAATCATTCTTGGCCCACTCTTTGCCTCAAAGCAGAGAACAGAGTGGCTGTTTGGCACCTCTCTCAAATATTTGTTGAAATGTCTTATGAGTCACCCTTTATTTCATCGCATCACTCTTTCAGGTGACAAGTTGAAGTTACTCAAGCAAACAGTCATGGACACCCAAGGCATTATATATGCAATGGCATGAACGGGTGCTGCCTTTCATGACAGCCAGTATCTCCTGCCTAAAGCAGCACCTTCATCCTACCTAACCTGAACAGAATTGAAGGCAAGCACACAGGGATGAATCAGGGAGCCAAGATCAGGAGGACCAGGAAAATCAGATCAATAGGGAGACGGTTGTAAATGTATGCTTGCTCTCCCCAACCAACTGCAGGAGCGTCATTGTAAATCCATTCCGATTGCCTTTGCATTATATGGGTTTAGAGTGTCTCTGGCTTTGTTGTGTCTGGAAAGTGTTGCACGCCGCCATAATGGCTGAGCCATCGAATCCAGCTTTGGAGAGGTAATAGCATAATTATTATTTAACAGTCAGAATCTGCCAGGCTTTTATTTGCTCTGCTCAGCGGAGCTGAGGATGCTCTTTTTTCCCTCCCTTAGAGAAGAATAGGAAGAGATTAGAAAGCTAAAAAGGAAAAGTCAGCAGGAGTTCAGCAATAAGTGCTTTGGACACAGCTACCCCTCGTCTCTGCCATACTAAGCAGCTGCTTGGAAAGGCGCATTGGATGCGGAGGCCATGGATCATTTTGACAAGGAAACAACCGAAGGGTTTGCAAGCTCACTTGGCATATGGCAAGCGGAGGCTGGAGATGGGCAAGGAGAAGGACCTTTCCCTTCCAAAGTGGCATGTCCACTTTTGTGGCAGGTTGAACACGCTTCTGGTACAACAGCTGCTTTACCTGCTAGGGAGGTTTTAGTACTAGTGTTTTAGTATTGTAATTTTAGTACTGAAGTTAAACTAGTATTGACATAATGCTGTACATTGTTATACTTAAGTTGGGCCTGTTACAGACTGCCAAAATAAAGCTGCTTGGGGTCTCTTTGGAAGTATGCTGTTTAAATGATGCATGCATCCTAAGAATCTGGAAGCTGCACCAAAGCTGCCCTCCAGTGCTTAGGAATGGAGTGTGGCTTTGGCGCGACCTCCGGGCTCTTAGGACCCATGCATCATTTAAATAGCATGCCTCCAAAGAGACCCAAAGCAGCTTTATTTTGGCAGTTTGGAACAGGCCTTAGTTTTGACTTAACGCTAAGTGATGTGGTATAGGGTTGGGGTAGATGTGCATTTTGCCACCCATGCGAACCAAGCCCCAGTTTCAATCTGAAATGTTGGAAGATCTGCTGTATTTTTAACACGCCCTTGTTTAAAAGTGATGTGTGTAGTCGGTAAATGAACTTGGCTCAGGTCTCCCTTCTGATGGCAATAATCCAGAACAGCAACCAAATGTGGCCTTGCCAAAAATGGGGGATAGTAATTGCATTTCCTTGGGAAGGTGGCTGGCAAATGGCCTCTTTGCACTTGGCTCCATACGTGACTGCAATAGCGTTGCTCTTGCAGCGACACTGTCTGCTCAGCATTCATCGCAGGCATTAAAAAGCCATCTATCTCTCCTAAATGTGCCGTCACAGATTAGGAATTTAATTACTGTTACACACAGGAGTCCTATTCATTTTCAGCCCCTAATGCGAGCCAAATAGGGGGCCATGTGGTTTATCCTATCACATACCGTGATAACAAAATGGAACACTGATCTGTGGCTGTAAAACATGTCTTCCGAATGCGCATCATTCCGAAATGATCCCGGGAGAAATAGTGGCAAATTCAGAAATGTGGGTGTTTTCATTTTGTCACTCCTCAGGTCTAGAGTTTGGGAAAGTTCCTTTTTGGACTACAGCTTCCAAAATTTCTCCAGCCATAACATAGCTTTTCCTAGCTCTCCCCATAGACAGACTGTCTATGGACAGCCCAAAAGCATAGGCAGCAGGGTTGATCCATAGCACAACCCTCTTCCAAGCTGTTTGGATTGCCAGGAGCAAGTCTTCTAAAGCTAAAATAAGTCCGAATTGTCCATTGAAGACATTACCGCAGGAGCCCTGGTTTTGCAGCAATCATGCTTGTCAATGGAAACAGAGTTATACCTGTTGGTTTCATAGCCATTATTATATGGGGCTGTTGCTACCATCATGCTCTCCTCCTGATTCCCCATTAACACCACTCCACCCAGCTCTATGACAGACTCAGCATCCATTTTGAGATTTAAAAAACAACATCTCCACATCTTAAAAGACCGCCAGGACCTTCTCCGTTCCACTTTCCAGACTAAAATAAAAATTAAATTAAAGATAAAAAACGACCAAGTCACAGTGGCTAATGGTTTGGCCTGCCATGGCTTAGCCTCTGCACCAGGAGTGCTTGATCCCTTTCAAGAGATTGGCTCTCGCTGCCAGATGAGCATCTGCAATTAGCTCCTGTTTATTGCTTTCATCTGTCTCCAAAGCCCCCAGGGAAATGGCTGTCAAAACAGCACCAGCTGTTTTAATAAAGCTTCAACCTGCCATCAAAAGATGCGCTTCCCCCTTGCCTCCCATCCTGTAACCTGCGCTGGGGCACATCAGGCGCCTTGGCCTCCATGCTCCACTTTGTGATCCTGCCTCTGCAAAAGAAAGACAGGGAGAGACAGGCCTCACGGGGAGCCACTTTGGTGCTGAAAACAAAAGACACTTTGGCAAAGAAGCTATTTATTTGGGTAGCCTCGCTGTTGTGGTTCACCAAAGAGAGAGGTCCATGTGCTTCCAGAGGTCAGTCCGAATACCACATTGTGAAGTCGAAGGGCTTCATGGCCGGCACCCATAGTCTTTTGTGGGTTTTTCGGGCAACGTGGCCATGTTCTAGAAGAGTTTCTTCCTGATGTTTCGCCAGCATCTGTGGCTGGCATCTTCTCTGATGTGCCAGCCACAGATGCTGGTGAAACGTCAGGAAGAAACTGTCCATTCAGGCCCATAAATACTTTAAATAAATAATATAGACGTAACACCCTGACACCACAGGGTTTCTCTCAGCACCATTTGTCCACTTCGGGTTATTCCTTCCTCTGTAACTGCCATCATGAGTATAACACATTTCTGTTCTGAGCAACTAAAGAAGGCCTTGTTATAATGTTTGCTTTGTTGATTTGTTGATACACAGACACACAAAAACCCCTAAATTTGGTGTGATTACCTGTACCCCTCAGGGATGCAGTACAGACTTGCTTGCTGTGTCTCACTTTAAAAATTTGCACAGACACATAGAATCATAGAGTTGGAAGAGACCCCAAGGTAGGGATGTAGCCAAGGGGGGGGGGGTTCTTGGGGTCCGGACCCCCCCTTCCATTAGAAAAATGAATAGTGTGTGCGGCTGCGCCGCCGCACCCAAGCCCCATTATAATGGTGGCACTTAGTCTGGACCCCCCTCTTCCTAAAATCCTGGCTACGTCCCTGCCCAAGGGCCTTATCCAGTCCAACCCCATTCTGCCATGCAGAAACTCTCAATCAAAGCATCCCAATTGACAGATGGCCATCCAGCCTCTGCTTAAAGACCTCCAGGGAAGGAGACTCCACTCCGAGGAAGGAGTGTGTTCCACTGTCGAACAGCCCTTACTGTCAGGAAGGTCCTCCTGATGTTGAGGTGGAATCTCTTTTCCTGGAGCTTGCATCCATTGTTCCCAGTCTTGTTCTCTGGAGCAGCAGAAAACAAGCTTGCTCCCTCCTCAATATGACATCCGTTCAAGTATTTAAACAGGGCTATCATATCACCTCTTAAACCTTCTCTTCTCCAGGCTAAACATCCCCAGCTCCTTAAGTCGTTCCTCATAGGACATGGTTTCCAGACCCTTCACCACTTTAGTCATCCTCCTTTAGACACATGGCTCCAGTTTCTCAACATCTTTTTTAAACTGAGGTGCCCAGAACTGAACACAATATTATTCCAGGTGGAGCCTGACCAAAGCAGAATAGAGTGGCACTATTACTTCTCTTGATGATCTAGACACTATACTTCTATTGATGCAGCCTAAAATCGCATTGGCCTTGTTAGCTGCCGCATTGCACTGTTGACTCATGTTCAGTTTGTGGTCTACTTGGACTCCCAGATCCTTTCACACTTTAGTGCATTTAGCCTGCATCTCCCATGATCCTTATTCGGTGCATTTCATTTTTCTGCCCTAAGTGCAAGTACCTACATTCCCCCCATTGAAGTTCATTTTGTTAGCTTTGGCCGGCAAAATGCATCATGCATCTCTCATTTAATTGCTCAGTATCCATTTAATTGCTGACTTTCATCTCCCGATCGGAGTCATCTGGAAGTCTTCCAAATCCCCTCGCAAGCTTTGTCTGAATTTTAACCAAAGGCCGCTCACTAGCAGCTCCAAATTACACTAAGTCAATATGTATAGTGCACACGCTCTCTCTGTGTGTTTTATAGTCTGTGTGAAGATTAGGTAGTGGATAAGAAAGTCAACAAGAGCTAAAGAATGGTTCAGTTGTGGCAGAAAGGAAGTCTGAATGGATGATATAACTGCGGAAGGTAAATGTAAGTTAAGGAAGTGTAGGAATACTTTCAATAATGTTGCGGAGAGAAAGACAAAAGAATAGCTTGGAAGGGAGTCTTGTTCCTGCGTCCGAACATCGCAGTAATGATGACATATGCTCAATTCCATCATCAGAAAGGACACTAAAAATCCACTTTCAAACCGCACTTATGACGGCCATCTGCTTAACTCTGAAATGCCTGGGTATGAAGTCCGACATGTTCAACTGTATTACCACGGTGACTTCGTCCTTAGTATTTCAGATGCTAGAAATTTCAGCCTGGAAAGAAAATGTCATTGAGGCAGGATTTGACTTAGGGAGACCTGCCCTCCTTTCCCTGGATCCACCTGTGCTTTGCCAAACTAAAACCCATTTCACAATGCAATGAATATTGCCCAACTAGACTCTTGGGATCGGATTCCCATCCCAAACGAACAGGTCGGTTGTAATGAAGGACCAGCGGGAAGAAAGAAAAACCCATTGATCCATGAAGGCCTGGCTTATGCCCTCAATGAGTAAAGGCATCATTAAACCAAACCCCACTTAATAGGGCTGCATTGTTTGTTGAACCGTAGCTTTTAAGAGTGATGTTTTGCTTGGTTCCATTTGTAATTGAATGTAATCTCCCTGACTCAAGGCTATATCATCATCATTATAATTATGATTCATCTCTTATTATTTTAGGCTTCCCAGCCTTAGGGAGGAAATCCTTTCTTTGACCTCACAAGGGGCCAAACCACACAAATATAATCCAGTTTCAGACTGCATTAACTGCTCGCGGCTCAATGCAGGGAATCTGGGATCTGTAGTGTTTGGGAAAAGAAGAACTTGAGCCATAATAAACACAAATCCCAGGCAGGGTAGTTAAAGTGGTCTCAAACTGGGTTAGTTCTGCAGCTACCCTTGAATGTCTCAGAATAACAACAACAACAACAACAACAACAACACAACAGCATACACCTTTAATGGATAAAAGAGAGAGAGAATGGGGGGGGGGTCTTAACCTTTTGAATGCCAACATTGCTGCTCTCAAGGTTTTGGTTTGGAGAAGGGAGGCTCAGGCACCTTTGCCGGAAAAGAAGAGGAAGAAGGCATCCAGGTGCATTAGATGCAATCATCATTACATCAACAACACATGAGTCTCCTCCCATAGACTTCGGTTTGATCAAGTTCTGGTTCATAAAGAACATTCCAACAAGCAAGGGCGCCATCTGGTGGCACCATAGAGCATGCAGCTTCTTTGAGCTTCCTACCAACTTCTGTGGATCGACCAGAGAGAGAGAGAGAGGCGCAGAGGTCGAGCAAGAGATCGACCCAGAGAGAGAGAGATCCAGAGGTCTCCCCGAAAGAGAGAGAGAGACCTAGAGGTCAAAGTGGACCCCTAGCTCTCTAAGACTGCAGTTCCCATCATCCCTTCCCAGGCTACGTGGGGGTTGAACAGCCCTTCATGGATCCCAAAACCTATGGATGCTCTAGTCCCATTAAGTGCAATGGAGGAGTCAAAGGGACCTTTGGCCCTCTAAGACTGCAGTCCCATCATCCCTTCCCAGGCTGCTGGGAGTTGCAGTCCAAACAATTAGAACAGGCCCTCATGGATCCCAAAACCTATGGATGCTCTATCCCATTAAGTGCAATGGAGAGTCAAAGGGACCCCTGCCTCTAAGACTGCATCCCCCATCATCCTTCCCCAGGCTGCTGGGAGTTGCAGTCCAAAACATAGAAAAGCCCTTCATGGATCCCAAACCTATGGATGCTCTAGTCCCATTAAGTGCAATGGAGGAGTCAAAGGGGACCCACTCTGGCCTCTAACACTGCAGTCCCATTATCCCTTCCCAGGCTGCTGGGAGTTGCAGTCCAAGCAATTAGAACAGGACTCTCTCTCTTTAGGTCGATCTCTTGCTCGACCCTGTCTCTCTCTCTCTCTCTCTGGGTCGATCTCTTGCTCGACCACTGCGCCTCTCTCTCTCTCTGGGTCGATCCATAGAAGTTGGAAGGAAGCTCAAAGAGGCTGCAATTCTTTAAAATGGTCACCAGATGGCGCCCTTGTATTAGGAATGTTCTTTATGAGCGAGAACTTGATCAAACCGAAGTCTATGGAGAGGAGACTCATGGTAGATGAGATGATGATATGATGATGATTGCACTAGATGCACCTGGTGCCTTCTTATTCTCTCTTCCCAGGTAAAAGGTGCCTGAGCCTCCCTTCTCCAAACCAAACCCTTGAGAGCAGCAATGTTTGCATTTCCAAAGGTTAAGACACCCCCCCGCCAATTCCTCTCTCTTTTTATCCATTAAAAGGTGTATGCTTTATATTTTATTATTATTATTATTATATTATTAATTATATTATTCTGAAGACATTCAAGGGTAGTGGCAAAACTAACCCAGTTTGAGACCACTTTAACTACCCTGCCTGGGATTTGTGTTTATTATGGCTCAATGTCTTCTCCTCCCAAAGACTACAATCCCGGATTCCCTAGCATTCAGCCGGGGCAGTTAATGCAGTCTGGAGGTAGAGAGAACAGGACTTGTTCAGAGAAGGGCAACACGGTTCTCCCAAGGCACTTGGAAACATGGTCGTGTTTCGTACACTGCTTCTTCCACAACTGTCGCTTCCCAAATCTGATGCCCTCGCAATGTTTGGTACTGCAACCCCACACCCTAACAATTGCTGGTGCTGGCTGTCGCGAATGGGAGTTGTATCCCAAGACATTGGAAGGGGTCCAGTTGCCTATCCTTGTAAGAGATGTTTGGTTTTGGAGGTTTGATGCTTCATCTAAGTGCCATGTTCCTTTATTTGCATTGCTTTCCCCTTAGAAGCATGCTTTCTTTATATAATGGTCTGTGCCAAGGAAGCCCTTATGTAACCGGAGGCACCTCAGGCGCCATGTCTCAGAACACAGGCCGCCTTGGCTGGCTGTCAATTGCAATATGTGGCGCAGGGCTAGTTTCGGCTGTGGCCGCAAAATGTGAGAGCAAACAAGCATGGAGGTTTAAACCAGGCCACGAGGGAAGAAGACAGAAGAAGAGATCCCCTCTCCTTTCATCACAAGCCTATGCACAGATATGACTTTGCCAGTGACATCCTTTCGTTCATGCTTAACGTGAACATAACATAGGTTTAGAAAAAGCCGAGCTGGAAAGTAGACAACTGCCACTCATTTGCCCCAGACATGTGTGTCCTTATGCATTTGCTGCTTGGAATGTTTGCACTGACTTCTGCCACAAAGCAATGCCACTGCTTTTGAAAAGAGGGCAAGAAGACATACTCAGAGTCATGACTGATTCAGGATGCGAGTCAAGCTGCCATTTCTCATTCGCTTCCATTGAAGTGCCCATGGTCAACTGAGTCGAGGGTGTTGATGGGACGAGGAAAAAGGTTGCGCTGTCAAGGGTCTGTTCACAGAGTCCAATTGTTGTCATTGATATAAAATCATAAAATAATAGAGAGGGAGGGACTCTAAGAAGGGCCCTGATCCAGTCCAACCCATTCTGCCATGCAGGAACTCTCCGTCAAAGCATCCCCATTGACAGAAGGCCATCCAGCCTATGCTTAAAGTCCTCCAAGGAAGGAGACTCCACCAGGACCAAGGCAATGCAGGCCATCCCTGAAACAGCCCTGACTCTCAGGAAGTTCCTCCTAATGTTGAGGTGGAATCTCTATCCTGGAGCTTGCATCCATTGTCCATTGGGTCCTAGTCTCTGGAGCAGCAGAAAAGAAGCTTGCCCTTCCCATTATGACCTCCTTCAAGTATTCAAACAGGGCTCTCATACACCTCTTAACCTTTCTCTCTCCAGATCAATAAGCAGGGCTCGTCTTGGAGCCCCAGACAAAGCTGGGCTTCTCTGGAGGGTTCAGCCCAGCCGTGTTCGGAGCTCTCCATGGTGCTGAGAGACACAGGGACACTATGGCACGGTGTCTTCCTCCATGCAGCCGGGAAATGTAAGCCAGGCAAGGAAGGAATAAGGAGAGGAGGAGATAGACTCAGATTCATTTCAGAGATGGCCATGCAGGATGTATCCCCATTCCTTTTCCCTATAGCTTTCTCATGGGTCAAAAACACCCGCAGAGTGAGACTGCTTCCACTGCCTGGAATCCTGGGATTGTAGTGAATTGTGGCACTCTGACAGCTGAGGCTCAGTTGATCACAAACACTACATTCCCAGGATTCCAGCACTAGAGCGTTCCAAGGCATGGTTGGCTGATGCGTCTGTGGCTCCGCCCCCCTTCCTGGCGGGAAACTGAAAGGAAGGCGCGAGGAACGACGACTCTCTCAATCGATTCGGGACCAGGGGCGGGGCTTGCAGGGGGCGTGGTTCTTTGAGGGCGAGATTGTATAGAGAGGGCTTTCAAGGGGCGGGGTTTTGTATGGGGCGGGGTTTGCATAAAGAGGCCTTTGAAGGGGCGGGCTTGAAGGAGGCGGGGTTTTGTGTGAGCGGGGTTTGTATAGAGGGCTTTTGAAGGGCGCGGGCTTTGAAGAGGGCGTGGTTTGTTGTGTGAGCGGGGTTTGCATAGAGAGGCTTTGAAGGGCGGGCTTTGAAGAGGGCGTGGTTTTGTGTGAGCGGGGTTTGCATAGAGAGGGCTTTGAAGGGCGGGCGTTTGAAGAGGGGCGTGGTTTTTTGTGGGAGCGGGTTTGTAAGAGGGCTTTGAAGGGGCGGGCCTTGAAAGAGGGCGTGGTTTTTGTGTGAGCGGGGTTTGTATAGAGGGCTTTGAAGGGGCGGGGCTTTGAAGGGGGCGTGGTTTTTGTGTGAGCGGGGTTTGTATAGAGGGCTTTGAAGGGGCGGGGCTTGAAGGGGGCGTGGTTTTTGTATGGGCGGGGCTTGGCGCCCGCGCGGTCAGTACAGGAGGGGAGGCGGCGCAGAGCGGAGCCGGCTATCGACGGAGCGGTGTCTCGCGGCGTGCCGTCCTTCTCTGAGGGGACAAACTGCCGCCGTCCGGAGCCCGCTCCCGCCGCCCTCTTCGCCCGATGAGGAGCCCGGCTGGGGGTCCTGAGGCGCCGCGGTGGGCTCTGCTGAGCGCTGGGCTCCCCTCCGCGCCGATGTGAGCGAAGAGCAGGACGCCCGGGAGCCAAGGAGGGAGGCAGCCCAGAAGGAAGGGTGAGCGGCGGAGGCAGCAGCAAGGGCCACGAAGGGACTCTCCCCCCTCGAGTCCCTTCCCCAGGAGCCTCTCTCTCCCGGCCGCAGGGAGAGAAGGAGGAGCCCCGGGTCTCAGGGCGGCCCCGGGGCTCCCTTGGCTCAGAAGGAGAGACTGGGGGATGGCTGCCCAGAGAGAGCCATTGGGAAACATAGGGGGACATCTGCCCAGAGAGAGCCATTGCAGAGGAATTGCCCATAGGGAGACATTGGAGAATGCTTCTCCATAGGGAATCATTGGGGAATATTTGCCCATAGAGAGTCATTGGGGAATACCTCTCCATAGGGAAACATTGCTGGACACTTGTCGCAGAGAAGAACCTTTGTCCATAGAGAACCATTGCAGAATGCTTTCCCATAGGGAACCATTGGAGAAGACCTGTCCATAGGGAAACATGGCATGAGTCAGTATCCCCCATGTCTCCCTCTGGGCAAGGGTTCTACAGTGATCCCCTATGAGCAAGTATGGCTTCCCTGTGGGCAAGGGCTGTGGCTTGGTTTGGTGTGTCCTGTCTCTCACTGTTTTGGGGCTTTGGACGTCCTTCGCTGGATGGCTGGCTGCCCCTGGAATACGTCTCTCCTGGCAGAGTTCAGCCCCAGCCCCAGATGGAGGCAAAACCTCAGGAATAGACTCTTCTAGAACATATGCGTAGAAGACTTTGAGGGGATTTTGAGACTGGGATGGCCCAGGGTTATTGGGACGCAGAGCCCCAAAAGGACTGGGTTCAGGGATCTAGAGGGGATCCAGTTTCCCAACATCCTTTTTGAATTGTGGCCCCAGAACTGGACACAATATTATTCCAAGTGATGCTTGACCAAAGCAGAATAGAGTGGCACCATTACTTCCCTTGATCTAGACACCATTGATGCAGCCTAGAATTGCATTGGCCTTTTTAGCTGCTGCATCGCACTGTTGACTCATGTTCAACTCTTGCTCTACTAGGACTCCTAGATCCCTTTCTCATGTAGTCTTGTTAAGCCAGGTGGCCATATAATAATCATAGAGAGAGAGAGAAGAGACCGCAAGGGCCATGATCCAATCCAAGCCCATTCTGCCATGCAGGAAATCTAAATCAAATCATCCCCGACAGATGGCCATCCAGCCTCTGCTTGAAGGCCTCTAGGACATGTAAATATAAAGAGCTCCCTACCCTCCGAAAAAGAGCAGCCGCTCCAGAATCTAAAATTACCATAACTGCACCAATAAGCAAAGTACTTTTTTGTAGTGGTCCTTTCAAAGTGGGAGATCACATTCTCAGTCGGAATATGGGGGGACTGTGCATGATGTGCGTCATCTCGCACACAAACACACCCATTATTCCCAGTGATCCTATGAGACAAAACACCGATTGATCATGCCAGGATCACAGCATGGACTCTGTGGCTGTGCAGGGATTTAACAACCATATTGCACTGCCTTATATATATATATAGCACTGTAACTGGTCCTGAAGCCTTCCTGAAGAGATAACGCTCACTTTTTTTGCAGATGAGAACTGCAGAGACAAACCTGGGAAGCGGCACGAAACTAATGCTGCGCTTTGCTTGCCTCTGGTCTGTATTCTGTGCCCATCTCCACTTTTGACCCAGGAGAATGTGGGCATGGGGTTTGGAAGAGAAGGACCTGTGCTTTGGTTGGGTGGCTCTTTATAGAGCCTTGAATGTTGATTTCCACTCCCCCTCCCCTTTAAACAAGAAAGACCAAGTGAGATGTGAGGTTTCCAGTCCAGCTCTCTCTTTATGCAGCTGCTCCAGGAATAGGTTGGTGACACTTGCTGTGTGCAAATGAATAGCTGGCAGGAGAGGAAGACAAAAGACATCCAGGCTGCAGAAATTGATCCAAATGCTGGTTTAGGGCTTGATAAAAAGCCAAGCCAGAGGATAGCCTCCCTCCCAACCCTAAGTCTCCTGAAGGTCCTAAGTGTACCGAAGGTGGTTCTGCCTTCAAGGTGCTCTGAGATTCAAGCAGATCAGGAAAGGGTTACATTAAAATAAAGCCTATCCCTCTCTTTCTCTCTCCCAGCCCCAGAGCATCACCGACACTTTGCTGCCACAGCATATCTCCAGAGAATTACCTTGGTGGCAGACGGCAGTCTGGATCTAAGAACTGGGGGATTAGTCTGGATGTAGGACAGACAGAGGAGAGCGGGGTGGGGAGGGGGCTGTATCCAGGGTTGAGGGTAAATGGCAGGGCCAAGTGGGGAGGGGAGGTCTGTCAGAGGGGCTGCCTAGAGGCAGACTTGGCCATAGGCTGCGGGTGGGAGAGCAGCAGAGGCAGCTGCGACTATGGAATAAAGGGACCAAGAGGCCATTGTGGGGATTATGTGCATCTGAGGTTGGTGTGTGTGTGTGAGAGAGAGAGAGGATGCAGCGTGCAGGGATATTTTTCATGGGTGGAAGAGTCTTTGTTCATTGTCAGTTCTAAAACCGAACTGACCTAATAGGATGGTCACTGAGAAATTAGCTTAATACCGTATGGCCTCCTTGGTGGGACACCAAGTGCTGAGGAGAGAAGCTCTTCCTCCCTCTTCTGTGTATCCTTGGAGTTGTGTTGTGGGGAAGAGTGGGTAGAAGCTTGGTCCGAGACAGGAGTGAACAATGGGCCTGGTTTTTTGCAGCATGCATTGAGAAAAAGGTGAGAGAAGAGGAGAAAGAATGGTTAGGGCAGTCAAGAAGGTTCCCCATCACAGCTGGATCTGTTTACTGCCTGGTTAAGGGGTGCTCCTTCCATCCCTTTGTGCCCTTAAAAAGCAAACCTTAATGGGGGCTTAACACTTGCCAGCGCCAATTCTCTTCTTTACGCTTGTTTATCCCAAACCCTATAACCAGATTTCCACGGATTTGAACTGAGCCGTTGACAACGTCAGTAATCCTGTGTGTGCCATGCTGAAAGATCGGACGCAAGAGAGCCAGGCATTGACCTTGTGGGCTGGGGGATTCTGAGGGTGGTGGTCTCCCAAAGTAGCTTAGAAACATTCACTCTCCTGGCATCTGAAGGCTGGCCAGTGCATGCCTCCTTTGTCTGATGGAGCTCAGATGTCAGGGTATTGGTCCGAAGAGAGAAGGGAAGGATGAAGCAGTGATCCCTCTACACTCTGTGTATGAACTCTAAGGACCTGGTTAGCATTGGCAATGGAAAGCAGTTCTGTCTTCTAACAGGACAGGAACAGACAGGAGGCTGCCACCACTTTTCACTTGAGGCTATTGCCTCATCCTAATGGCAGAGTCAGCCCTGCAAAGCCCCCCTTTTTAAAAATGTCACAGCAGTTGTCAGCCAGAAACATTGTTTTTTGCACTACAATTCCCAGAACATGGGGGATTGTAATACATAATACTTGAAACTGACAGAGGACAGCCTTGGGATTAGACTCACCCTGGTTATTAATGTCTCTGATCTACCATGTTGTTCCCTAATACAATGTGTGCGAGATCAAGAATGTGGTTCCTCAGTGGCGAGGGCTGTATGCTCAGAGGTACTCTTTATTATTGGTGGATTCTGTGGGTTAAGCAGACTATTTAATTTTTAAAGGGGGCTCCCTATAAGCTTTCACTCAAAAGGAATTCCTATCCCATTTGTACAGTTTAATTACATGGTAATGGCTGAGTAAGCCAATCGCTCAGTGGAAGAGAATGTGTTCAACCCCCAGCATCTCCAGTTAAACAGATCAGGAGATGAGGGCAGAATATTCTCCACTTGAGTCTGCTCTCAGTCTAGACAGACAAGACTGGATTGGATGGATCTACATGATCTGGAGTTTTGAAAAGTTGCAGTTTGGACTGTAGTTCCTAGAAGCACTCAGTCAAGCTGAGCAGACCTATGGCCATCCTGTGCTGGAAAGCAAAAGTAGGAACTGTCGCCTTCCATGTATTACACTACAACTCCCCATCATCCCGGATTGGTTGGGGCCAATGGCTATTGCAGTCAGACATCTGAGCTCTTTTGGGAAAGGAGTCTCAAAGCAAGCGATAAATCAGGATGCTCAGAGCTGAATTAGGAAATCAGGTGCCCTGCCTCCAGAAGTTTTTGGACTACAACTTCCATAGTCCCTGGCCATTAGCCATACTGGCTGAGCTTCTGGGTGTTACAGTCCAAAACTAAAGTCCCAGCCAGCATGTGAGAATAGTAATCTCAAATTATTGTTGTTGTTGTTGTTTTCCCAAACTTGGATTTGGAGGGCACCAGGTTGCCTTCTTCCTGGTAAAATATCATGAGGTTCAGGCAGTTCCTTGGTTAGAATCCTAGGATTGGAAGAGACCACAAGGACCACCCAGTCCAACCCCATTCTGCCATGCACGAATACACAATCAAAGCATGCCTGACAGATGGCATCCAGCAAAGAAGGAGACTCCACTGTTCTCTAAGGCAGTGCGTTTCACTGTTGAACAGCAATCACCGTCAGGAATGTTTGCATGGAATCTTTTCCCCTCTAGCTTGAATTCATTTCTCTGTGTTCTGGTTTATGGAGCAGTAGAAAACAAGCTTGCTCCATCCTGAGTATGATTAAACTTGATCGTTTAGATTTAAACTTGTGGACGAGAGTGAAAAGTTTCTAGTACTCATACTTAAAAAAAGAGGATTGAATTGAATTGTGATAATCCATTTCCTTCCACCCTCAAAAAAAAGTCCATTGTACGGTAGTTTAATGCTGAACGACTTGCCTCTCCCTGAGCATGGAAATGTGCATCCAACTCAGATTCAGGTTGGGCTCTTCGATCATCTAAAAATACACTGGGAGTATTTTTTGCTCCCTCTCTCCTTGTCTCTGCGAGGGGTCATAATTTCTCTTACAGCTGAGGAGGCGCATTATGCCAACAGAGAGGAAATCGCTGTGGCATTTCTGCCTGCAAAGGACACTGGCGTTATTAATTATTCTGGAATGGTGTCTCTTCAGTGGCCTGATCTTTGCTTAGCTGTTGTTTATTATTGGCCCCAAAGCTTATCCTTTTGTATCTGGTTGGAAAAGACTGGGCAGAAATCTGACTCGCAAGCAGCTCTGGCACACTGCTGCATGTTGGGCTGCTTTCATTCTGCAACCGCAGCAGGGAGAGGATTCGGCTTCTGAAGGCTGAGTAGAATGTGTGGACTCCCCTTCCCCCTTTGCAGTACTACTGCAGTGCTAATCCTAGGCCTTTTGGGTCCCTGGATGTCTAAACCATTTGTGGTTCTACTGGGAAACTTGGGAATGAATTCACACAGTTTGGATGCTCTTCCCCATCAGATTGAAATGTTGCAACAATGAGATCCGCCATATAGAATGCAAAAGAATGCAGCTGTTTAACCCAGAACAACAGTGGACCCTCCAAATTTTGTTGGGTTGTAGTTCCCATAATCCTTTACAGTTGGCTATTCTGGCTAGGGCTGGTGGGAGGTGCAGTGCCATAACATCTGGACTACCACATATTCCCCACCCTCATTTCATTAATAAAAAGAATTCTACCCAGCAACTTGGATCCATTTCAAACTGGCTTCCGGGCGGGTCACGGGGTTGAGACGGCCATGGTCGCCTTGGTCGATGATCTCCGTCTGGGCATCGACAGGGGTAGCGTGTCCCTGTTGGTGCTCTTGGACATCTCAGCGGCTTTCGATACCATAGACCATGGTATCCTTCTGGGACACCTGGCAGAGGTGGGAATCGGGGGCACTGCGCTCCAGTGGTTCCGGTCCTACCTCTCTGGGAGGTCCCAGATGGTGCAGCTGGGAGACGTGTGCTCCGATGAGCGGGCCCTTAAAACTGGGGTCCCTCAAGGAGCCATTCTGTCTCCCATGCTATTTAACATTTACATGAAACCGCTGGGAGAGATCATCCGGAGACATGGGGCGCGGGGTTATCAGTAGGCTGATGACACCCAACTCATTTTCTCTATGTCTCCGACTGATGCAGTGACCGGGGATGGCGTCTCTCCTCTCGTGACCTGTCTAGAGTCAGTAATGGGCTGGATGAGGGAAAACCGACTCAAATTGAATCCAGAGAAAACGGAGGTACTAGTGATAGGTTCTCCTGGTCCAGGAATGGCGGTGGTTCCACCTGTCCTGAACGGGGTCACGCTCCCTGTGAAGGACTCCGTGCGCAGTCTGGGGGTGCTTCTTGACTCGTCGCTTCACCTGACTGCTCAGGTGAATGCGACGGTCAAGAGCACCTGTCATCAGCTTCGGCTTATTCGCCAGCTGCGCCCATATCTGGCCCAGAGGGACCTAGAAACTGTTGTACATGCTCTGGTAACCTCGAGACTGGATTTCTGCAATGTACTCTACATGGGGCAACCCTTATACCAAACTCGGAAGCTGCAAATGGTGCAGAACATGGCAGCCCGGCTGGTCACTGGCGTTTCCAGGACCAGCCATATAACACCGGTACTTAAAGATCTCCATTGGCTGCCCATTCGCTTCCGGGCTTAGTATAAGGTGTTGGTAATTACCTATACTGTAAAGCCCTAAATGGCTTGGGCCCAGGATACCTAAAGGACCGCCTCTCCCCGTACATTCTGCCTCGCACCCTCAGAACGTCTGGGCAGCAATTACTGAAGGTGCCTGGGGCGAGATTATCCTCCACTACACGGAGGACATTTTCCACTGCTGCCCCAGCCCTTTGGAATACGCTGCCCACTGAGCTCCGCTCGACTACCACCCTGGCCCAATTCAGGAAGGACCTGAAAACCTTCCTGTTCCAACAGGCATTCCCCGAATAAAATCCTGTGGGCCTCCCTCCTCTTCTGTGGCCAAGAGGTTGGGCTATGGGGCTTTTTCGCCTGTTATTTTTATTGTTGTAAGATGGCTTTTGATACACTGTATTTTAATGTTTTATGTATGGATGTTTTAACTTTTGTTGTAAGCCGCCCTGATCGCAGGAAGGAGCGGGATAGAAATAAAAACTTTATTTATTTATTTATTATTTAATAGTTGGGCATCATTTAGGACCAGGAGTGGTAACTTCTGTTACTCTAGAAGTTTTGGCTTGTAACTCTCATTGGTCCCTCCCAGGATAGCCAATGGTAAGGAACTTACATCTTAGGGCCAAATGTCAGTAGCGTTGCTCTAGTGCAGCCTCAGGACCTGTTGGGTTGTAGCCCTTATTCTCCCCAGCCAGCAAGACAACTGGGAGATTAATGGCATTGTCACCAGTGGCTGCTGGTGGCTCCCATGTGGGTGAAAATGCTCACTGGGTTTTGGTCTGAAGTTTAAAAGAGCTTCCTAGGATGCCAAGCCCAGTTCCCAAAGTAGGTTCAACACTTGAAGTAGCTTCTTCCAAACCCTGACCCTAACAATCTGAATGAATTCACTGCCCCCTGTCAGGGAAGCATCAGCCAGCACTGGCAGTATGGCTTGGAAGGCTTGAAGGAGGCTGGTTGAGAAGATCAGCAATCTGTAGCCTCAGGATCTTGGTCAGTAGAAATGTACACACAAAAGAGGAGAAGGAAGGAACACAGGAAACAGAGGCTGGATGGCCATCTATAGGGTATACTTTGATTGAGAGTTTCTGCATGGCAGGGGGTTGGACTGGATGGCCCTTGTGATCTCTTCCATCTCTACGGCCTGTTACAGATTGCCAAAATAAAGCTACTTCGGGTCTCTTTGGAGGTATGCTGTTTAAATGATGCATGGGTCCTAAGAGTCCGGAGGTCGCGCCAAAATCACACTCCATTCCTAAGCACTGGAGGGCAGCTTTGGTGCAGCTTCCAGATTCTTAGGATGCATACATCATTTAAATAGCATACCTCCAAAGAGACCCAAAGCAGCTTTATTTTGGCAGTCTGTAACAGGCCTACGATTCTGTGAATCTACCTGCCGCATCTAAGCTGGTGAAACTGGATTGTGTGGCTCAGTGAACTGCCTGCTGTTTCGAGTGAGTAAACCCCACTTTCATATGTGTCTGTGGCACGCAATGTTCTTTTTGTTACAATAACAACAGCAAAAATAAGTTTCCCCTGAGATTTCTAAATCAGGCTGCAAAACTGAAAGAGAGCTGGTGAGGGGAAGAGGGACCAGAACTACTAGGACTGAAAGGGTGGCAGACTCCGTTTTAGTACTGAAAACAAATCCCTGGATTGAGCACATGCTGAGATACACACTCCCTTCCTCCTTAATTCTAAACTTCGGTTCACAATCTTCTGTCTTCCAAACCTGAAGTCTGCATGACTGTGAATAAGGTAATGGAGGTACTCCAGAACAGATCTTGCTAATTCACCAGTGGTCCAAAAAGTAGTTTTTCAAAGTGCTACTTTAACAAGTATAGGAAGATGAAGTAAGGAAGATGAAGTGAGTAAAAACAATACCCTCTAACCCTTGTATTTTATCTCCTTGTTCCAGACAGAAAAATGCCTGCTCTCCCAACTTGTGGCATTCTTCTCCTCTTTGTGATTGGCTATGGGTCCTCGGAGAACTCCAGTACCTCAAGAGGATGCGGACTGGATATCCTTCCTCAGTATGTGTACCTGTGCGATCTGGATGCTATCTGGGGGATTGTGGTGGAAGCAGTTGCCGGAGCAGGAGTGTTGACAACGCTGCTTCTCATGCTGATCTTGCTGGCGAGGCTGCCATTTATCAAAGAAAAAGAGAAGAAGAGTCCCCTGGGGCTGCATTTCCTCTTCCTTTTGGGGACTTTGGGGCTCTTTGGCTTGGCGTTTGCATTCATAATCGAAGAAGATGAGACTATCTGCTCAGTCCGCAGGTTTTTGTGGGGGGTTCTGTTTGCACTGTGCTTCTCATGCTTAGTCGCTCAAGCTTGGAGGCTCCGGAGACTCGTCCGCCATGGCAAAAGCCCATCTGGATGGCAGTTGGTTGGTGTGGCCATCTGTCTTTCTCTGGTCCAAGTTATTATTGCAACAGAATGGCTGATACTGACCATTGTGAGGGACGGGAAGCTGGCCTGCCACTATGAGCCTATGGATTTTGCCATGGCATCCATCTATGTTATGTTTCTGATGGTGGTGGTTCTGAGCTTTTCATTTTTCACAGTTTGTGGAAAGTTCAAGAAGTGGAAGAAGAATGGTGTGTGCCTCATGATCACAAGCTTTTTCTCAATCCTCCTCTGGGTTGCTTGGCTGGCAATGTATCTATATGGGAATAAAGAACTTGGGAGAAGGGACCAATGGCGGGATCCAACACTTGCAATTGCGCTGGTGTCCAGCGGTTGGGTGTTTGTGATCTTTCACGCTATCCCAGAGGTTCACTGCTCCATCCTTCCATCCCAGCAAGAAAACACACCTAATTATTTTGACACTTCACAGCCGCACATGCGCGAGACCGCTTTCGAGGATGACTTACAGCTTCCAAGGAGCTATATGGAAAACAAAGCCTTTTCACTGGATGAGAATGCAGGTAAGACTTTCGCCATACATTTTCTTCTAGTTGTTTCATGAGAAAAAGCATGGGTGTGTGTGTGTAGGGATTCCTTTGATAATGAAGTGGTAAAACACAAATACAGTTTTAAGGCAGTAGCCATGTTAGTTTCTTTAAGCATAAAAAGGAAAGGTGGGGTGGGAGAAGTAATCTAGCAGCATCTTTAAGGTTACTTAATGTATATGATGCATACAGCTCCTGTGGATGAGACATCTCCAACAACCCCTGTTTTCCACTGCTCTGCTTAAGTCTTATAGATGCATGCCCATGTTCTCCCTAACAGAGTTTATCCATCTGATGTGTGGTCTTCCTCTCTTTTTACTACCTTCTTTTTCTAGCATTACTGTATTGTCTTTTCTAATGAGTCATGCCTTCTCATGATGTGGCCAAAGTACAAGAGCCTGAATTTGATAATCTTGGCTTCTAGGGTTATTTCAGGCTTGATCTGTTCAGTGCCCCCATTTGTTTGGCAACCTCCCTGCCCAAATTGTCTAAAGGCCATTAGCATAACGCTATCTATAATAATTGTTTAAGACCAAGTAAACTTCAGCAGGACAAAAGCAAAGCCACTGTGGAGTAGAGATTGTTGGGCTAGGACTGGATTCAACTCCCTTGTAGGCCATGAAGCTCATTGGGGGACCTTGGGCCAGGTGTTATCTATCAGCCTGGCCTACCTCACAGAGCTGTTGTGGGGATGAAAATGGGCAAGAAGCCCACATAGTTTCTCTCAGCCCCACCTTGCATCAACAGTGATAAAGAAATATGTGAATTGTAGTCAAATACCATTTGGGCGGACTAGCTTCTTCCCTGAAATCCACAAGTAGGATACTTACCAAACTAATATTCAGAATCGGGTATTCTGAAAGTGATGTACCCTAAGCAAGAGCCACCCATTTTGTAGCCCCATGACCTTTGGTCTTTTGTATGGGATGTAAGCTTTTTTCAATATAAAAGGTCTACAGTGCTGTCTTGCTACACAGCTCCATCTGTAGCACATGGCAGTAGGTTAGGAGCACTATGTACCCCTGGGCCATATTGATTGATTTGCATTGACTGTCGAATTGTAAGTTAAGTTAGATGCACCACAGCACTCTAGCTTATTGCAGTGACGAAAACTGAGCATGCTTATAGGAACCAAGCATGTTATAGGTCACTACAGTCAACTTGCCCAATCAGATTACAAGTAGGCAACCATGGCAGGATTCCATAAAGATTATTCACGGCTCACCTGCAGTGAACCCTTGAGCGATAAGGTTTAAAGGACTGTCTGATAAAAAAACATATCCTAGTCTTCTTCCCCACTCCACCGTTAACTCTTCTGCTGAGGAAGATGACATGGGGGAAAAAAGCTGTTCTTTCAGTATTTGGGACAAAGGCCTAAGATGAAGCAATTGTTACTTGAGAAATGTGAGGTCTTTTGCTCCTCTCTCATTTTTTTTATTTACTTCTTGCTACTACTGGTCCCCTTAAATTTAAAATGTGAACAGTTTAGCAAAGCGTTTTACCTGCTATTTTGCAAAGACAGCATATCCTAGAAAATGCTGGGAAGTGTTCCTCCTCCGTACTTGAGCTCTGCCGAGAGACCAGCTGCATGTCTTCCCTCTGCTCCCAACTTCCCATCAGGCTGCAGCAAAAGGAAAGATGGACAAGCTGGGCCCCTCTCCATTGACTCTAGAATCGTAGAATCATAGAGTTGGAAGAGACTGCAAGGGCCATCCAGTTCAACCCCATTCTGCCATGCAGGAACTCTCAATCAAAGCATCCCCAATAGACAGCCATCCAGCCTCTATTTAAAGACCTCTAAGGAAGGAGACTCTACTTAGAGACCAACTCCCTTTTGCTTCCTCTGAATTGGTTCATGCAGGCTATCAGAGGATGGAAGCAATTTTGAGAACTGCAGGTTTCCCCCTTATTTTCCCCATCCCTTTTGTCTTTTGTGCTTTATTTTAGGAAGGGATGCCCTGGGCGTCTCCCAAGGCATGTGGCAGTGAGGTGAGGGTGCCACTCAGCCGGGTGTCACCCCTCTTCTGAGGTGCCACCCGGTGCCGTCCCCATCCCCTGCACCTACCTAGTGATGCCACTGATCCCATGTAGTTTGTAATTCTGTGTCTGCTACTGATAATTTGTGCTTAGCTCAGCATTTCCCAACCTGGGGCTTCCAGACATGAAGAAGTGCTGCTATGTATGCTGGCTGAGGATGGTGGGAGTTAGAGTCCCAGAGGGCCCAAGGTTTAGGAAAGCTGGTTTAATATACAAGCTGAACTTTCTGTTGTTTTTGGACGCAGCTCTTGATGAAGGAAGCATTTTTCTTCTCTAGAGACATGCTGAAAAATAGACAATTGACCTCAAATGTCGCATGCTTGTGAGATTTAAAGCCTGTTGCTGAGAAGAAAAAGTGTGCACAAATAGCGTACGTATTTTAACCTGGGATCAGCTAATGTGTAAAGTTGGAGGGGTGCATGAACACATTTTAGTAAGAGGGGAAATGCTACATAAATCATAGTAAATTGTGACAATACATTGTGTACGTAAGGAAATATTCATTAAAATGTATACAAGTTTCCTTACATCGAGAAGGCAATACAATACAAAACAAAAACAGGTAGAAAATACAAGTGGAATTTGGAGCAAATGAACTTGAGGCTGAAAATGGGAATTCTCACTGCTCTGGTCTAGTTTAGTGCTGTGTTCATGCGCAGATCATTTGGGTCAAATATGCCTCTCTCCTCCTCTGGCAGGGCTAGCAGAAGGAAAGAGATGCCAGGTATTAGGCAAACTGAACTGAATCTGCTTTATTCCTTCTTCCCAACTCCTTTCTCCTTACATGCGTAGCATTAAAATAATCGCAAATCCCTCCCATATCAGTTTAGTTGAACATTAGTTTATAACTGGTTGTGGCTAAGGACCAAAACAAACTCTGTGTGATGTAGGATAACTGGAAGGCAAAGTGAGATGGCCAGCTCTGGCAGATTTCAGCTGTCATGAAATGGATGGAAAGGAACAAAATAATCTGATTGACCCAATTCCCTGCCTTGACTTTGAAAGAGGGAGATACCACTTGCTGCTCAGCCTCAGGCAACAAAATATGATGTGCCAAACCAGGTTCTATGAACAGTAATTTAAATAGATTGCCATTTGACTGCGCACTGAATGATGGCACAAAGAGAGTTGAATGGAGTCTGTTTTCTGAGTACAGTAATTGTCACACTTCTGTTGGCATCAGAGAAATCTCTTTTCTATGGATCTGATGAACATCTTAAAGTAAAACTCTGGAGTTGTTGCTGCATACCTTCAAGTTGTTTCCAACTAATGGTGAAATCCTAAGGCAACCTTGTTATGGGGTTTTCTTGACCCAGTTTGTTCAGAGGGAGTTTGCCTTTGCCTTATTCTGAGGCTGAGAGTGTGGTTTCCAACACTGAATGGGGATTTGAACAGTCTCCAGAGTCATAGTCCAACACTCAAGGCTCTTTATAAAGGCTTTTTACATCACACTGGCTGTACATGTTACAAAATAACCTATAAATATATAAATAAAGCAAAAGATAATATTGCGTCCAGTTCTGGGCCCCACAATTCAAAAAGGATGTGGAGAAACTAGAGCCATGTGTCCAGAGGAGGTCGACTAAAATGGTGAAGGGTCTGGAAACCATGAAGCCCTATGAGGAATGACTCAGGGAGCTGGGGATGTTTAGCCTGGAGAAGAGAAGGTTAAGAGATGATATGATAGCCCTGTTTAAATATTTGAAGGGATGTCATGTTGAGGAGGGAGCAAGCTTGTTTTCTGCTGCTCCAGAGACTAGGGCCCAATGGAGCAATGGATGCAAGCTGCAGGGAAAGAAACATTAGGAGGAACTTCCTGACAGTAAGAGCTGTTTAACAGTGGAACACACTCTTTCCTCAGAGAGTAGTGGGGTCTCCTTCCTTAGAGGTCTTTAAACAAAGGCTGGATGGCCATCTGTCAGGGATGCTTTGATTGTGATTTCCTGCATGGCAGAATGGGGCTGGACTAGATAGCCCTTGTGGCCTCTTCCAACTCTACAATTCTATGGACTGGAGGACTGCCAATTCCCACCCCTGTGTTGGAAAAGGCTTTTGGGTTTTGCAGATGCTAGAAAGCCAAAAATGCTGTCCTTAATCTCTCTTTTTTTTCTTAATCCTCTCCACCTCCTCCATTATTTGCAGCTTTACGGACGGCAGGATTCCGCAACGGCAGTTTGGGAAGTCGTCCTAGTGCCCCTTTTAGAAGCAACGTCTACCAGCCCACTGAGATGGCAGTTGTCCTGAATGGTGGGACTGTAAGTATCAAAATAGGATGCTTGGAGAAGCTGGCTTTTTAGGGCCAATGCCCAGCCTCAGATTTCAGTCTAGGACTTTATCTTGTAATATCCCCTGTGAATGGCAAGTCAATGAAATGAGGATGATGGAAGTTTAAACTTATCTCTTCTTGTTTTAAGGAGTGGGGTTGTCTGATTCAAAAGAATGCTCCTGGTTCCTAGGAAAGGCCCTTTTCATCACTGACATTGTGCATTGCCAGCTTTCTGAATGAAGCATTTTTTTTCCCTGCTGAACTCTGAGCATTGGTTAAAAATGGTTTTGCTTCCAAAGGACAGAGAGAGAGAGAGAGAGGAAGATTAAGAGAAATAAGTCTAAAGGAGTTCACTTGGCGAATGCTATCTGTCCTGTTAATCTGCAGCCAGGTCAACATCCAACATGGCTTAGAGAGAGATTCGCAAGGCAAACAGCCTCCGTAAATCTCATTTGCGTTGTGTATGCTTAAATGCACCTACATAGACCACTGGTGCGGCTCGCTCTCACTCTCTCTCGCTCTCCATCTCCAGTTTTGCTAACTAAAAGAAAATGCTTACCTCCACCATTTTAATTTCCACCACATATATACATTGGTGCTGCTTGAAACGGCCGCTCATGAGTCGGCTTGCTCTCCTTGTAAGCTGGAATTGTGCTATTTGGGCATGTTTTTTAAAATCTCCACCAATTCCATAAGGCAGTCTGCACTCTCCGCCCCGGTCCCCCTTTTTAAACAGCGCAATGAATGTGTGATCT
This sequence comes from Sceloporus undulatus, assembly GCF_019175285.1. Classification (NCBI taxonomy): domain Eukaryota; kingdom Metazoa; phylum Chordata; class Lepidosauria; order Squamata; family Phrynosomatidae; genus Sceloporus; species Sceloporus undulatus. Next base: position 31,122,473 of record NC_056529.1, read on the forward strand.
CATAATCAGTCTTTTCTAGCTGGATCCAGGCCACCCTACTGCTCACTCGGCAGGAGGGGAGTATCACAACGGTGGATAGAGCCAGGGCCGGCCAGATTGGCATGTGTGTTTACCCAGCTGGAAGGCAGCTCAGAAGCAGCTCGCAGCAGCTAATACTGCTCCAAGCTAATACTGTTCTGAGCCAAAGTAAGCCCTGCACCCTGCTCTCTGAGCCCCCTCCCTTTGCCACAGTTTAGTTGGTTGCGCTGGCTGCAGCAACCTGGCTTGTGGGTACTGCACCTGCAGTACATCCACACTGCAGTTACAGCAGTTTGATGCTACTTTGTTTGCCATAGTTCTATACCACTGAATCCTGGGATTTGTTGTTTCGAGAAAGTACTTAGACTTGTCGGCTGGATAGCTCTAGTGCTGTAGTTCAAGGGAGTTCTAAGTAGGATCCTAGGATTCTGTACAATGAATCCAGGGCAGTTAAAATGGTATTGGGAGCTCCTTGTTTCCCCATCCCTATAATATTATAGCATAAGAGACAACATTAGAATGGGCAACTCCACATAAGAGTTACGTTTCAAAACTGGAAAACTACAAAAAAAGAAGCTTGTGTATCTAGGTACATTGTATACACAGATGTACATGCTATACTACTTCCATATTTTAACCAAGGGCTTGTGTGATTTGAGCGCTCCTTCAAATGTAACCCAGGGATTTTTTTTTTGCAACATGTAGAAAACTGGTATATGTTGGGAAAACTTAAGCTAGAACCTTAGTTCTTGATCTTTGGCTCTCCAGATGTTTTGGCCTTCAGCTCCCCAAAAAGTTTCAACCAGCATGGCCAATGGGCAGAAAGTCCAAAGCATCTATAGGGCCAAAAGTGTAGAGACTCTGGGCTAGAATGTATGTAATATAACCTTTCTTAAAAGCAGTGATTTCTCAACCGTTAAGAATGCTTAGTTATATGGATGTGTTATCCTTATTTCCAGATTCCAACTGCTCCACCAAGTTACACTGGAAGACACCTATGGTGAAAGAGCTTATAGGATGAGAGAGAGAGAGCGAATCCATTAACAGATTTTATTCCCCAGCACTGTGTTTCTTTCTGTGGGAAGGAGCCAATAATACTATAATACAGGAGAGCAGAAAACCCACCTGGGATCATGGGAGTCCTAGAACTAATAGCTTTTAAATAAATAAACAAACAAATAAATACGTGAGCACTGTTGAATTGATAAGCTAACCACAAAAGCAAAACCTCTGCAGTGAAAGATAAGCTGAAACTAAAATTTGAAAATAGATGTAGGCACATTCTGTTTTAAAAAGATATGGGAGAAAGGAGAGGTGGCATGTCTCAAATGGCAAGGTGTGCTAGGTGATCCCGGACTTTACGTGGTTGTCCATCTTTTTGACAACGACAAAAACAAAGCCCATAATGCCAGAAGAGATGCTCCCACTCCTGAGCAGGTTGTCTTTCAACTTCATCTGTCTCCTTTGGAACAAGCAAAGTCCCTTTGCGAAAGCCCACTTTGCTAGAATGAGCTTTACTCCCCCGATGGGACCTTTTCAATGGATACCTTACTTCCCAGTAAAGCAAATGGCATCCATGGTTTGTCCTTATGTCCCATGTATTGGTTGGGTTTCTCAAGATGAGCTTTGGGGGAGAAAACCCAGGGTATCCCTCTGGGAATTCCCTTAAAAATCGAAGTTGGCTCATTTTTATGCCACCCTCTTTTTAAAAGCAAGAAGAAGAAAAAGGAGGAGAGTGGCCCACAGCAGCCTTTGGTCATGACTGCTGACCTGCTTCCTTTCCAAGGAATCACAGCAAGAAGCTACATTATAAAAATGAGGCACTAAAGAGGTGTGGACATTTTTTTGCTCTGCCTCTTTTACCCGATGTCAAAGTTACTCTTAAGAGGGACACAACACGTTGTTAAATTGAGCCATTGGGAGCAGGAAGAAAATGCGGGTCCTCTGTATGTGAGGAGCAGGAAAAAAAGGGACACATGGCCTACCTCAAGTCCCAGTGCCCTGAGCAGAAAGGACACACACTGTATCTTTCCCAAAACCGATTTCTCCATCCCCACGTCATGGATCAAAGCAATAAGGTGTTCTTTGAAAGTGAGAAATGTTCAGGTGCCTCTTGATGGGGGCCCCTTAACTTGTACCCAATAGATCCCCCCCCTTTGCTTGCTGCCACCCTCTCATCACCAGTTTAACACTGAAGCCTCATTGACTGCAATGGTTTGTGCGTTTTCTTGCATTTTCTTGTATGTTCTTTTAAACAAAAACAAAAAAAAATGGGATTATTTTCACATGGGTGCTTGGGAAAGAACTGTATTCCCCCCCCCCCCAAAGGTTCCCATGTTCTTGCTGCCTTTTCACGTTTCGTGATTTTAATTCTATTTGGAAAACCATTCCTTCATTGTTTAGCACTGAATACATATCGGGCATGTGAGCTGTCATTTGCATCATCTGTGCTGGCCAGCATTACTCTCTTGCTTTCCTAGAGACTAAATGCAACTAAGGAGTGTGTGTGTGTGTGTGTGTGGTGCATTACATGAGGTAGTAAGACCATTCTTTTGCATCAGTCCTAATAAATATATTCTATTTTCATTAATAATGTATAAATAAAACAAAGTAACTCAGTAGGTTTGCAAGGTGATTCAATGCACCTTGCAGGGAGAAAGCAATACGTTTTGATCTGGGAAGAGGCCTCCGGTTCTCCTTGTACCTAACTTTTTTACTTTAATACTTGATCTTAAATTTTGGCCCAGTTATCATTATCTAGGCGGCCCCTCTTTAGACTGCGTTACAGGACTCATTCAAGCTAATGCTTTTGTATCATAACACACACATATTCCTTGCACAAAAATATCAGCATGTTGAGGAGAAGGGTTCTGTCCTAACATGCTACTTTTCTAGAAGCAAGTTTTCCCCCCACCTCCATAAAACAATTCTATTGTATGATCTTGTAGACCAGGGGCTACTCTTAGATTGAGATAAACAGCAATACCATTTACCACCTTTGTTGGTATGTAGCACCATATATTCCTTGAAGAAGGGGATCTGAAAGATGTAGTCATACCCTACTTACATCAAGGCTGGAATATCACAATGCTCTGGGGCTCTTGGAGACTGTTTTGAACATCTACAGCTCCAAACATTTGTACTAACTTCATGGGCGTCTGATTTGGGGGAACGCGCCACCCACCCTGGTGAGCAGAGTTTCAGCCGCGGTCCCCCTCTGTTCAGAGACTGGCATCAAAATGCTGTAGGCGCGGGGAGGCACCACCACCTGCAACATTGGACGACCCACTCAAAGTAACAATACTGGGTCAGATAAGCAGATAGCTTGATTTAATATGTTGCTGGGGAATTTTGGGGGTTGGTAGTCTAAAATGACTTTTCCAAGCTCGACTTCTCTCTGGAGGCAAAATTAATTTTGATAAAAGAAATCAAAGAGGTAAGTCGCTTTCTAAAGCTCCATTCAGGCCATCACTGACGGAAGGACCATAGTCCAGATGATGGGAATGAGAAAAGGCCTTCTCTTTGCGCATTCCAACCTGCGAAGTGTTTTACTGTATCCCACCTTCCAGTTAATGGAACAGTTCCCTAAAAGACTGGCCTCATCCTTTCAGTTACGATCTTCCACTGCAGACTTCTTGTCTGGTTAGGAAAGCATCTGACTTGCCTTATGTTTAAGTCTTCCAACTATGAGGGAGGGTTTTTTGGGGAGGAGGTGAGGTGAAGTGATGCTATGGGATTCATGACTTGGTTGCGTTGTTGCATCATGGTTTTCTATACTGATTTTTAAAACCATATAAACTTGGGAGAATTTACGGAGGGGAAGGGAGCGCAAAACATCCTGAAATAAATACACATAATTAAGATGCAATACTTGCAATCTGTAATAGGTGCAACTCAGGTGCAGCAATAGCATCACCTCAGTGAGAACTAGGTCCTTACTTACATTGACAGCAACTGATTTAGTTACTACTGAAATTTGGTGCAAAACAGGTTGCGCCTGTAAGTCTCTTAACTGTCCTAAACAAATTGCATTGCTATTATTGCTGTGATCATTGAGCATGTTTTATCCCTAGATATTGAGTAGCTAATGCTATTTTCCACTATAAACTATCAAATCAATGTTGTTTTCATCAGAGATGAGAGAAAAGAACTTCATTGCTGCATTTAGCAAGTATATATGTATTAATTTGACACAAATTAATGAGAGAAGCTAATTTTTTTAAAGCAAAAAAGGGGGAAAGGTGGGTATCGCATAATATCCAATATTCTAGAAGAAAAAAAAACTGTTCAGGGTAAGAACTTGAAAAAATGCTGCATTTTTCATTGTGAGAAAATAGTTGGACATCTCCAGGAAATGTATAATTTAGTATTATATAAATAAACCTTTATATAATATAGTTTCCCATGTGCAAAATTTAAGACAAAAGAAAGAAAGAAAGAAAGAAAGAAAGAAAGAAAGCAAGCTACTTTCAGAAGTGTATTGAGTTGTTCCTTCTCTTTCCTTTTAGACAGGAAGGGATTTAGCAATCCTGCTCCCAGTTAAGTCAATGGCAGTTGGGGATCTTAAAGACAGGGCTGGATTCTGCAAACACGGGACTTCTCTTAACTCCACATGGGAACCTGGTCCATGCTTCATAATATTGGGAGGTCCACTGGTTAAACTATAACTCATTCATTTTCCTAGCAATATATTTTTCCAAATGATTTTTTAAGTCAGTCTGTGGTTTGTCGTGTCTGGTGTCACCACTCCAACCAAACAGTGTTGTTGAACATCTCTAAAAAGTATGTTTGCATTATCTTGTTCATAGTTTTTCTTTTGCCTTTTGATGAAAGTGATGGTGAATGTAGAGCATCTGGTGAGCAACATAACTCTACAACAGTTAAGCACAACTATTTGGGGTTTTGGTTTCACAGTAACTCACTTTGTGAAATGTAAAAGCTACTATATTCTTCATTGTTGCCATTAATAACAGCACTTGATAGAAGGGGGGAGGAAACCACTCAGTATTTTAAGGCAGTGGTTCCTAACCTGTAGTTTCCCCAAAGGTGTTTAGACTTTAGTCCCCCCTGATGGCACCCCATCATCATGGGCCAGGCTGGCTAGGACCTCTGAGAATTAGACTATATCAAAAAGCCCCATACTTCATAACTACTGCTTCAAGGCAGCTTAATGTGTTCTATATTATTTTTTGCAAGATCAGCTGGTAGAAATGGAAAATTCTGGGCTACAGACACAATCCACCAAGCATTGATATTTGTAAAGCTGATTTCTGTTTCTCATCCTCTGTTACTCAGAGGATTGTTTCCCCCTAGTCACTGCAGTCAAGAGCCAGCATGTTGTAGCGGTTTTGAATGTTGGACTATGACTCTGGACTCTGGAGACCAGGGTTCAATTCCTGCTTAGCCATGAAATCCATTGAGTGACCTTTGGCAAATCATGAAGCTGAGGATGTTTCGCCTGGAGAAGAGAAGGTTAAGAGGTGATATGATAGCCCTGTTTAAAGATTTGAAGGGATGTCATATTGAGGAGGGAGCAAGCTTGTTTTCTGCTGCCCCAGATACTAGGACCTGGAGCAATGGATGCAAGCTCCAGAAAAAGAGATTCCAGCTCAACATTAGGAGGAACTTCCTGAGAGTAAGGGCTGTTTGACAGTGGAACACACTCCTTACTCAGAGTGTAGTGGGGTCTCCTTCCTTAGAGGTCTTTAAACAGAGGCTGGGTGACCATCTGTCAATGGGGATGCTTTGATTTAGATTTCCTGCATGGCAGAATGGGGTTGGACTGGATGGCCCTTCTGGTCTCTTCCAACTCTAGGATTCTATGATTCTATAACCTCAGGGGAAGGCAATGGTAAACCTCCTCTGAACAAATCTTACCATGAAAACCCCATGATAGGTTTGCCTTAGGGTCGCCATAAGTTGGAAACAACGTGAAGACACACAACACACAGACAGTCAATGCAAACCACAATGGCTTGAAGTTGGTAGCCCAATGGCCAAGAACTTTAGTAGAACTGGGTCATATAGGCACATTCCAGAATGTTTTCAAGCCTGTTTAAGACTTGCTAATTTTCACATCAGGTGATCTTGGCTTCTTATAAACTGTATTCCTTTATTTGCCTGGATTGGTAAAACCGACGAGCGTACATATAATTTTGGGAAAGGAAAGCTGCCCAATAAGAGCACAATGGACTAAAGCCATTGTAGTTGAATGATAAACATGTGCCAGTGGCACACTGCCCTATTTTCCATTCACCAGCATTTTCTGTGGGTGTGTGGAATAAGTGCATCAAAGGGTCCTCCCTCTCCAACAGCCCTTTTGTGTTCTTTGTAAGGGAGATCCAGCATTTGAAGGTGATTTCATGCAAGATTGTAGGATATGTTTTTAAAAGGTTTCAAATTCTTCTGTCTGTGGAGGACTTCAGCATCCTCCAGATGGATCAACCACCTGGTGAGATGATATCCCCCCTAAAACCAAAGTGTGTTCAGACTCTAACTTGCTTCAGACAGGACAGTCACAGAGCTTGGAAACTGTAGGAGGGTTTTTTCACTGCTGTTCCCTAACTATGGTGGTCTTGCTGACTGGAAGATTTCAGGAGCTATAGTCCCCAAAGGTCACTTTTCCAAGTTCTTGACTGTCATCCTGTATGGCTAACTCAGTGCTTTGAGGTCTCAGTTCTAACCAAAGGCAATACAACTGGGAGTATATGTAGCTTTTATTTAAAAATGGAACTAGTCAACTGTCTTTCCAGATTACTTAGCAGGTGCTTTTTCTTAACCGATGGGAGCTAAGTCTCTCTCTTTTTCTTTTTTGATAATATTATATATATTTATTAAATGTATTAATGTGTGTTTTTATAATGTGTCCCTTTCCCACCCTGCTGACGTTTGCCTACCATTTAATCTTGGACAGTTTGGGGTGGGTTTTCAAGACAATCAACGTGTACCATAAGGACTGTATATAAAGATAGCGAATTTAAAAAAACAAAAAAGCAAATTGTAAAGCATGGGCAAAATGTGTTTTATTTTCAAAAATGCTGTTCTTAACAAAATGAAACAAAACAAAAATAAAGGCTTTACTATTTACTTACAATGTTCTGATCATTTGGGTTTTGGCTTGGTTTTCCCCCCCAGAGTTAAAACATGCTTCTGACATTAGGAAAAAACGTAGCATAGGTACACATTACGAAGTTCAGCTGCTCTACTCGCTTGAGATTTTTCATCTGCTTATCCTACAGAACAGAAAAGGGGAGGAGTAATTATGGACATTGTTCAACATCTGTGTATTTTTTACTTTACAATCTGAGGATATTTTAATATTAAAGACCTAAAAGCTCTTAACGTGGCTGCGACAAGATCCATTTACATCAGGGGTAGGAAATCTCCAACAGTTCTGGGTGAGAGCTTTTCATTCCCAGGAACACCATGGGCCACATCATGCTGACCAATAACCAAAAAACAAAATCAGAATGAGAAGTGGGCAGAGCCTCAGTTTGGGGCCTTTATTTTATCAGGGGGAGGCCTGGGGGGCTTGCGTCCTTTTTTATATGTGGTGGGTTTCTGGGGAAAGGATCACCATTCGGATGCACTAAGGGGTTTTGAGGCAGGCCTTGCAGGCCAGAAAAACAGCTTTGGTGACTACATATAGTGTGCAGGCTACACTCTGCTCACATCTGATCTACAAGCAGCTTTGGCATGGCCCATCTGCTTTGCAAATAATGTCATTGGTGAAATTGGGGGCCATAACAACAAGGGTGATGATAATAAGGCCGGAATGATGTTCCAAACCATACTCTATATTCTGTGTAGTCCAGGATTACAGAACCTTTGGCTTTCCAGAGGTTTCCTACCGCTTCCTTTAATATGACCCAGCAGAGCCAATGGTAAAGATCTATGGTATACTCTGAAACATTTGGAATGCTAAGGGTTCTCCACATCTGACAGAGTATCTTGTGGCCAGGTAACAGTGGGACAGAAATCAGGATGTTCCAGCCCTTGTGGAGGTTACACAAATGTTGCTCTAGCCCTTTTTGGGGGAGGGGGGCATACACAAATAGATGGGCCCTATTTCCTTAATCCGTGTTATGGTTATTATTTTTTTAAATCCCATTAGCCCATGAGAACTTTGGCTAGCAGCTACATCACTGGTCACTTTTTTTAACCTGACTTAAATACAGAAGGCTTGTGGGATTGTAAATTGTGCTGCAGAATTCTGCTCTCAAAAGTTCACTTTAAGGAGAAGTGGGCAACACATAGACTAGTGGGCATATATGACCCCCCAACCTGTTTTGGGGACTCTGGAAGCCCTTTTGTTAAGACCACAGAATTGCCACTCCTGAAAGCCTCCAGGACTGGCAGTTCTTTAAAACAAAGAGCATCCTTCCTCTCCCCTCCACACACATCTTTACAGAAGTAGATTTCTGGTCACTTTCAGTTATAGGGGTTTTGTGTGGCCTGCAGTGGGTCCCAGGGAAGGGAAAAATGACCCCTGGAGCTCCAGAGCCTTTCCGTCCTGACATAAACTAATTCTAAAAGGTTGAAAGTATAAGCTTGCTAGCACACTAGATAAGGATATGTGCCCAACCAGAGCTATGTTCCTTGAACTACCAATAGGCAATACTAAGGGTTGTTGTTTTTTTGCTAGTATAAAAACAAGTGTTCAGAACTAAACAACTCACTGATGCCCAGCATCACACCTGTGGCAATAGAGTCTAAAGGGATGGTCCAAGCAGTCTACTCGGTTGTTCCTGAACAACCTCCGTTGTAACCTCAGGTGCAAATTCCATGACCTCTGTCTTCTTGAAGATTTCCAGCACTGAAAATTTTGAGCGCTGTGGGCTGGGCTGTCCCGAATCTTCCAGTTTGGTTCCCACTGTAAGGAAATGTAGAGATCTATATGAATACATATGCACAGAAACACATTCAGAACTGTACATTACATCCAGATTTTTAAGAGAGATGTGGTTAGGGCATGGGTGAGCAAATTGTTGCCTTTCAATTTCAGAAATTGGAAAAGTCTGACCTACAGCTCCCAGAATCTCTTAGGCAGCATGGGCACTGGTATGGAACATGCTGTTATCCCACGAGTCTACTTTAGGATAGCTAATAGTGAGGATTAAAGTCCAGTAACATCTGGAGGACCACAAGTTGCTTACCTATATGTGCAACTAAGAGTTTACATTCCCCAGTTAACTTCAATGCAGTTAGAGCATCTCACCCTGTTATCTCTGGAGGGTGGTTAAACAAAGGGTGAGTGACAAGTAACCATCTACATAGTTCTCAGACACTTGAAACAAATTTCAGTTGGGCTCCAGTTGGGCTCCAGTTACTCTCCTTGCCTAGTGTACCAACTGGATTTAATCTCCTGCTTTGCTGATAGGCAGACTGAGTTGCTATGTCACTGCATGGCTCTGCTAAATCATCCCCAAAATCTGTGAACTTTAAAAAATGCCATGAGCAGTGCTCTGGGATCAGCCAGCTCTCTAGCTAGCGGAGGTGGAGAGAAACCATTGATTCCCAAACTTTGGTCTTCCAGTTTTTCACTTCAGCTCCCAGAATTCCTGACTGTTGGCCAAGCTGGCTGGGGCTTCTGGCAGCTGAAGTCCAAAACACCTGCAGGATCAGCGTTTGGGAACTGCTGAAACTCAATGGCCAATCCACCAGATGAAATTTGTCGAAGTGTGTGTTTCTTTTATAGTGCTTTGATTTTGTTCCATCCTCAGGTAGAAAAACTGGAAGTTCACACCACTTATTTTTAAAATAGCCCTAATAAAAATATCATCTATCTCAGCTTTCAGGCTTTATTTATGGACCACATAGCTGTTTCATTATTTTTATTATTTGATGGAAGAATCATTTCCCCCCTTAGATTTCAAACATGTATGAATACATTTTCAATTATTTAAGTGTGAAATGGACAGGTATCTCTGAAGCATTCCTCTTTAGGGTTCTCATCACTGAACTTTGGTACCAAGGTTCTGACATTCTGCTACAGGAGAGCAGAGGAGAAATACAGGAATCTGCCCTAGACCAAGGCAGTAGATTGATCAGACTGGGATGTTCCAGCCTTTTGTGATGAAGCCAGGGATTGAACCAGAGACCTTCTAACTGCAAAACAGGTGCCCCATCTCCTGAGCCTGGCACCCCTCCCTAGGAGTCTGGATCTTCTGGCGTCAGCATGTTCTAAAGAGTAAGTGTCATTTTATTTCAGTGCAAATCCACACATGCCATTAACAACAGGTAACTATAGTTCTTTGGCTATCTCAACCTGAATATGAACAGTATCCAAAGAAGCAACCCACTGTCAAGAGTACTGGTCTATCAAGCCCACTGTTGTTTAGACTGTGTAGACTGTACAGCAGGGGTGCAAAAAGCGGGGCTCTCCCAACACTTAACCTGCAGATCTCAGTAGCCCTGGTCAATACAGCCAATGGTTAGGAATGCTGGAAGCTGCAATCTAACAATATCCGGAAGCCTGCATGATTCCACATGTTTCAGGGCAGCTGCTCTCTAAGGTCTCAGGTAGTAGTTCCTGACAATTTTGCCTGGAGATACCAAGAAATGAAGTTGGGACCATCTGCATGCAAAGCACAAGCTCTTGAGTTTGTGGCTTCCATCAGTAGGTTACAATGCTGTCTGCCTAAGGCTTGTAACAGGGCAGACAATTCATTGGTTTAGATCCGGATTGTCTTTTTGGATTGGCAATGGCTCTCTAGGGTCACAAGCCAGCCACTTTTCTCATCACCACCCACCTGATCCTTTTGGCTGGTGCTGCCAAAGGTTCAGGGATAGCTTACAACATTTTGCTTTCCAAAGGTTCTTCTGATTTAGAGTCAACTGGTTTGTTCGGAAACGATTTGTCAAAAAACACATTTGCTTTTCTTTTTCAAAATTCAGCTTGACTGAAGAATATTCACACAAAGAAAAATATTTACTGAACCTTTGGGACACACGTGGTCTGTGTATTTATTTATTAGTTAAGGGGGAAGAGGAATGTTAATAAAAGAATCGTTTCTTGCATGCCGTGGTCCAAACAAGAATGTTAGCCATGTGATGTGAGAGTGGTGCGCCAGCTGGGTAAGGCAACGGGACAAAAAGGCCATAGTAGGCCTCTCCTGCTGGAGTAAACAATCATAAATGAACAAAAGCCCTGCATCATAATAGTAAAAAGCCCAGCCTCCTACCCTGCATTTATATTCCCTGGGAAGGCTGCAATACAGAAGACTAGAAACCTACAGCAAAGAATTGGCTGATTTGTTTGAGACAAGCAGTGAAATGTCTTATTTCTAGCCACAGCCTAACAGAGCCTGGAAAAGTTACTTTTCGGACAAGAAGGAATAAATTGGGGTGTGAAAGTAGTAGCCCTCCCCGTGGCCAGGCCTTGGTAGTCCATGGTGTACTAGTTCTGAACACAGAAGAATGACACTCCATATAGTTGTCCTATGTAATACCTGTAGCTTCATAACGTAAAGTTCATTTTGTGGAAATGAAATCTTCCACAAAGTTTTCCCAAGTTCTGGGTAATAACTGTCATGCCAGTTGTAGGGCAAGTGTAGATTTCTGGACAGATAGATAGGAGGACTTTGGGTCCAAGGTCTGCCTGAATCCATCTCACACCTTCCCTTTCAACTCCTACTGCCATCAGAGCACCAGCCATAATAATGGAACGATGGTGGTGATGGTGGCTCTCTCTGCCCTTCTGCCTATGGGTCTATCTCTTTTTCTCTAGTAAAGAATCTCCCTTGTTCCCTAGGCCAATGCAACTCAAATGTGGAGGTCCAGGGACTGGCGACAGTCCTTCGGTTGCCAGCCCCTGGTGATTCTAACTCCCAATGGCCTTCACAGTGTGGATATCAGAAACAGATGAGCAATGACTTCAATGGTGCTTGCTCTCGGGTAAATAGGACTGTAACCCAGGGACGTAGCCAGAATTTTAGGAAGGGGGGGGGGCCACACTAAGTGCCCCCACTATAATATGGGGCGTGGATGGTGGTGCAGCAGCACGCACCATTCATTTTTCTTGAGGGGGGGGGGGGCGTCCCCCCCCCACCCCCCCCCCCCCGGCTACGTCCCTGTGTAGCCTGAATCATAAAGTCCCTTTTTGTATGGTTGGAGAATTTCACACCATACCTGCCAACATTTCACACATGAAAACTGACACACTCGTGGCCAAGCAAAATCATAATGTGGTCAAGCAGGCAAAAGTTAGTAATGTGACACACAAGCTAGGAGAGGCTGCAGGAGTTTGCTTTTGCCTGAGCCTACGGGGATGGGTCAGATTTCTCCCCACCTTTCTTTGTTTAACCCTGATGAATTAACTGAGTGCTAATTACTTTTGTACTTTGAATTCAATTTGCAGCAACTGAAGGGGAAAAGTGGGAGGAGGAGAAATAAAGTGGGGCATTTTAAAGGCAGCTGAAAAAGTGGGATGATAGTGAGTTAATTGGGATTGTCCCTGCCAAATCAGGACAGTTGGAGTGTGTGTTGCAGTCCCAAAAACCCCTAGTCAACACCGCTAATAGTTAGGAATGCTGAGAGTTGCAGCCACCTGATTTATAGGCAAAGGTTTCAGCGCTCCCTTGATGTTAAAAGGAATGGATGAAGAGAATAGAGCGAACTCTATTCAATTAATGTAAAGCTTTGAACAAAAGAAGGAAACACATTCAGCACAGCCAGTTGCAGCACAACTTCACAAAGGACAAAGCTTCATTTTTAGAAGAGCAACCGAGTACAACTTATCAGCCAGGTCTTAATGTAATATATACATATATATCTATATCTGGAATGGAAGGCTCACCCTGGCTGGCTAATTAAAGGCTGAAAACAGCATCAATGTGAAACTGGAGCTTCTGCCTGTCTGAGAGGAACAAGAGATTCAGATCTTTAAAAGACACAACCCTCTAGTAGGACATCTGATTTTGCATGGGGTGGTGGTGGAAATCTCGGTCTTCGAGGACTTTCAAATACGTTGGGCTGCAACGTGAAGATGCTGGCTAAAAATCTGGGAAATGCTAGATTATTCCAACTTCTGTGAACAAAAGTTGACTAAAACTGTGTTTAGTGAACATGACAATGGGGCAAACTATGGCTACTTGCAGGACCGTTCATCAACTTTCCCCAACAGTCTTTCTGATGGATTTTGCCTTCATGTTTGCTATTCAAAAAAGGTCTACAAAGAAGGGAAGCAAAACCACCAGTGCTTTTATCCTAGGGTTTTCCCCAGCCTCCACTGCATTTTGACTAAGGTCTGACCTAAGGAAGAGTTGTGGAAGCTCTTTCCTATGTTATGTCATTTTGGTTGGTCCAAATAAAAGTACAGATGGTGCATTTTGGACCATGGCCCAACCTCAGCCCACTCTTAACTCCCGTGTAGCTATTTTGGTCCATATGTGTTTGTGTATCTCAAGGAATAATGCCATTTGGTGAGGAGGAAAATCTCTCTCTCTCTCTCTATATATATATATATATATATATATTTGTACCACATGAAGATGGGTCTTCACCTTTCAGAAAATTACTTTGGGATGTGGGGAGGGGCTGGCAGTGGACAGATACAGCAACAACTCGCAGAGAGCCAAGTATTTCCATTCCCCCCCCCCATTTTTTCCCTTTGTCCCTAGTTTTTTGTACCACCTGCCCTGATGCAAAGTTATTAACAACTCAATTCTGCAAAGTCTTTTGTGGCATTTTGGCTGATAAATGTTGAGCTAGTGTGGTGTAGTGGTTGGAGTGTTGGAATAAGGCCAGGGACTAGGGTTTGAATCTCTGCTCTGCCATGGAAACCTGATGGATGGCCCTGGGCAAGTCAAACTCTCCCAGTCTCAGAGGAAGGCAAGGGCAATCCCATTCTGAACAGATTCTGGCAAGAAACCTGCATGATAGGCTCACATTAGAGTCACTGTAAATCAGAAATGATTGGAAGGCACACAATGACAACAACAATAAAAGTATTGCCCAGCTTTAGATTTTGGATTGCTCCTGCCTCATGAATGTTTTTTGTTCCACAAAGCAGGGAACTTTTTTGGCATGCATGAGTAAGGGGGAGCAGTAATGTGCTTGAAGTTTGTTACTGCTGACCTAAAGCATTGCCTTCCATTTTATCAGCCGTCCCAGCTGCAGTAGGTTTGGCATTTCAAAGACTCCCCAACTGTGGGTGTGTATTGGGACAGCAGCAGGATCTACCTCTCCAGAGTCTCATGACTTGCATTGCTGCATTCTCAGCTGTTACTGTTGAGATCAAGTGTACAAACCATCTCCGGCATTTGGAAAACGCTTTTTGCAAACACCACACCAATTCAGTGCTCTGTCACGTGCAAAAAGAGCTTCTGTTTGGAAGGCAGCTCAAGAACCTTGTGTGTGTGTTAACCATCCTTGAGTCAACCTTGACGTATGGCGACCCTATGAATGAAATATCTCCAAGAAGCCCTGTCCTCGATAGCCCTGTATCAGGTCTTGCAGACTCAGAGCCATGACTTCCTTCATTGAATCTATCCCCTGTAAAGGGATTGTCCTCTGGACTGCAACTCTCACTCTCACTAACCACTAACCATGCTGACTGTGGCTGATGGAGATAGTAGTACAACATCTGGATGGTGCTGGATTGTCTACCCCAGCCTTTTAAGCTAGACACCATTTCATATGCATGAGACATACCCATTGATAAGCTTCAAAATGAAAATATGGAGTTACAGGAAAAGGAGTGGCAGCTTTCATGCTACTCCTTTGAATAGAAGTAGTTGTTTTCAAAACACAGATGTGTCTTTGTTTGGGGAAAGGGAACTGGACAAACAATTTTGTTATCATGTGATTGACCTAAAAGAAGAAGGGTTATGAAATCCCCAAGAAGCTTACAGCCTCGCCCTTTGGCCTTACGTTTGCCCAGAAACTGAAAAAAGAATTCCTAAAGGATGATAGTTCTTCCAAGTAAATGCAATCAAAATTCATGATCCTGTGTGGTTTAAATATGATCCCGCCCCCCTCAGGTGGATTTGTAATTGGTTGACCGGCTGAAGCCAAAGAGTGTTCTTCATCCTGGAAAGAAGTGACCAATGGAGTGCCAAGGGGTTCTCTCCTGGGCCCAGTGCTATTCAACATATTTATCAATGACTTGGATGAAAAAATAGAGGGCCATCTTATCAAATCTGCAGATGACACCAAATTCGGAGTAGGTAATACCCCAGAGTTGAGGATCAAAGTTCAAAATGATGTTAATAGATTAGAAAGCTAACAAAATGAATTTCAACAGGGAGCAATGAAAAAATGAAATGCACAGATATAGGATGGGCAACACCTGGCTTAACAAGACTACATGTAAAAGGGATCTAGGAGTCCTACTAGATCACAGGTTGAACATGAGTCAACAGTGTGATGTGGCATCTAAAAAAGCCAATGGGATTCTTCAATATAAGTATAGTGTCTAGATTGAGGAAAGTAATAGTACCACTCTATTCTGCTTTGGTCAGGTCTCACCTGGAATATTGCATCCAGTTCTGGGCACCAGAAATCAAAAAGGATGCTGACAAGCTTCTGAGTTTGCCTACTGCTGCTTAAAAAGAAAGAGACGGCTTCTGAACAACAATGGTTCAGTCCACTTTTGGAACTTAATAAACATAAGTAAAATGGTGGGCAGTTAATTTATACACTGGACATTTGCCCAGTATTGCTGTGGTAAATTCCCACAGCCATGCCCCAAAGGGTAGTCCAAAATACAGAAAGCTATTGATGCATACTAACAAACCAGTGTTAGCCATTTTAATCTCTATCAAGGAAAAAACATTTTGGACACAGAAACAGCTGCCTTTACTGCAAAGTGCCAGCACAGAGATATCCATTGTTTCAGACAGAATGTCATCATAATGCACCATGTTTATAATAGATGAATAAAGCCTTTGGACATCTTCCAAAAGTAAAGGGCAAAATGTCTCCAAACCCTTTCATCATCCTAAGTGTGCTGGTTCACTTCTGCCTTGTCACATCTACACTGCACCTTAATCTTGCTTTACAGGTCTTTCAAGGATTCTCCATGATAACTTTAATTTTTACATTGTGGGATGTGATTTCATGCATCACATTTTCCCAGAAAACCTGGCAAATTCTATACCCTTCATCAGTTAAGCTACAAAATGAAGTGGCATAAAACTGCATAAAGCTTAAAATCTGTTTAGATGGATTTACAATTCCTGGTGGCAAGATGGCAACAATAGAAGAGGCTGTCCTAAAAGCAAGAGCGATTGTGTACATCAGGAACACAAAGCTTTTTATTTTTAGCTACATATGACTTGACTCTTTATTGTGATCCAAGGTATGGTCAGCCTAAGCAGAACCATATGACAGTATCCCCAAAGAGCCAAGTGAGAACTAAGGAATCATAGATCCAAAACACACTGCAGAAATAATCCAGTCTGAGACCGCTTTAACTGCCTTGGCTCAATGCTAGGGAATTCTGGGAACTGTAGTTTTGTGAGACATTTGGCCTTCTCTGTCAGAGAGCTCTGGTGCCCCAACAAACTACAATTGCCAGGATTCCCTAGAACTGAGCCAGGGCAGTCAAAGCAGTCAGGATCAAGCGAGTTCAGACAAGTTACCTTTTTTCTCTTGCTTGGCCCAGAATTCTCGAACCCGTCTAAAGATGTTTTTGGTCTCCCTCAAATGCTTTTGCCACTGGCGTAATTCTTGAACTTCAGGTTCACAGCGGACCTGGAAGAATTTAAAATGATGACTTTGTAAGAAATCCATCTGTTTTCAAATCTCCTTTGCTTTAACACCTCAAACCACTGCTATTTGTTTGCACATGTCAGTTTTGGTTTCTTTACCATTTTGGGGTTGCCTTCTTCCTTTCTTCTGCCCATATATTGAACACCTATGCAGACCCAAAGCCTGATCCCCCCTCCCAGGATTCTTTCCAGAGTGTTAGCATTCTAACAGTCCATTTTTTTCCTGGGAAAGCCACATTAACTATCACAATTATCCCAATTCTTTGGCAGAGCAAAGTAACTGTAGCCACTGGCATCCCACCAACCATTTCCCCTGAGTTTCCTCACCTTTCCCAGAGGAGAGACCTGAGTGGTCCACAGGGCCTGTCCTCTAAAATTCACCCTGGACTCTTGTGGCTGCAGAGGACACTGCCTTGGTACTATGTAATGTGATGCGGTCTGTTTTGGACCCACTAAACTAGGCCTTCTGCTTCAAGTGTGGTGCAGGAGGACACATTCTAATCACCACTGTTTAAAAAATTCAATTGCCACTTCCAACTTGCTTCTTTACACGGGGTTGGAGGTATCTTGGTCACCATCTCCAGTGGCCCTGTTTGGTGCCCTTTTTGCTGTGCCCTTGACAGCCTTCCTCCCACTGGGTGACACCAGGGGTGAGGATGCGACTGGGGCTAAGCTGGTGTATTTGCCCCATATACATCAACTCCTGGTCTTTAAAAACATCCTGCAATAGTAGTTTCCCTCACTCCCATTTGGTTTTGTCCAGAGCTTGGGAAAAATGCTTTTTGGAGCCACAAATCTCAGGATTCATCAGTGGCCAAATTCTGCTTTCCCCCCGTTCACTTATCCTTCTTCCCCCATATTCTTTTCTCCTCTCAAACAGATCTTCGTCCAGTTCATGTGCATCCCTCCCTCTTACTCCCTCTTCCAAACAGTTTCACATGCTCAAACATGAGACATGGACATTTTATCAGACGTTTCTTTGTCTACTCAACTGGCAAAATATAAATCAGACAGAGAAAGAGGAAGTTATTCACCCTTAATTATGACTATGTCCTCTCTTCTGTGTCATGGAAGAAATAAACAGAGGGCTACCTTGTCACGTCCTTCTCCTGCGACCTGAGCTCAAATCACAAGGCAGCCCTCTATGCAAACACTATTAAACCATCAGTGTCTTTATAGATATTTATAGAACCTGCTACTTAAAATTTATGTAAGAGGTTTTCCCCAGGGTTTCCACAATCACACAGATTCAACATCAAGCAAAATAATTACTGTTGACTCCTACCCGATAACCTCTCCAGAATGATTGAATTATGTTGCTTGCTTCTTCCTCGGAGAGCAGCAGAGAGAGCGCAATTGGTGGCCTAGGACTAAAGCAAATACATGTGTTAATCATGCATCACTTTGGATAACATTTTAAAATGTATATCTACACCTCTCTTCTCCCCAACTCCTTGGCCATGTCATCCTCAGTGATGAGGGGTGGTATAAACCAACACATCCAGAGGGTACCAGGCTGAGGGAGGTTGCATTAGACAATAAAAGTGACCAACATACAATTAAACATTGAAATTTCTCTCTCTCTATCTATCTCTTTCTCTCTCACACATTTTCACTTAAGTTTTGCATTTACTTTTGCAAAATTCTTCATTTACATTTGCAAACTCCGAGGCAGAATCATTTTGAATGGATTCTAAAAGGTCATCAGTATAATCTGCAAGCAGCTGTGGAAGAGGTGAGGTATTATCCATTTCTCATCCTCACACAAAGCACAAATTTTAACATGAATGTTGCTTTTAAATGAGGACAGAACTGATCACAATAATGTAAGAATATTTACTTTCCAGGAGACTCTTGCCTGAATGTGAAGAGAGGCACTTGTAGACCAATGGTTTCCAAACTCAGGCCAGCAAATGCTATAGGACCACAGCTCTCATCATCCTCAACCAGGAGCTTGGCCAATGATCAGGGATTCTGAGAGCTGTAATCCAACAATATTTACAGACTCAGGTCTGTCCAGGATGTTTTGAACTACATCATAAAATAATGGACTCATCTGTTAAGAATACCCTTCATAACCTTATGAAATTAACTCTGGTCAGCTCCACAGCCCTCATTTTTAAACCAGAAGGGTCTGTCAGGGATCTGATCCAGGACAAAAGTAGAAAAGGCACCTATAAATCTAGTCCAATAGAGAAGGTCTAAATGTTCAGGAAGGCAAGGAGGGCCGGATCCAGGAGACAGCAATCATTTCAACCAGCCAAAGCCATGCCAGGTCCATTTTGGTCTGAGGCAATATTAGTAATTGGCTTCAGGTCAAATAAAAATAGCACATGAGCAGAAGCAATAATCCATCAACAGTGAACTTAGGAAGAAGGAATAAGTTATTTGTGGCAAGAGACAGCTGCAGCACTACAAGATGAATCAGAGCTGACAACCAAATGCACACAGTATGTACACAGTGTGTTTATGTCCAAATTAAATGCTATTGACTGAATATCAATCAATATATAGCAAAGATAATTTGGCTGGGCAGAAAAAGTCCCAGAATTATTTCCAAACTCATTTACTGTTAATTATATTGCTTTAAAAAGGCTTTACTACTGTGAACAGAACAGCAGCCGTTCATTTGTGCCTTGCTTTTTTGAGCAGTCAAGTTTAATTAGTATTAGCATAACATTATGCAGATATCTGGCCACAGTTTGAGAAACAGCAGCTTCCTTGAGCTGGGAAGGGTTTCATTTTGCACAAGATTTTCAGAAAACCTTAGTTTTTAGTTAGCACATCAAAGGTGTGAATTGGATGTGTTGCATTTTATAATTTCATTTCTACTTTTTACATCCTTGAGGTATTTGGCATTCATATCTATGCAGACTACATATTCTTCCATCAGTTCCAGAGTGTTGGCTATTTCTTTAGTGTATCCTTACACAATCCCAGACATGTGGGTCATGAGTTATTAAAAGAGATATAAACAGGATAGCTTTCAAATTAAGAAACTATACTAGAATGGCACAGTGATACATTTTGAAGTACAGGCACTTCTGTTGAGAGCCCACCTGCCAGCCATGCCCTTAAGAAGAGTGCAGGAAGCTATCTTGGTGCATGTCAATAAACCACTTCCATGAGTTTCCACCATAGGTCTTTTACAAAGTTAATGGGCCTCAGTTGTCCCTTCAGGACCAAACCACCCCAACATATCTTCCAGAGTCAAGTTGCACAAACTTTATTCCCAACAAGGTGGACCTTTAACCGTTTCATCTCATGATACCTGGAGATCCCAGTGAGGATGCCTAACCAACATAATGCCGCCACCTTGCTGAAACTAAGCAGACCTGTTTCTGGTTAGTTCTTGGTTGAGTTACTGCCTGCAAACTCCTAAAGCTCCGTGATAATGGAAGAAAAGCACGATATGAATGTCACAAAGAACAAGGTGTGAGACAGCCACCTCCAGAGACAAATTTAAAGCAAAAGGTATGGCAAGTTCACAGAGACTAGGTTTGTTAAGGGACACCATATTAATTGAACACATTCTCTGAGTTCTGCTCTCTGTAAAGCCACAATGGCACCAACCACACATAAGAGGAAGGTTATAACAATCTTCAAGAGATTTGAAAATTTGCAGAGAAGTTGTACTAATAAATATGTGTAGAGGTGATAAACTCTAAGAAGCAAGGAAATGCCCAAAGCAACCTGAGGAGGAGTTAGATGCTCAATGAGCATGGAACAGTGGCTAGCTGTCAGGTGGAGGAATGGAAAACTGAGGAAATAGAATGGCGTCTCCTGGAATAAGGTGTGACAGCAGCACACTGCCCTGCAATATTTTGTCGCAGGTGCCATGTGATGCTAAATGAAACCTCCATAGTCAGTAATAATATGTCTGTGACTACCAGACAACAAGTGGAACAAGAGGAGATTATTACTGAGCACCTCAGCAGCCAACCTGTACTGGCTCAGATGGGCTTTGGTCCAACAAAGTGCAGAAAATTCTTATGTCTTTTTGTTTTTCTTCTCCTAACGACAAAGCTATTTGATTGCAGAATTTTTGTCATTTTCTCTCTCTCTCTCTCTCTTTTCCTTTTCCTTTTCTTTTTTTGGCAGGGAAGACTGCCTTGGCAAAAGCGCCAGTGTGCATTTGCACATGGATAGCGCAGGCCTTAATCTAGGCCAAACGTGCTGGGCGGATTTTGACATTCACTGTGTCTGACAATCTAACGGTTTAGCCCCTGCAGTGATTCTTGTTCCAGTGTATTTAGAAGCAGAGCACGCTCCCTGCATGCCACATCTACCCTGACACAAGGCGGAGGAGATGGGGAGAGGTTGGAGGAAGGAGGTGCTTTTGTCTAGGTTTTAGACTTTACAAATACAGGACCAAAACTCGTCCTGTCATTCTTTGCAGGACAGAAGTAGAAGGGGATCTATTAAGCATTTACAGACATACAAGATGACAAACCTTACCCTGAAGGGCTTTACAGTATTTTTTATTTTTAACCTGAAAAGAAACACAGGGCAGAAAATAACATGCAACCAAAGTGATCGCAGAAGGCAATGATTCACAGCTTGTTATTTCAGTTAGAAACAAAACTCCACTTGCCATTGGGGAAGAGAATGGCAGAAGGAGACATGCCAAAATGGAAGTAGGCTAGGTAGACAATTCTGCTTGCCTTGGCTACTTGTTTCTCCCCCTTTCCTTTGGCTATCCTTTCCCACTTCTCTGCCCATTTCTTTAGTGAGTTTCCTTTCTCCCAGATGGGACCTAGGACAGCTCAAGACATGAATTAAAACAAGGCACATGAGTTAAAAATTGGTAATAAAAAGTTAAACAATTAAAGAGCTGCCATACTAAGCCAGCAATACTTTTAAAATAATGTAATATCATTTAAAATGGGCAAGTCTCTGCCGTTTGTATCTCAAGCTGGAGTTGGCCTGATAGCTGAAAGGCATGCCATATTTCTTCACAGCAGACTACATCTTTACTCAACTTCTCATAGAACTATAGAATCATAGATCATAGAACCACATAGTTGGAAGCGACCTCAAGGGCTATCCAGTCAAACCCCCTGCCATGCAGGAACACAGAATCAAAGCACTCCTGACAGATAGCCATCCCCTCTCTTTAAAAACCTCCGAATAAAGAGACTCCATCACACTTGGATGCAAAGTCCGGTGCAAAGAGAGCAGCAACCAAGCAGCCAGTCAAGCAATGACTGAGAAGCCTCTCACTCACAACAAAGGTCGGTGTTACTGTAAATGTGGGCAGAATTAGTTTTGCAAGAGGCTGGGTAACCTAAAGGACCACTGGTGCCTGTATATACCAAATGTGATTTGGCAAAGGATGTGCTACTGTGCTGATCTTTTAAAATAAACTCTTTCTGGTTCCATTCATTAAGTTAGACAGAGACAAAAATGGTGCTCTGCTCCTTGCAATCTACAGCTGGACGCTTAGTGTAAAATAGGCTGATTTAGAGGTTTTGGGCCAGGTTGCACAGCACATAACAACTGTCCAAGAGACTGGAATGGCCAGAGAACTCAAGAGGAACAGCTGGATCCCACCGCATTTGCATCCTGAGTCATTTACCTCACTCTTCCTAATGGAAGGACTTGGCCTTAACTCAGTCAAGAACCAGAAAAAGAAGACATTTCATGAATGTTCAGGTTTTCTTTTAAACCTGGATAACCAGCTACCTCATCCAATGTCTGAATAATTTTATTTTCAAGGTTCATAGCCACTCTTGTCCTCAGGTTCTAGCTAGAAGAGAGCCACATAACTGGGACAAAGTGGGCAGCTGAAAACAATTTGTAGGGATTGGGCAGCCCAGTGATATACTGCAAAGCCTGTAGAAGCACAGCACGTAGTACAGAGACAGAATGAGAGAGAAAGAAGCCAGTCATCCGTGGAACATTAGCCCTATAGGCCAGCAGAGACACGACAGTGATGTCAACTGTAAAGGCAGCTGAGACTAGCAGACTTTGTGGAATTAGAATATGAAAAACAGGAGGGAGGGACCTTTTTTTAGTGTTCTCAACATACATTTTTGCCTGCAAAAATCCCCCTTTCATTCTGAAATGTGGCCCAAGAACAAAGGAACAAACATCCGTTCTCGTAAGATAGCTGGACCAATGGAGG
This sequence comes from Sceloporus undulatus, assembly GCF_019175285.1. Classification (NCBI taxonomy): domain Eukaryota; kingdom Metazoa; phylum Chordata; class Lepidosauria; order Squamata; family Phrynosomatidae; genus Sceloporus; species Sceloporus undulatus. Next base: position 31,145,330 of record NC_056529.1, read on the forward strand.
GATGGACAAACTGAAGCTGTTTACCTAACAATTCATTTTGAGCCCTGCCTTTCTTCCTCAAAAAATAAAGGACTCAAAGCACCTAACAATACAAACAAATAAAACAAGTATAATTAAAGCACAAAACAGATGAATTAAAACCCTAAACCAATTATAATATTTGACAGACAAAGATGGGAGTTGAACACTTGAATAAAGAGCTTACCAAGAAGAGTTTCAAGGTAATTCACAATACATACAAACGGAAGGGCTTTTGTAACCTTAGCCAAATGCCCTTCCTCAGTTGGCACTGGAAACCAGACAAATGCAAAAATGTGGGCTATTTCCTTTCATTCCTAGGGAAAACTGCAGGGGAATCTGAATGAGGATCTGCTGAACATGATGCAACACCCCTCACTGATCTGATGTCCCCAAACCATTGTGGTTGCCTTCTGTTTCCCTCAAAGAATCCCTTTCCAATCGCATTCCAAATACTCTTTTTCCACTGAGGACTTAGTCATTATTACCTAAAGAAAAGTGGAGGATCGGGGATCTCCACCAAGTATGTCAGTGTTATTGTAAATGTGGGCAGAATTAGTTTTGCAAGAGGCTGGGTAACCTATAGGACCACTGACACCTGTGTATACCAGTAATACCTGAGGACAACTCCAGATTTGGGTGAATTAAGAGGGTTTTAATTTAGAAAAAACATAGAGTGCAAACACACATACAGTGTGCCCGCGCCATACGCGGCCTTGAGCATACGCGCTCAAGCCGCGGGGCGCGCACGGGGCGGCGTGTCCCATTCAATTGAATGGGCGCACGCGCCCGTTGTGCCCCGTGCGCGCTCGCACCGCCGCCGCACACAAGCCCCATTGTTTCCAATGGGGCTCGAGCATAGGCGGAATTCGCCTTACGCAGTGGGATCCGGAACGGATCCCCCGTGTAAGGCGAGGACGCACTGTACACACATGATAGCTTTCAAACAGACACAGCATTTGGAGCTAACCAAAATGGAAAGATGGAGATGGGACAGCAAAGTTTGAGGGGTTTAGAGGGCGATAATTACCTATCTGAAGAGTAGACCACAGAAAGTGGGAAGTGGCTAGGGCCTGAAGGCAACACAAAAAACACATGGGAAGCAGCCTGGGACGATCATACCTAAAAACTAACCTCTGGGGAAGGACTATGTTGTAAGGTAACAAAGGCTTGAAAACTGGCTTACTACTTCAGTGCAAAGAGGAAATTAAGAGGACTTGGGAGAAGGAAGGAGCAACTAGTACATCCATTTACCCTTGCTTGGATCATCCACACGTCTTGGCTCTTCACTCCTTTACTTATGAGAACATCACCTGGTGTTCCAAAAGGTCACTGTGACCAATACGAACATGCTGACTCCAGATACAAAATATGAAAATACGAGGACCCCAAATACAGTGTGGAGTATGCAGGATGTGCTAGCAGTCCTCCCCAATGAAATTCATGTGATGAAGGCACATGAATTTATTTTTCACATGATATATGACTGCAGACCCACCACAGAGCTGTGAAGCCAAAAACACAACAGGGTAACATGGGGAACATACATGGTGAGAGGAATTAGGTGTGGGGTTATCCAAATCCTATCGATTTAAAAAGGTGGCCAATTAGAAGATGGGAAACAAAAAGGAAACTACCAAAAGCTGTGCTTTCTAAGGTATCCTCTGGACAAAACTGTACATAGAATCATAGAATGGAATTGGAAGAGACCACAAGGGCTATCCATTCCAACCCCTTGCCATGCAGGAACTCTCAATCAAAGCATACCCAACAGATGGCCATCCAGCCTGTTTGAAGACCTCCAAGGAAGGAGACTCCATTGAGGGAGTGTGTTCCAGTGTCGAACAGCTATTACTGTCAGGAAGGTCCTCCTCATGTTGAGGTGGAGCTTGCATCCATTGTTATGGGTCCTGTTCTCTGGAACAACAGAAAACAAACTTGCTCCCTCCTCAATATGACATCCCTTCAAGTATTTAAACAGGGCTATCATATCACCTCTTAACCTTCTTTTCTCCAGGCTAAGCAAAGGGAACCATTTTACTGCATTTTGCTGATACTTAAGATATATGAAGCTCTCCTGAACAATACTCACTGGTCCTGCACTTTTAATTCATGAAGATATTTGAATGAAGACAGGAACAATTAGCACTGGATATAAAGGCATATCTAATAAAATGTATCTGTCCATCATTTACAATTATTGTATTAAATGTACTGCTGTATTAATAATATCTGTATTAACAGAGATATCTGATCTATTTTCAAGAGTTACTCTTTTACATTAATAGCCATATATATATTGTTGTGAGATCTGTTAACTGGACTGATTAAATTGATGAGACTGACTTACTGGTCTTTCAGCCAATCTTTCACAAAAGGGATCTCGAAGAACTCAACGAATGGATCATCTTTCCTCTTTGCATTGTGGCTGAAAAGGGACGCCATAATATTTAAAAAAGATAAAAGTGAAAACAAAAGCCAAACACATTTACAGCAACCAAATAATAATCATGCATATTGAATTTTTGAATTTGTACTTACTTGTACAACCATTCAGTAAGAAAATCAAGGGCAATAAATTTTGTTCTTTTTCTCTAAAAGACAGAAGAAGACATAAATGTGAAAAAAAACTGCAGAGGAACAACATGGGAATTATTTTATCATACCCTTCCTTCAAGGAGCTTGGATGTATTGCACTATTGAAGGTGTCAAAGCAGAGGCTAAACAGCCATTGTCAAGGATGCTATAATTGTATCTTGTCTGGCAGACCCTGCACTGAATAACTAGTTGGATTGGATCACTTCTCACAAATGCCTTTCAGCTTTATGATTCCAGACAGCTTTTCACGGTGCCTTCACCTCCCTCTGTCCTTACAAAACTTTGTGAAGTGAGGACCAGACTTGATGCTTGTTATAGCTGAGAGTTACAGAACTGATTTTTGTTTAACAAATAGTCACCGTGGAAATGCCTGTGTTGGATTTGGACTATGCAAAGCTTGCAAGAGTTACTTTTGTGGACTAAGGTAAATGGTAAAGGTATTCTCCGTTGACAAGGTTGTCAAGTCGTGTCAGACCATAGGGGGCAGTGCTATTTATTTATTTATTTATCTATTTATTTCATTTATACCCCACCTTCCGCCCTGAAGGGACACAAGGCATCTTACAAATAAAATCATTAAAATTATTATAAAATATAACAATTAAAATGACTATATATAAAATCTCCGTTACTAATCCGCAGAGCCCACGTCTTAGCAACTGTTTACTAACTGTAATCATGTGGCCGGTATGACTGCACAGAATGCTGTTTACCTTCCCACCGGAGAGGTCATATGGCTGGCATGACTGCACTGAACACTGTTACCTTCCCACTGAGAAGTGGTACCTGTCTATCTACTTGCATTTGCATGCTTTTGAACTGCTAGGTTGGCAGAACCTGGGACTAGTGATGGGAGCTCATCCCATCATGCAGCACCTCAAACTGCCAACCTTCCGATCTTGCCATAAACAAAGTCAGCTTCTTAAACTCTTGGACTACAACTCTTAGAATGTCTAGTGATTAGGAAACACAAAAGACTGACCTCAAAACATTTTTCCTTCTTAGCTTGAAGTAATAATTCTGCAATCCCTGGAAGAAGCACGGGAAATATGTAGTGTTCTAAGAATTCTCTTGGAGAACCTGGACAAAAATGTTTCTGTTTTGAGTAAATAGGCTAAATAAATAAATAAAATGTCAATGCAGTGATTCTGGTACTGTTCACACAAAATACCCAAACCAATATAAGCTGGACATGAGTTTGTATCCTTGCCTCTTCTTCCCTTGAAACCCTAAGCATGGCTCTGTTCCCTCCTTGGCTTTGGCAAATTATTGTTTGTTGTCTTGTCTCAGCAGTAGGCAGACGCTAGCAAATACACTTTTTTGGTGTCTAAGAGGCTAAATAGGCTGCCCAAAAGGGATGGTGTTGGAGTGGGGATGCGGCGACCACATGCCGCATGCCTCGCCTCCACCCCCAAGTTGTCATCATGCCGCCAACCAACTGCATGGAAGGCAGCATTACAGCACTCCTTTGGTACAGCATTTAGACGCCGCATTCCACAAGGAGCGCCAGAAAGTACCATTGCAGCAGCAAGGGTCCTTGGAGGTCTTTAAACAGAGGCTGGATGGCCATCTGTCATGGATGCTTTGATTGTGATTTCCTGCATGGCAGAATGGGTTTGGACTGGATGGCTCATGTGGTCTCTTCCAACTCTACAATTCTATTATTCTAAAGGCAGCTTTTTGCCAACTCCAAAACGCAGAACGTCGCATTGGGGTTGCGGTGTGCAGTTGCTGCAGTTTTGATCCAGCGCACAAAGGAGTGGTTTGATACCACTCCTTTAGGGCTGTCTGTTTAGGCTTGAAGTCCCAGAATTCCCTAGCCAGCTTGGCCACTGGCCAGAAATTCTGGAACTTGTCATCAAAAAAGTAATATTTCCAAGCTCTGGCCACAGGTTGCCTCCTAATCAAAACTAATTTGAAATTGAGTTCAAACCATGATTTCCCATTCTGGTTTGGAGGTTTAGACATTTTTCAATTTTTTTAGGCATTGCTATAAGAACTGTGATGAAGATCTGTACAGTATTTCAAAGTGTACCATTGTAACCAATGGGTTTAAGACTTCCCCAACATATTTTAACTGAACCTTTTAAGGGATTGAATATGAGATAGTCCATGGCAAAAGGACATGCTCTGCCAGTGAGTGGTGGTCCTTCTCATCTTGTCCTCATCCTGTCTACATAAAACCCTACTAGCCAAATAAACCCAGGCTACGATTTTGGATAACCTCCAGGGGAAGGGAGTTCTCTCATCATATTCAACTGCTACTTTGATATAGGAACCCTGCACACTTGGCCTTCAAAGAAAATGCATGGTTGACAACATGTGAGCTGTGGCAAGTTTGGCTTCCTTTGGAGTTGCTTTCCAGCTTACATGTCTTTAGATCTGGTAGCTCAGCAGCCGGTGGCAGGGAAAGGGCAGAGGGGGTCTTTTGAGGAAATCTTTCACCAGCAGTGGCCCCTTTATTCCAATCTTCATCCAAAACTGGAAAAACTCCAGGATCCCCAGGAACCTTAATGAGACAGATACCAGAGCATTAGCTCCTTTAAGTATAAATAATACAAAATATTGCACATGTAAGCACACATACTCCTGGGCATATAAGTGAACGTTCTACTTGAGGGGATGGCTATATGGGTCATCTCCCATGTGTCAAAATTAACTACTATCCAATTGAATCATAGAATCATAGGACTACAGTTGGAAGAGTCCACAAGGTCCATCCAGTCCAACCCATTCTGCCATGCATCCCTGACAGATGGCCATCCAACCTCTGTTTAAAGACCTCCAAGGAAGGAGACTCCACTACACTCCAAGGAAGGAGTTTGTTCCACTGTCGAACAGCCCTTACTGTCAAGAAGGACGTCCTAATGTTGAGCTGGAATCTCTTTTCCTGTAACTTGGATCCATTGGAAAAGAGATTCCACCTAAACATTAGGAGGAATGTCCTGACAGTAAGAGCAGTTCGACAGTGGAACACGCTCCTTCCTTGGAGGCTGATGGAGTCTCCTTCTTTGGAGGTTTCTAAACAGAGGCTTGTTGAGCTGGAATCTCTTTTCTTGGAGCTTGCATCCATTGCTTTGGGTCCTAGTCTCTGGAGCTGCAGAAAACAAGCTGGAGGGTCACAAATGGGAATACTTGATGGAAATGTTATCCTAAACATTCGAAGTACTCCTGGCTAGATTGGATTTTAATAATAATAATAATAATAATTTATTTCTATTCTGCCTGATCCTCACGGAATCAAAGCGGATTGCAAGGATATTGGATACAAAAAAATAACCATACAGTAAACATAAACCAAAATACAGAGCATAAATCTAATGTCTAAAGCAAGGAAAAACAAACACACACACACACACACATATATAAATACAAAGAACAAAATCCACAGTATCTATGTAATAAATTAAAATATACCCTAACATAATTAATTTAACTAATATTAACTTTCCCATAGCAACACAAAATACAGTTTAATACAAATACTAGGACAATAATAGTCCAATAACAGCAGGAGGCCATAGTGTCATGGTCCCATACCTGGATGAGAAAGACAGGCTCCTGCTTTGGCTCCTGAAAGTGATCTAGTTTCGGTCCTAAATTGTCCGGATGGATCGGTTGCTCTGCTTCAAATTCTATTTTTTTAAGAAAAGAAGGGGGGAAATAATGTATTGTTAATTTCAGAAACCCAAATACATCCTTTAAACTGCAATATTGTTGATATCTGGGATGAATTTTCATGGGTTCCAGTGCTTACTCTAGGAGGTTTTGTTTTCCTTGGAAGAAGGTTATTGGAAGCCGTTCATAGAATTGGAAAGGCGGGATATAAATTAAACAATTAAAAAAGATTTAAATTCCTGGAAAATAGCCGTTGTTCTGCTATATTTGCATGTATTTGCTCATATGGTCCTGCATTAATACAATAGCAGGTGTCTGAATGCTGACTCATCCGTAGGGTTGCCATAATTGTCCACTAAAACCCGGGACAAAATGTAGGACAAAATCTAGACCAAACTGTAGGACAACCGCAGGACAAAACGCAGCCCAAAATGGAGGATGTTTAAGGTCCTATATTTTGGGCTGAGTTTTGCCCTACATTTTGTCCTGGGTTTTAGTGGACAATAATGGCAACCCTCCATCCATGCGACTCAGAACATTTCTTAACAGGCCGAGTGCACACTGCAGAAATAATCCAGTTTGACACCGCTTTAACGGCCATGGGTCAACACTATGGAATTCTGGGAACTGTAGTTTCTCATGGCACTAGAGTGCTCTGACAGAGAAGGCTCAATGTCTCTCAAAACTACAGTTCACAGAATTCCCTAGCACTGAGCCAGGGCAGTTAAAGCGGTGTCAAACCAGATTATCTTTCCAGTGTGGACGCAGCCATCATCTTCACAACAGCTTCCAGTTTGTATAAACGTTTAATCACTTAAACCTCATTGGGATGGCTTTAAACTGCCTTGGTTCAGTGCTGGGGGGTTCTGGGAATTGTAGTTTATTGTGGCACCAGAGCTCTCTCTCTGACAGAGAAGGCTAAGTGCCTCAATAAACTAGTTCCCAGAATGCCTTGGCATTGAGGCAGGGCAGTTAAAGCGGTCTCAAACTGGATTATTTCTGCAGTGTGAGCCAGGGCAGTTAAAAGCAGCTTGAAAGTGGGGTTATGTGGCCTGGAGACCTGCGCAGATGCGGTCCCAGAGGCTGGGAGGCACGGGCTCCTCAGCAGCAGCAGCCATCATGGAGGGCGGTTGCTAGGCAACCAAGGGCAGAGGCGCCTCAGACAGGCCTAGGCCGCAAAGCCTTTTCTCTTTCACTTCCGGGTCAAGAAGAAGAGCAGGAGGAGGGAGGCGCTGTTTTGGAGGCTGCAAGGGAAGCCAGAGGGAAGGGAGCGCAGAGCCTGCGAAGAGGGACAAGGAGAGGTGAGTCAGGGAGAGTCAGACAGTCATGGAATCATAGAACTATAGAATCATAGAGTCATTAATTCTATGATTCCAAAAGAAGGGCCCTGATCCAGTCCAACCCCTTTATTCTGCCATGCAGGAACTCCCAATCAAAGCACCCCCATTGACAGAGGGCCATCCAGCCTTTGCTTAAAGACCTCCAAGGAGGGAGCCTCCACCACATTCTAATATAGTCTGTTCCAATGTTCAATAGCTCTTACAATGAAAAAAATCCCTCCTAATGTTGAGATGGAATCCCTTTTCCTATACCTTGCATCCATTTCTCTGGAGCAGCAGAAAACAAGTTTGCTCCCTCCTCAATACCACCTCCCTTCACATATTTAAACAGGGCTCTCATATCACCCCTTAACCTTCTCTTCTCCAGGTTAAACAGCCCCAGTCTTTCCCCATAAGGCATGGTTTCCAGACCCTTCACTATTTTGGTCTCCCCTCTCTGGAATCAGATGAATGTCATGCTTTCTGTAAAAACCTTAGTTAAGAATGGTTCTAATTATAGTCAAGGTCAGTATTAAAGAGCCATATTTGGGAGTGTGTCCAGTGCAATAGAGTGACTAAAATCTACAGAGGCAAGGATCCAATTGCCCTCCGCTCATTGGATGACTTTGGGGGATCCTGTGTTATTGGCCCCCTCTATTTGCCATTGAATGACTTTGTGTACAAAACTGGTAAGTTACCATTTTGGTTACATGCGTTTTTGTACTACCCTTTTGGCTATAGCCTATGATACACTTGAACGAAATGCTTCTCCGTTTATCTCACGGTTGTCTGTGTCCTTTTGCAGCATGGCCATTAAAAAGGCAGAGAAGAACAAGCCCGACGAAGCGGTGCAGAGAACGAACAAAGCTAAAACATTGGTGGACAACCAAGTTATCATCATAGACGATGACGAAAATGATGACGACGACGATGATGATGGTTGCTCTGATTTGAAAGTAAAAGAGGTGAAGAAAAAGAAGGATTTGGTCGAAAGAGACGGTTCGTATCGAAAAGGTGTAAGGAAGAAGGTAAAGAAACGAAATTACTCTGATACAAAGAACAAAGCATGTGCAAATCTTCCCATTATAATAGAAAGCAGCTCAGATTCAGAACGTTTAACAAAAAATGGGGAAATAGGGAAGAAACTCAAGAAGAAAAGAAAGCATAGACTTGCTTCTGAAGGAGATTGTGAGGTTCTTTGCAAAGGGCTGCTGCAGGAAACCAGTTTTCTCAGACTCTCCAGCAAAGGGAAGAGTCCTGGCAGCCATGGAGATAGTGGTGACTGTATTAAGAAGGGGAAAAAGAAGAAGAAGAAGAAGAAGAAACACAAACCCAGTTTCTCCCAGTTGCATGGTGAAGGTAATGAGGTGGAGTCTCAAAAACAGATCATCCCAATCCTGGAAACAATATCTCAAGATGCAATGTTGTCTGGCAGGAAAAAGAGACAGGTTCCTAACAAGAACAACGTTAGCCATACTGTCAAGAGAAAGAAAGTCCTGCATTGTTTAACAGCTGTGGACGGTGAAGAGGTCAGCAACAGGATTCCTCATAAAGACATTTCTAACCTAGAAAACCACCGCAAGAGAAGAAAAGCACAAGATCCTGCAGCCCAAGTATCAGAAGAAGAAAGTGGAGAGATCAGAAAGAAGTGGAAGAAAAAGAAGCTCAAGAAAAAGAAAGCGTATTTACTTGTAACGTCGTTGGAAACCCAAGAAAATGATTCTGGGGTTTCTAATGAGAGTCTTCCAGAACCAAAATCTAGACAAACCCAGGTTTTTCGGGAAGAGAAAACGGACTTGATCCCAGACACCGAAGGCGCTGGCAGAGTAACTAAGAAGAAGAGCATCTGTACAAAAGCTGTATGCAACCATCCTGCCCTTCTAGAGGACAATGAAGACAGATCAGCAACGGAGGGAAGGAAAAAGAAAGTTAAAAAACACAAAGGGATTCAAGAGTGTCCAGAGAGTGGTAACAGCGGCAGATGTGAGAACAGTAGCAAGCATCACATAAAGAAGAAGGGGAAAAAGAAGAACAGAAAAAGTGTTGACATTGGTGAGGAAGAGCCCAGTTTGAAGAAAAGAAGGTTGAAAAAAGAAGCAGAGGTACAGTCTCAGTACAGAACAACCATCAGTGATGTCCCTAATGTTGGTGTCAGCCGGTGTGGGTGCCTGGCGCTGCTGGGGAGGACTGACCACCCAAAGTTGTGAGGCACTGCGCAAGGTGAGAGGTGCATGTGCCACTTGCTCCTCTTTTCCTGGTGCTTTGGCCAGCTCAGACAAACCAGCCAAAGTACCAGGGAAGGGGGGGGTGTATTAACCTCTCTTTCCCCAGTGCTTTGGTCAGCAAAAGCCAGCCAGCCAAAGCACCAGAAAAGGTGGGAAGGGGGTGTGCTTGTGTGTGCACACTCAACCCTCCTTCCCCATTGCCTTGGCTTGCTGGGCCGAGAGCGCCAGAGTAGCAGGGAAAGAGGGAGAGGTGTGCGCTCATCCCTCTTTCTCTACTACTTTGGCTCCCTTGAGTCACAGCAGCACCACACACACACACACACACACCCCCAACACACAAACCTTTTTAAAATGTTAGGTTCAAAGGTGCTACAAGATCTCTACATACTTTTAAAAATGAGCTAGATTAGGCTGAAAGACAGGAATTGGCCTGAGGTCATTTGATGGCTTTCTGGGTTCAGCAGAGATTTGAACCAGAGACTTTCTTAGTCCCAAATTGGCATTCTAATTTAGCCTTTGCCAGCCTTGCTAGGCATGTTAGATTACAACTCCCATCGTCCATATTCAACATGGCGATGGTGACTGAGAATAATGGTGTGTGTGGACCAACAAATCTGAAGGGTTACAGTTTGGGAATGGCTGCTCTAACCCAGTGGTTTTCAACTTGTGAACTTCTAGATGTTCGTGGACTTCAGTGTCCAGGATCAGTGGCCACTGGCCTTGCTGGTTCGAGCTTCTAGGAGTTGAAATTGAAAAGATGTGGAGGACAGAGGTTGAGAACTGCTGTTTTAACTATTTCAGTTGCAGTTCCTCACAATATACATCATTTTCAGTAGTGTGGATGTTGCTGTTACCTAGCTGGTGGCAGGGAAACAGGGAAGACTGTTTCACAAGCATAGAACATTTGTAGTGTTGGATATATGTATCCATTATACATTACAGGATTTTTTTTTACAAATGATACCTCTGAGGTTGTCAGTTTTTTAAAATTAGGTTCTGAGATTCCATATTCAACATTTGTTTGAGATTTTAAGATTTGACTTCATTGCACTCGAAGCAGTGGGAAGCCACAGGAATTGTATGACCTGGAAGCAAGGTTTTGCAGAGCAAACATCCAAAGTGAGTTCTAGTTCCCTGCTAAATGATCCTGAATTAAAGGGTGGATTAAACCCTACAGGCCTTGCTAAAAGTGTGTTCTGTAGGTATTACATGCTGCTGCATTCCGATTTATAGTGTCAGGTGTGTGCAAAAGAGATAGTGTGATTTGTAATTGGGTGGTGGGGGAATAGAGAGCATATCGCCTTGAATAATAATAGAAAGGCAGCATAGCAGTGTTTTAAATAAATAGGGATGCTGCTGAATTCAAATTGTGTGTTCATTTACAGGTAAGGGAAGATGAAATAAAAGTTGTGGCATTCAAGAAAGGAAACTGTGATGAAATCAACATAGACAAGGTACTCTCTTATTTTGTCTGCATTGTTATTACTGTGACATCAATCTGTCTGATTTTGATGAAGTTATGTATATTGTTTATTTAGTTATTTAGTCTTGGAAGCTTATCGCATTAACAAATCATCTGGTTTACCTCTTCCAGCTTGAATTCAGGATCCGGAATGCCCCTGGATGTTATCATACGTAAATCACCACCAATCTTGCTGGGATGCTGCCACCTGGATGCATCCTCGGTCGAAGCTTCAATCAGCCAGCGCCTTTTCAAAGTCAGGGAGCTTCCGACTTCAGAAATTGGCCAGCTGAGCAAGGCTTCGACCCGAGATGCACCCAGGCGGTGGCATCCCATCTAGATCAGTGGCCATCTAAACTGGCGTATTTGACTGCCCCAAGGTTATCCAGTGAGCTTTAAGACTCAGTGGGGGTTCAGTAAGCTGAAATAAGTAACAACCAAGATCCTGGATCAGAAGGCATATTGCCCATGCGTAATTGTGATCTGTTTCCTGTCCAACCTTCCCTGAAATCCACCTTTTCTCTGCTGCAGTCCCACCCAGCCCTTTCCTGTCTGATGTAAAGCAGGATGTGTGGCGGAGAAGCATCCAGCTATGCACAGCAATAACATCATGCTCAGGGACCTCCAGGAAAAGAGCTGGACACTTCTTTCCACTCCCCATACTCTCCACCAGTCAGGAAGTGGCCAGTTGGGGAGGCTGCAGGTGAATTGTGGGGAGGGAGATTGTGGTCACTGCATGATTAGTACACCGTTCTGACCTCCACAACAATTGGAAAAATTAGTTTTGAAGTCTAGAGTCCTGTCACGTCCAGGGACTGGTGCACTAGTCTCTCCTCTGACTGGGAACTTGAACACACACTATAGAATAAATTAGTACAATCCCTAGAGATGCTGAAGGCTGGCCAGTAAACTCCAGCCTCCAGTGAGCTGTAATGTCTATAATTAATCTTGACGAATGCCATTTGCCCTGTATTCCTTTTGGGGATTTAGTTGGGATGTGTTTGTCACTAACAGCATGCCAACCAATATTTATAATTGCTGAAGAGGGCTTGTGTGTAGCACAAAAGGCAGCAGTTCTTCGGATAAAATGGAATGGCCCTCCGTAAATTGAGAACTAAATCAAGAAGGAATTCTGCCTAACCTTCTGCCCAAACCTTTCTTTTCAGCCTCCAACTGCAGTTCTGCTTATACAGCCTACCCCTTTTGTGGGCTAGCTTTGTAGTTCTAGAAGTAATTCTAGGTACCCTGTTGTGGGAATAGCCTTCCCCGCACAAAATAGTGGGAATATGCATTGATTCTTGAACAGTGAAACATTTTGATGCTCACAAGCTCTTAACGTTTTTCCTTTCTGGGTTCAGGCCTTGCTGATAACTGCCCTCATTTTGCCAGGCTTAATGGAATATTTTTAAAAACATCAGCTAACAACAACTACAACAACAACAACAGGCAGCTATGTCCAAAGAGGACACTGGTATTTTAAGCTTTCTGCAACTGTATCCAGGAGCGACTGGGAGTTTGCCCATCTTCAGTGCAAGGGAATGTCAAAACAGGAGACAAAGGGCTGGGAACTCAGAGAGATGCCCAAAGGCTCTGAAAAGGGTGATTGACCCAGAGAGAATTTTATTGCCTCCACCCTGGTTTCACATTCATCATTTTTAGAGCATGTGTTATTTGTCACATTCTGTAGGCCAAGAATACCCAACTAGCCATTTCCAAAAATACTGTGATTGTGTGAGCCTCCCTCCTTGGAGGTCTTTAAACAGAGGCTGGATGGCTGTTTGTCAGGGATGCTTTGATTGAGATTTCCTGCATGGCAGAATGGGGTTGGACTGGATGGCCCTTGGGGTCTCTTCCAACGCCATGATTCTATGGTTTGTGTATGAGTGTTCATTTGGGGGTACCTCTTGCCTTTGGAAGCAGAGCTGGCTTTACCATTGGGCAAAGCGAGACTCTGATGTTGTTCAACTGATGTTGACAAACAGCAACCACTGTCTCTCCTGATTCCCTGACTATTCACCTCTTGGAGGACAGAGCTGTGTGTGCCCCATAGTTTCTCCTATTGCTTTCAACTGGTTTATTCTCCTCAAGTGCGCTGGAGGATGGTATTCCATTGGAGGTATTCACAACTGAGTTGATTCAGCTTCTATCTATCGAAATGCAGGAGAGGGTGCCATCTTATCTCTTTCTCAGACAGCAAAATATCTTGGCACCAATCTCTGTATATAAAGAAACATTTAAAACTATCTTTTATTTCCAATTGAGTAATCTTTTTGCCACTTCTTCATGCAGTCTATCCTTTGTTAACCAGTTTTCTCAAATTCTTGACATTAGGGATCTCATTATGTTTTTTCCTCTTCTCCAGTTGAGACGGCAGGCTCTCCAAGAAGAGATTGATCGGGAGTCTGGCAAAACGAAACTCATCAAGGAAGATGGGGAATCGGTGGGTGCAAATCCTGCTGTCAGTTCAATACTCTGCTCTGATGGGGAACTTGAAGTCACACTATAGAACAAATTAGTTGAATCCCCAGAGATGCTGAAGGCTGGCCAGTAAACTCCAGCCTCCAGTGAGCTGTAATGTCTATAATTAATGCTGAAGAATAACATTTCCCCTGCATTCCCTTTGGGGATGTCTTTGCTGCAGAAACCAGGTTTTGTATTTTGTGGAATATAAGCAGTGATATCCCTTACGCATAGCAGCCATCAAAGTAATGAGCAGCACTACTTTTTAATCTTCTTAATTGGTATAGATGACTTTGGCCATGTCATATGCTTTTAGCCTCAGAGGAAGGTTATGGCAAGCCTCTTCTGAACAAATCTTGCCATGAAAAGCCCTTAGGGTCACCATAAGTCAGGAACCACTTGAAGGCACACACCACCAACAGTGTGGTGTGGTATTCTCTTAGGTTACTGTGGTTGTAACTAGAATGCAGAAAAGGCAGCATATTTAAAGAATCTGTCTCTATATCCATACAAAGGACTATTCTGAAATACTGTTTGCACATGGAAACCAGAGGTAGATTTGTGGAGATTTCAAGTAAGATCAACTCTAATGATAATGCACCAGAACCATTGAATCTTCCAGCTTTATTTCTAGCTGTAGTTCTACATCTTCTAGTTGTAATCTTCTAGCTTTAACAGGGGCCAGATACATGTAACTTACACATTCTCTTCCCTGCTCTTTAGGGCAATGATTTTGGCCAATGGGGCACAGCAGTGTTTGAAAGTTCAGAGCGGAAAACCAAGTTCCTCAGGCTGCTGGGTGGATTCAAGAAGGGTTCTTCTCTGCCACTACAAGATCCTCCTGTCCATGCTACAAAACTGAATATGGCTCTTGACTGGAATAGGGAGCAAAATCTCCAGCGAGACCTGCAGGCTGAATTTGAGAAGGCCATAGATCAGAAGCACCACCACCGAGGGTTTGGATTTCAGCCTGCCACACAGAAGCTCATGTGGATAGATAAAAATGCTTCAAACTCTATAAAATTTGAAGACTGAACTATTGAGGATAGAAAAACGCCATCCCTGAGACAACTATGAGTTTTCTTAGCAACATTTTTGCACATGGCAACAAAATGGCTCTTACAAAGCATATTTTTGGGTATCCCAACCACCAGAGTCTTGACTTATCTCATGTCCAAACCTTTAATAACGTCATGGTTTTTGTTTTGGAAAATACAAATGTTACTTTATTTTCCCAGGTGAGTAGCATTTAAATCTGATATGCTTTGTAGAGATGTACAAGGATAGAAGCCTTCTTATTTGGGTACAGCTGCCTTTCCTCAGGTGAATGCATCTCAACAAGCTAAAAAGCTGGAGTGATTTGTTTCTTAGCTTTTTGTTCACGGTAACATAGCTGAGCATTTTTCTTTGTGTACCTGTGTAATAGTGGCTGCTATTATGACTTACCAGCTATGACTTGAATCAGTAGCAAAAAACTATGCACCATGCAAAAGCAGTACATACCACAGCATAATAAAGTGACAAAATGTTGAGTTCTAGAAATACACTAGGGAGAAGACACAGGGGAGTGAAAGCTCAGCTGCAGCCTTCTCAATGTTGTATCTGTTGGAGGAATTACCAAATGCGGTTTATGTGCACAGTGCTGGTAAAGTGCCCAGGGCAGATGAGCCAGAGTTTCAGTGCATTTGCCATCGAGAGACTTAATTAAAGAAAGCAATGCATATATATTTTGTAAGTAACAGTTCAGGTTTGCATGGGCATTTGGAGTACTTCCAGAATCCAAGCATTTTTTTTGATCCATTCTACATGAATTTGATTGTCATGCAGTGTTCTGTGAGTGGAACAAAATTCCCCCATTTTGTTTTGTTCTTTAATGCGAACGTATATAGATTTTGTAGTTGAGCTAATAAATGTTTTGTAAAAACATCAGCCTTTGGTGTTTGCTTCTAGTTTTGAAATTTGCAGAAAGGCTGAGGCTTCTTTCAGACTACATAGCAATACCGACAGCTGAGGGCTTAGAGCAGCAAGGGAGGCAGCAGTGGTTTTCTTGTGGGCCACGGAGGAAACAAGATGCTGGCCAAAACAGGTCAGCGATGGTCCTGTTCTGTGCCTACACCTGAAGTGATACTGTGCCTTTCTCAGCTTTAATACATACCCAAACATTCCCCCTTTATGTTAGGCTTTAGAATTTTTAAATTGCAGCCCCTAAACACTGCTTTCATGCCACAAATATGCACTAGACCCCATAGAAAGCAGTAAGCAGCACTACGTTCCCTACATTCAGAAGCCAGATTTAGGCATACTGCCGGACTATGTTAATTATTTTAATCCTATCCCTAACTTTGAGGGATGATGGGAGTTGGAATCCAACATCCAAGAAGAGGGTTGTCCACTCCTGCCCTGAAAGGTTGGCTAAAGAAACTGCTTGAATGATCCTCCTTTGGCTTGTGCAAGTTTCCCACTTTGCCCTTACTCACATCTCCAATTTAAGTACATTTAACTGCCGTTGTCACAGAATCACACAATTTGAAGAGACCACAAGAGCCATCCAGTCCAATCCCCTGCCATGCAAGAAGACATAATCAAAGCATTGCCAACAGATGGCAAGCCATACTCTGTTTGAAAACCTCCACTATTCATCTCTCCGTCTGTTTTTCTCTGTTATCTTATGTTGTAAGTTCTTTCCAGCCAAGGACCTGTCTCATTTTGATATTATAACTAAATCTAAGGCATATTGCCAGTGCTGAATTATTAACATGGACAACCTTCTCTGTTTTAAGATGACGTTCACCTTCTCTCAAACGCTTCTGTAATTAAAAATAATGAAAAGGGCCGAATTCGCTCCTGGGGCTCAGTCAAAAGGCAAATGCAGAGTGAATTATGCAGCATAATAATAAGTGCGCCTAATGATTACAAAATAGCCAGCTAAGCACTACTTGGAAAGATGAGTAATAGGAATGAATACAAATTTGTTCTACTCTTGATTCGTTTTTTTCTTGATGCATTGCAAATTTACACATAAATATTCCTTTAACCCACTGGCATTCAAATATTTTCCAAAGATCTATCACAAATATTGATGTTGCTGCCTATTTATTGTCTTTCTAATCAACCAACAAATATCAATGTGTTTGAAAAAGGGCATTTGCATTGAATCCAGAATTGTTTTTTAACAGCTGTCCATAAATGGACTCATTTCTCAAAGGCAGTTCTATGGGAAGATCATCGATCAACATGCCAATGTGACTTATTGTATCTATTTTTCCATACAGTTCTGTGGGATATAAAAGTTATTTCCATTCTGAAATGGCATGATACCATTTGACTGATCCAATGTTCGCATGTAAGTCACCTTTTGACAGTTAATGTCTGTGTGGTGGCAAACAAAGCCTCATTTCACAAATCATTTCACTGGCAGGAAAATTCTCTGCCTCTGACCAAATAAATCTGTGACACTTCAAAATGAAAAAGATATTTCAAAATGAAAATATTGAACAGCAATAATAGCCTAAGATGCAGCTTGTATTTTATAGGCCTTGGAGAACTGCCTTCTAGTAGATCTGACTCCAGCAGACTAACATCCATCAGGTCCTCGACTGCAGAGGAAGGCGTAGCGCCAGCTCTGTAAAATGGCTCATCTCAGCATGTGCACTTTGCCTCTTGATGTATTCCAAGGTTCTGACCTAGAAAAGGAGAAAAGGAAAATGAGAACACTTTGGAAATTAGCTCTTTCTCTTCAGTGAGAGAAGAAAGAGAAGGTTCTCTCTATAGTTGTTCAGTGGCTGCATACTCATTCCAAACTAATATGCCAAGCAGTTAACCATGCAACCACAGGCAAACACATAGAATATAATTTGTACCACTGGCCATCTGTTGGGATGCTTTGATTGAGATTTCCTGCATGGCAAAGAGATTGGACTGGATGGCCTTTGCGGTCTCTTCCAACTCTATGCTTCTATGAAGCCCTTGGAATCGAACTCACAACCTTGTAGCTGTAGTACAGGCATTCAACCACTGCGCCATCAGGACTCCCACCTTGCAAGGACCCTCTTTTTCAAAGGGACCAGCCAATGTTTTTGGGAAGGCCCAAAGCAGAAGCTACGCAGCTGATAGCCCAAAGCAACAGATATTTCAGTGACATGAGACCCCTGAACACAATAATTTCGATTGGTGAATGTCCACTGACAGTCCTGCTCACCATGAATTTGCTTAAATCCATCTTTCAAAGCCACCAACCACTAACACATTTTGCCCCTCTAGATGTTTTTTTGTCTACAAGCCACATAATCCTTTATCATTGGCTTATGCTTCCTGGGCTTTAGGAAGTCTAAAACATCTGGAGAAGCAAAAGGTTTCCCTTGCATAAAGAAATGTTCTCTTTTGCTATACTCAACAGTACATATCCTCAAGTTTATAGGGCAACCTGGAGTCCCAGTTTTATGGGAAAGGAGTGGAAGAAACTTAGTGTTAGTATATAAGAAGAAGAAGGCTCTTCTGTTGTGGTTTCCTGTTTTTCTAAGGCTAAATCTGAAACCCTAAATCAACACACTTAAATGTCAATGAAAATGGAAAGAAGTTAATTCAGCTAAACCACTAGTAATGGAAAAACATTCATAGCAACTTAGTATCCCCTTTATTATTTTCCCTTTCAGGTGAACACCAACTGTACCCAAACTCTAGTTCCAAGATCTGTCTGCCTTCTCTCCTTACCATGGTTTTTGTGTCAGCAAAGCCATACTTCTGAGCCAGGTTCCACAGGTTGACAGCAAGCTGGTTGAGTTTGTTGTTGCGCAGATCTCCATGGGCCAAGATGCTGTTGAAGAAGTAGAGGGCCAGCTGGCTCTGGCGCTTTAAAGTCTACACAGGTTTTAAAGAAGGTATTAAATTGTATGCCACTTGCAAGACCACACCGTAAGGGGAAGGGGTGTCATTGGGCTAAGGGATTTCCATTGCTTATCTAACCCTCCTCCCCTCAATCCCTCTCCCTTGTGCTTCCTAGTTTCTTCAGAGTATTAAGCTGATGACATGGATTGCCCTATTAACTACTGGCAAGCTTCACTGACAGCCGTTTTTGCTATAAATGCTTTAAAGAAAGCAATAAATAATTCAGTGCTATTTTGCCTAACGTTTTCCTTCTTTTTGCCTATTGTTTATTGAGGTCAACTTGAAGGCACACATCATTAAAAACAAATACAAATTGAGGGTAATACCATGCATGGTATTCTAGTCCATGAAAATATGTGCTGGCCAAGGTATGCCTGGACTCTTTCTTGTTTGATATGCAACCAACCAACCAGCCTCTCTGATAGCCAGAGCATATATTTTGCCTGTAGACAGTCCGCAGGAGCCAGCATGTTGTAGTGGTTGGACTATGACTCTGGAGATGAGTCTGAATCCCCCCTTGGGAGTTCACTGATAATGATTAGAATCATGGCAAATTTTGGGGGGTTAAGGCTTTCCTCTCATGCTAAGTTCCCAGGGAACATAGCTTTTGTGAAGCTCGTATTTACTTTTGGAAGAAATCCACTGGCCCAAAACCCTAGGAAAAGAAAGCAATATAGTGGCACAGACCAACAAAGGATGCTTTCCTTCAAGGTTTCCAAAGTGACCAACAGCTTAACTGCAGTGACGGGTACCCCACCAACAGTAAAAATTGGCTATGCAACAAATTTATGGAGCTGTGCTAACATTGTCCAAAGCTGGGGAACCTGTAAAATGCAGGACATTCAAGAAAAATATAGGGCATTCCAAAATAAAAGCTACAAATACTCATAGAAATATAAATGCATGCTTTTTAAGGCATGCTCAGAATGGAGGACATTTTGGAATTCTCCCTGGACATAAGGTTGAAATGTAGGCCATGTCCTGGAAAAAGAGGATGTCCTGTTCCCATTGGCCTCAACCAGCCTGGACAATGGTGAAGGATGATGGGAATAGCAGTTCATCAACAGCTAGAGGGCCACAGGTTTCTGTGACACAAAAAACATCCCACAATAAAATACTTTTGCAGTGACAAGAAGAATCTCCTCCGCTCACCTCATCTTTTCCAAGGCTTTTCAGATGCTCCAGAATCTGGGCTATCACTGTTTCACATAGCTTGTTTGTCTCTGTCAGGAATTTGGTATCTCCACCATACAAAGTATCATTGGATTCAACTGAGAAGACAGGAGATTTTAGATTAAAATTAAGGAAAGTGGCCAGGTAAGCATGTTTAGCTAATTTAGAAGACAATAGACGAAGGGGCAGAATTATCCTAAGCAATATGTAGGCAAGACATTATACATATACGAAAGATCTAGGTTCAAATTGCTATCCAGCCACAAGCCCATTCCTAAGGGAATGTGGTGCTGGAGAAGAGTGCTGAGGATTCTGTGGATGACCAAGAAGACACACAAATAGTTTCCAGAACAGATCAAGCCCAAATGCCCCCTAGAAACCAGGTTGACTAAACTGACGTTGTTGTACTCTGGCCGCATCATTAGAAGAAGGCATGACTCATTGGAAAAGACAATAAGAGGAAGACCACATGCCAGACAACTGCATGTTGCAATAGTGAACTAAGCACTATTAGTGAACTAAGTGGTTTACAATGGGTAAGCCAATTGTCCCCAACAATCTGGGTACTCATTTTACCGACCTCTGAAAGGATGTAAGGCTGACTCAACCTGGAGCCCTGCGGGATCCAACACACAACATTGTGGCTGCAGTACTGGCATTTAACCCCTGTGCCGCCGCCACAAACAACAACAACAGGAGTTAAAACCTCCCTCTTTTACCTTTGTCTATATGGTAGATGTAGGTCTCCTGACTCATTGCTGAAAGGAGATGCACAACATTGGTATAAATCCGGACTTTATCATCACAGTTATCTTCCCAAGTATAGTCTTGGATGACATTGAGCAGCCCTCGCAGAAGAAACAGAACGCCTTGCTCAGGATGGTCCTAAGGAACAAAAAGGAATAAAGATTCACCATTTCAACATAAAAATTTCCCAACTCTTGAGACTTGCTGAACTTACTGCTTGTTGAAATTTGGAATCAAGAATCTAGTGACTGAGCTTGCTCTTTTCCATCTCCCTTCTAATCCCTTCTTTCTTTTCTGGCTTAACTTTAAGGTGGTGGAACAATGGAGTATTTGCAACCTGCTTCGTGAGGCTTTTTCTGTGAAGAGCAGCATAAAAATGCAAGATAGATGCTACTTACAGGAATGATTAACAAAGTGGAAAAGAAATTGCAGAGGAACTCTAGGAGGAATGCTTCCGAGGGCCGCATCTTCCCATCTATGTTGATCATCTTTGGTACCTCAGGAACCAGGCTTATTGCAGCTTTGAAAAAGGCATCAGCTATAAAAAGATCAGTTCCTTCATTAGCATGTGGAACTTGGATCCATTAATGTGCCTGTATTTTTAAATATTTCACACACACACACCCCCAAAAAGGCAAGGCATTTGCAACACCGCTGAACCACACTGCTTCACTTCTCATCTGCAGTTATGTCTCATCTGCCCTCTAACCTGCTACTAGAGAACCCACTATCTGCAGCTACAGAATAAAGCACAGGCTGCAGGAACCCAAAAATGACCATTTCTTATCATTTAGGACCTAAAACATGGGGATTATAACCAAAATAGAATGAGTGCCCCAATAAGCATTTGGCAATTTGCCTTGCAAGGGCAAAATATTTTCAAGGCGGGGGTTCAGAGTGATGATACCTGCCTAGATCCTTGGGAGGGCAAAACTGTCCCTGGACCCTTTCACTCAACTTTTACTCCCTGCATACTGGAAGTATCTGATTTCATACTCAAGAACATTCATTTCTAAAATTACTTCAAACTACATGGGATAAATCTCCATATTGTTTCTTAACCTAGCCATCATCAGTTCATCTTCTTAAGCTTTAAAGACCCAGAATAACGCAATACATTTTAGAAACAGTTTTAAAACAGCTGACATCAGTGTTTGAATGAATAGCATGCATTGAAATTGTGGTTTAAAAGCCCTATGTACTAATGTCCTGTGTTGATTAAATGTACTAAGAGGAAGCTTCCATAGGGTTCAGCATGATATGGAATATTTAAGACCACCACAAAAACAACATCACTTTTAAAAGGACCAGCAACAAAGAATTAATTACACTCCTAGATGTCATAGATTCACTCCTTGACTTGCTTTCCACAAGCAATTCTCTGTGCTGCCTATACCCCCCAGTACCTTCTGTCTCAAATAACTATAAATCCCTCTGTACAAACCAACACTACTTCCTTAATACATGTGTGACCAAATGCCTTGTTCCAATAGGAAATCATGTTTTGGAAGGGAAATCATGTTTTGAATATTAAAATTATGGCACAGCATGGGTTTTGCATTAAGTCTGTCCTTGAAAGGCTCCGTGCAGCTTCACGGTTCTGCTCTGGGCTCCACAGGGATTCCTCAACTTTCAAGGGAAAGCATGATCTTTAAAAGAGAATCCTCTTTTAAAACCAGCTTCTGGTACTAAGAGAGGCTGTAAGTGCACCACTAATCTTGCTTTCAATTGTTAACATGCTTATTTTATGGGTAACATCTTCATCCAAGGAGATGAAAGAGGTACATACTGTAGATAGGTTTTCTCCCCACTCATTTTATCCCCAGAACAACCCTGCAAAGTATGTCCAGCTGCGAGAGAGAGAGAGGCCTAGTTCCGATACAGTAAGAAATCATGATTTCCCAGTTAGAAAAATGAAGAGTAGTAAGACTTGGGTTTTAAGAAGATAAGAGAAAACATGCTTGTTTAGACCAAAGGTTTATCCAATGAAGCATTCCATTCACACAGTGGCCATTGACTATGGGAACTAGGGGACCATCAATACAATACCATCTTCCTGCTCATGTTATCAACAACTGATGGACCTACTGACAATGGACCACTGATGGCCCTATCTTCCACTAGTTTAATTAGTTCTCTTTTAAAACAGTCCAAATTCAAAGCTATCACTAACTCTTGCATGCTCCTCATACTGTCCAAAGTGCATCTAGGGAAATAGTTTCAAGTATATGCAAACCCTTGCTACCAACTTCTTTCTTTCAGTTAGTCTCAAAGGTGCTGAAAGAGCCCTTTGCACACTGATTTGCCACTGAACACACCTATATCTGTGATCTTGCATCATGTTTTTTTCTTTAACTTTAAATTGAGCCAGGACCGAAACAACCAACCAAAAAAAAAAAAAACCCACTCCTAAGAGGTCTGAAACTAAATTGAAAAGGATTTATGCAGAATGCAGTCCTCTGCTGGTAGATGAAAAAGCAGTAGACATTTTCTATTATGACCCCTCCAGGCTGCAAAACATTCAGTTCTAAAGCAGAAATTCAATAATAAAGCAGAAAATAGGATGAGAGAAAACATGGGAAATGGAGGCTCCTTTGTTCCTCATTCCCAAACAGCCCTCAAAACTAGGTCACTAGAAAAACAAGACTGTCATCTTGCCTGTGCAATCGAATTCAGGACGGTGGGATGTTAGAAATATTAAAACATCCGCAGCACTGTGAACTTCTGAACTCTGAATGTAGATTCAGTCAGCAATCTTGAGCAACACAAATCCCACCCCAGTAGGCAATTTCCATTTTTATCACTCCCTTGGTGAAAATAGTCATATATAAGCCCCCAAATTAGATGGATAGCTCTGGCCATGTGACATAATACCCTTCTAGCCAAGCAAGGATTTAACAACTCAGAAACCAAAACATCAGGACAGACCAATGCTGTTTCACGAACATGTGGCTTAAATGGATGTTATTTTTAAAAAGCTGGACAATTTACAAGCAAGCTGACCATCTTGCAACCAGAGAGTTGTGTGTTTCGTCCAACATCCGTCAGACATGATGCATATCTGATAAGGACTTATTCCATTTTGGCAATGCTGCTCTGTGAAATTATAAAATGTGTGTCAACTCAGGGTCATATGTAACAGTGCAATCCCATACAGGCAAACTCCACAGTGTTTAATGACATCTGTTTCAAGGTAAGGTGTATATAGGATTGCTACATCTTTTAGCTTAGTATGTTGCTCAAATAGGCTCTAATTATATATTTTTCATTATTCCCTTTATCTCCAGTGTTCAAAGGTGAGGGCCATCATTATGTTGTCACCAAAAGATGTGAGAGATATGAAGCACTACAAAACCTGCTGAAGCCCAAAAGAGTTTGGGCAGGGGAAATGTAAGGAAAGAGAATTCCCAAAACAACCGAATGAGGACTGAGTATGCTCAGTAAGCATGGAATATAAGATGGCAATAGAAGAAATTTGGGGTGGAGGGAATGGAAAATCCCAAGACAGGAAATGGTTGACTGACTGGAACCGTGAACAGAAGAATTTTGCACTGCAGTATTTTGTTGCAGGTCGCAGAAGTAAATACTAAGGAGCTAATCCCTTGGGCAAAAAGCCAGTTTACCTCTTCCAGCTTCAGTTCTGGATCCAGGATGCCCCTGGATGTTATCATAACTAAATCGCCACCAATCTAGCTGCGATGCTGCCACTCGGATACATCCCGGGTCAAAGCCTCGCTCAGCCAGCCATTTTTTGAAGTAGGAAGCCCTCTTTCTCTTGTAAACTCCCTTATTGTTTGTCTTCTTCTTCATTCTAACTAACTTACCTTCTACTACTTTCCCTACCATCCAGTTTCTTCCCTTTCTCATTCTTCCCTTACAAAATCTGGGGATAGCAATCATTTGATTGTTCAAGCAAGGTTGCTCGAACAAACAAAAAGCACCGTTTGGAGGGAGAAAAGCAACAACCATGAATGAACTGAAACAGAGCACCCAGAAATTACTTCAGCCTGCAAGCTCTGCTTGGTTTGTCTACAAACAAGCCAAATAAATACAAAGACTACCGAAGTGACTTAGCCATTCTATTGTTTCCACAATGTACTTGGATGGACCGGTCAGCTTAGCTCTAAATCCCTCCGCTCTGACAGCGCACCCAGCATCACCTCTAAACAAAGAAATAAAATGCCAGCATTTTAGCAAAAGCCTTAGTCAGTTTCCTAGGTCAGCTCATTTGTATTTAGAGCTAGAACTCGCTAGTAAGTACACAATGCTAGCAGCATTTGTTATCTCCCCGAACAGGCAAGATTTAATTCACTCTCCCTCACACAAGTCTGGAACCATCCAAATTAGACATATAGCTGGATGTGTAAATTCCTCAACTGGGGCAAATTTCCTGCTGCCCAAAAGAAAATGTTATTCTAAGACCAGGCTATCAATGAGTGCTGCTTCTTGCACGATCCAGTACAAAACACAATCTGACGCCAGAGGTTGTGCATTGGTACATGGAAGTCTCCAGGCCTCTACCCGACCCAGAGGGGTTCCCTAAAGGGAATCTGGGGGGTCTTTTCCTAGCTTCACTCCTTTTTCCCCAGTGGAGGAGGAGGAGCAGGAGCAACCCTAGGTAGATCGTATCCATTCAGGTCTTTGGCCAGAGACCTGATGAGATTAGTGGTTTAGTCAGAGCCCTGACATCACCTGGCTATAGAAATGGTGCAAAGAATCACAAACAGTTTTTTTTTCATGTCGCCAGAAAGACTGCTTCTTAAAATAGTCACATTTTTTTTAAATGAAGGAACTACAAAGTCATAAGGCTTACCTTGTGAAAGGCACTGATTTGCCAAAGCAACCTGTCCAGAATGCAAGTACAGATTAAGGCGAGAAAAGATGCTTGTCAGAGATGGAATTGTAATGAAGCAGAAGGCAACACAAGCCTAAGGAAAGGAAAGGAATGCTTTCAAAGACTGTCTCTGACATATCTTAAATCACAAAATATCATCGCTTTAAAATGCTGTCATCTCAACTTCCCTCTCATTCTTATTATTTTCTTTTCGGACTCTTGTCTTTTTTCTTTGTGAACTGCTACAGAAATATGTATACCCAAGAGTGGCACATACACTTTTAAAAGGTATACACTAGGGGAGTTTATATAACCTTGAGTAACATATAATTTTTATTCTCAAGGATAGCAGTACATGCCTGGATATAATTATAAAAGCATGGTTTTGCTGTACTTAAGAAGTCGTAACATTTCCTCCCGTGAAACTGGAAACAATTGCTCCCTGTTTTCAACTAATTTGAATTTATTGTTATATCCAAATTGGGAGGAATTCTGGTTAGTTCAAACTACGGTCTTCTGAAATATACTAACATCAAACATTGATTTATTAAGTTCACTTCTTAAAACACACACACAATAGTTTAAACTAACTGGAATTCCTCCCAGTTCAGAAATACTAGTCAACTCATTTAGGTTAAAGAAGAAGCAGTTGCTCCCAATCTGCTCTTTCTGGCCACAATAAAGGAAGAGGATGGTGTATGTGAGTCTGACACTCACTTCTCTTTGTTCGCTAATTTTCAAAGCAGGTCCTACATACATAATAGGCCTCATAAGAAAGTGCAAAGGGTGCAGAAGTTGTTCAGTTTTGGCACCTACCCTGACAAATGCCGCCGTCTTTCTGGAATGGTTGCCTTTCATCACTTTTCTTGTTTCCATTGCCAGCTGGTTCACACTCTGTTTTAGAAGAGGACATAACTGGTGGGAGCAACTCTGCAACTTAAAAGACTTTATCCAGCGCCACTCAATGGGACTAAATTAGTCTAACTGTAAATCTGATGTAATTTAACTGAATTAGCAACACAAATAATGGAAGAAAATATAGAATGATGCATGAATGCAATTGTGTATATTCTGCATTAAAAATATCAGTGTCTTGCACAAATCGAAGAGAGGCTGAATTCAATAACCTATATAAATTGTGCAAATTTACCTCATCACTTAGGCTTTCTTTTCCAGTTACATTAAGAGAAGAAACAATGCACTATCCCAGACAGAAAACCTATTTCTTGGATTCCTGAAATCCTACTAATACTCATGGATATCATGTGGCTATACAAATGTCACTAGGCACTGCAGTCATATCCTTCATGGTTTAGAGCCTTGAAACTTGCCTTTAAGTAAATAATATTGAAAATTTGTATTCTTGAGATATGGTATTATTATTATTATTATTATTATTATTATTATTATTATTATTATTAGCTAAAAGAGCTATCCCTGGAGATATTATTTATTTGTTATTTTTAATCCTGATTTCCCCCTAAAATTTGGGACACAAAGCGTCTGACTAATTAAAAGATCAAGACAATTAAAAACACACAAAAGTGACCATTAAATATATTGCTTACATGAATCAGCTGGACAAGAACAGGTTCCAGATTGCAAAACATCGATCTGGATTCCACGTAAAAACTCAGCTGCTGCTCAAAGTCACGGCCAAACGAAACCTGTTTAAGGGGATTCATAAAAGACAGTTCTTACACATCAGCAAGATGTAACCCACACTTTCCCTATGACTTGTTCCCCAGTGAAGCTAACTCTGTTACAGCCATCAAAAAATAAGGTTCAACGTTTCCTAAATGATATTAATCACACATCCATGACTACCAAAATATGTAGTAGTCACAGCATCCATAGCATGGTGTAGTGGTTTGAGTGTTGGATTACAAGTCTAGAGATCAGGGTTTTATACCCAGCTTGGCCATGGAAGCCCACTGTGTGACCTTGGGTGAGTCACACACTCTCAACCCCCCAAAACTTTGTGATTGGTTCACCTTAGGATCACTATTTGAAGGTACAATAATGAGTATTAGTAGAACACATTAGGAGGAACTAACTGACAGCAAGGGCTGTTCAACAGTGGAATAAGTTGCCTTGGAGTGCAGTGGAGTCTCCTTCCTTGGAGGTCTTTAAAAAGAAGCTGGATGGCCATCTGTCAGGGATGCTTTGACTGAGAGTTCCTGCATGGCAGAATGGGGTTGGACTGGATGGCCCTTGAGGTCTCTTCCAACTATGATTGTATGATTCTAGTTCATTTAATCTGTTTATATTCATTTCCATTAAAAATGCAGAAGACAAGTAATAATAAAATAAACAATCAAAAACAATATAGATAACATAACAAACAAGTTAAGAGAAGATCAAAAGTTTTTCAGGTAACATCGTAACACAGAACAGCATACCAAATACTCACCATTCTTAAAAATCCATTTATCAAAGAGGCTAATGTTCGCTTTTCATCTTCTAGCGTCAGCGCACTGGAAAAAAGTGTTTTAAAGCATCAGCTACTAACAACTCCTTCTAACTAGGCTGACAAGGCAATCCTACACATCTCTATTCAGTGAGTTCTGTGGGTAAATGTGCACATAATGTTTGCTGAAGGAATAATATTTCTTGTGTTAACATGTGTAGGACTGAACTGTAAAAGTTATATATACAATTTAATATGACATATTGGGTCAGAAATCAAAGCATAGCCATGAAATGCTGGGGATATTGCTGGAAGTAGGGGGTGGCGTGGGCCAGGGTGAAATCACAAGCATTTCATATGGTTACCATTGTTTGTTGAAGTAATAATTATAGGCATGAACGTATTTTTTCTAAGTATTTGTATTCTGAATTGTGTATTATTCTTTTAAAATATCTGATTTGTTTCCCCTGTTTACTATGTCTCATGAAAAGCTAAGGAAGCCAAGATGAAGCTAAACCAATAAGAGACCTTGATGTTGTTCTCAGCACCACCACAGATCTCCTGTATTGATTTTGATTCCTATATTTACACCGCGGCCCAGGCCAGTTTCAGATTTAATGGCTACTATGGAATAAAGAGCATATGTAAGTGCCCTTTGCATCTTCTGTGTTTTATGGCTTGGGCCATTAAGCATTAATGTAAAATCAGCAACTATTACTAGAATACAGTAACTCACAACTGTCACCTGCCCTCATTGCCTGGTATCAAAGAATGCCTATTAAATTGTGACCAGTTTCCAATGAAGGAGGCCAGCAAAGAATAATAGATACAGAATGAAGAAATGCCATACTCAGAAAAAAAAATAACCCCATATATTTCCATTTGTTGTTTCTGTGGATTCTTAGCATCCTGTCACCACTAAATAACAGAAGAGCAGCTCTGGCAAAAAGAGTTTGGATACAGATTTCAAAATGCCAAATATACCTTTAAAAGACTTCATTATTTATTTCCAATATTGATGAAACAGTGCTTCTTAGCTAGAAGACCTGCATCTATAGTTCCGTTGTTCACTGGTATAATGCTGGATATTAAAAGTATACAGGAAATACACATCTTACTTCACAGAATCATGCATCGTTTTGCACACGTGTAGAAGGGCATTGAGTATGACAGGGTCCTTCGTTGGTTCCTGTTGGTGCCTAAAAAATAAACATATAGGTACATTTTTGGTGGGAAAAGTGAAAAATATTCGTGGTTAAGCTGAACAGAAGTAGAATTGTTGTTACATAGGTTACCCTACCCTACAGTAAAAGTTTGAAGTTCATTGTACAAAATCGGTGTTATAAAGCTGAGATGCTATACTTATGTGGGAATATGTCCCCATGGGACTTTCATCTGAGTAAACATGTGCAGGATTTTTAAGCTTAAAACAATGGGACAAAGTACTTCCTGATAGTGAGAGGTGTTCAACAATGGAGCACACTTCCTCAGAGTTTCCTTCTTTGGAGGACTTTAAACAGAGGCTGGGAGGCCATCTGTCAGGGATGCTTTGATTGAGAGTTCCTGCATGGCAGAATGGGGTTGGACTGGATGGCCCTTCTGGTCACTTCCAACTCTATTATTCTAGGAGAAGGAGATTGGCAAGACCACATTTTATTATCCTATCAGTTTAGTTTGTACACCGAACTTATTATATGTAATGCTGGATTAGACTCAGCAGAACATGATGTGAAAATTGGAGGATGGAACACCAACAATTGAAGATATACAAATGACACCGTACTACTATCAGAAAATAGCAAAGGCTTGAAACAACCTTTAAAGCAAGTCAACTAAGAAACTGCAAAAGCTGAGTTACAATTGAAGATTAAGAAAGTAATAATGAACACACACGATTTACGTAACTTAAAAGGCACAATGAACACACTGAGACAGTCAAAGATTTCCTATATCTCAGTTGAGTCATTAATCAAAATGGAGAAATCAGAAAAAGACTAGGACTTAGAAGGAACTATAGGATGAAGCAAAGGAAAATGATGCCAAAGAACTTAACAAAATTGCAGTAGGCATAACTGTTTGTGCTCCCACCAAAGGCTGGATAGATGAGAGAGCAGAAGGGGGTCAGTGCTTTCAGGACAGATTACATTTTTGCTTTCACCAAGGGATAATTCCCTTTTTATAAGAGTTAAAGTACATTATTTACTTTGATCCATGGAAAAGTCAACTCGTGGGTTTGGGGTCTCTAGCCTCAGAGCTCCACAGCCAAGTGAACAAAGCTTGGCACAGACACCTCTTACATCCATGGGCAAATGACATTGCTCTCCATAATAGATTATCAGTTTAACAGTGACTGTGTATCCAGGCTACATGCCCTTGTATTTCTGATTTGCACTTCCCAAAACAGTTTGCTCATATTTAAGTTCACTGCTGGATTGTGTCCAGCCTGCCCCACTACAAAATATATTTTCACAGAATATGATCAGCCTAATGCATTCAATTGCATAATAAGCTATTTATATAAACAACTGATCAATGGGAATTATAATGCATTTAAATTCTCCGTCCAGACTAGTACTGCAATGCCTGTAAAGAATCTTTCCAATGTCAAATGGACTGTAGAACAATTCAATCCATCACACTTAACAGCCCTTCAACAGATTGTCCGGCTTCTCTAGAGTGCACTTAATCAGAGTATTCTATACTTACTTAATAAAAGCTTCCATGATGCACTTGCAAACCTCCACTCTCACACTCTCCTTCTGGAACATGTCCAAGAATGGTAGGAATTTTTCCTACATGGGCAACAAAAACACACTTTTTAAGTATCTGGGTTCAAACATATCCTTTACGTATTACCTTGTTTTAGGTTTGGAACAGACAAGCAGGTTGAAACCCTGCTTCTCACACAGCCTGTGTACACGGGACATCGCTACTGTAACGGCACCAGTACGTATTGGCCCTGGTGCGCCACTTATTGGTGATATGTACCATAGAATCATAGAGTTGAAAGAGACCTCAAGGGCCATCCAGTTCAACCCTTTGTCAAAATGGAACACACAATCAAAGCACTCTCGACAGATGGCCATCAGCTTCTGTTTAAAAGCTTCCAAAGGAGGAGACCCCACTACATTTTAAATGTATTCCACTGGGATTCTGTCTGGGATTCTGGAAAATGAAGTCCAAAACCCCTTATAGAGCACAGTTTGGGGACCACTGATATTCTCCATCCCTGATGTATCTATTCTATCAGTAGTTCCTCAAAGCCTATATCCTGCAAACAAAATATTAAAGCAGAGATGCAATGAGCTCTGCCTAAATCTTCTGCACAGTAAGTCTAGTCTCTACTAATGAGCTGTGGCCCCAACCATTCACAAAATGGTGGAACAGCTAATTTTGTTCATTTCATTTTTAAACCACCTTTCTACCAAACAAGTCAAAGCACTATGTATATGGCCTCATATAATTTACCCTCACAATATTTTACTCTGTCACAAAGCTCAAGCAAGAGGCAGCAATGGCCTAAAGCAAGGGTTCCCAACCTGTGCTCTGCGGCCACTCCAGGAAAATGAAAGAAATAACAATTGAATTAAATTAAAGAATAAGAATATATCCTTATACAGTATATATTCCTAAACACTATTAACTTGTAAGACATAGGGTAGATCTTTTAAGGGCTCCACCATAGAAATAAAGCCTTCACAAGTCAAAAAGTTTGGGAATCTCTGGCCTAAAATCTCGCAGTGACATTTTTCACTGAGTGGGGATTTGAACTAATGTCCAACATTCTTAAACACAGTTTAACTATATCCCCTAAATTAGGCACAAGGGACTAAGAAAGACCATGTTATATTAAAATTGTAATTTAAACAAATTTACTATGGACAAGTTTTCATGAACATTCCCAACTGGCTTATGACATAATAAACTTGAAACTGCTATGAAACACTTCTCAAACTATTCTGGCTTCTTAAAAAAAGGTGTTAACTTCCCTCCCCACATGTCAAAAATGTATGGACTAGTTCTAGGAACTTCTTATCTTCACAGCCATATGGAAACTTACCAGTGAAAAGAGAACAGCAAAGTCGTGGAAATATGTTATGACTGTCTGAATTATTGACTGAAGCTAAAAACAAAAACAAGGAAGAGAAGACATACAGTAACAAAATTTTGCTGATATTAATTCCTGGAATATAAATATTTCTAACTGCATGTAAGGTAATTTTTCTAAACATTTCATTATTTTATGTTGGCTGGCTGATATTAACTCCCTACTCTATCAGCCATGCATTTAACACATCTTTGTAGTCTGTCTTTCATGAAGCACAGCCATTTTGCAGACCTCTTTTATTGCTTTGCCTGGCTTTTAAATTATATGCACAGTTGCTATTTAGAATCATAGAGTTAGAAGAGACCATAAGGGCCATCCAGTCCAACCCCATTCTGCCATGCAGGAAATCTCAATGAAAGCATCCCCAACAGAACACCAGCCAGCCTCTGCTTAAAGACCTCCAAGGAAGGAGACTCCATTCTGAGGAAGGAATGTGTTCCACAGTCTAACAGCTCTTACTGTCCTCCTAATGTTTAGGTGGAATCTTTGTAGCATCTATTGTACTGGGTCCTGTTCTCTGGAGCAGCAGAAAACAAGCTTGCTCCCTCTTCAATATGACATCCCTTCAAATATTTAAACAGGGCGATCATATCACCTCTTAATCTTATCCAGGCTAAACATTCCCAGCTCCCTAAGTCGTTCCTCATAGGGTATGGTTTCCAGGCCCTTCACCATTTTAGTCGCCCTCCTTTGGACATGCTCTATTTTCTCAACATCCTTTTTAAATTGTGGTGCCCAGAACTGTACACAGTATTCCAGGTGAGGCCTGACCACAGCAGAATAGAGTGGCACTATTACTTCTCTTGATCTAGACACTATACTTCTATTAATGCAGCCTAAAATTGCATTGGCCTTTTTAGCTGACGCATCGCACTATTGACTCATGTTCAACTTGTGGTCTACTTGGACTCTCAAATCCCTTCCACACGTAGTCTCGTTCAGCCAGGTGTCCCCCATCCTATATCTGCACATTTCATTTTTCTGCCCTAAGTGCCTTGCATTTCTCTGTGTTGAATTTCATTTTGTTAGCTTTAGCCCAGCTTTCTAGACTATTCAGGTCATTTTGAATGTTGATCCTGTCCTCTGGGGTATTAGCTACTCCTCCTAATTTGGTGTCACCTGCAAATTTGATAAGTATGCCCCTAGTTCTGTCATCCTTTTATTCATATTAAAACTACCCAGAACTGCCCAGCACTGCCTGCACTTTTTAGACTGAATTATATCACTTTGTGGGTTTTTTTAAATTGTTCTTTTACCTGGGGATAGGCTTCTTCAAATGCCCGATCTGGAGTCATGTGTTTGATGACATCTGCTAAAACCGTATTGACCTCACGCTTCTGCAGAGAATAAGTTAATTTTGTAATGAGGCCATGAAATCAACATTTCAAAACCATATGAAACAAGAACAACTGCATTTAAAAGCTGTACTGCTCTGTAGAGTCAACATATTCAGAATCTATAGAATAATTATTTACTGCACCACCAGGGCTCCTTAATAGCTAAAAACAACCTATAATCCTTTGTCATATGTATTCAGTGCCAGACTGACATATTTATTCTATTTCATGGTCAACTACTATAAACTACATGAGGTGAGGAGGTGAAGAATACTATTACAAATGCTTCATTCTGCACATACCGTGAAATGTTTACAGGTATATTCCACCCAGACTTCTGCACAATTGATATAATCCTAAAAATAAATACATTGAAGTTATATTTAAAAGCAATTGTTCCGCCTCATTCTAATCACATGTATAAAAAATGAGATCCCCAAAGATACAACAAAGGTGCAAATGCTTGCACCATTCTTAACCAGAAGCTGTTATGTATTTATTCTTATACAGAATGCATTGTGGAAAGAATGTGATCAAGGTGTGGAAAGAAATGACAAAGGCCCAAAGCAGGCAGCCATGAAGGAGTGGCCAGAGACCACTCCAGCCGCAATTGGGCCAGGACTGCAGCAACCACACAGCCCACTCCCATAGCAGGCTGCAACCTATAAAATCCTATACAATTCCTTCCCTGCCAATTACCCACCTGTGGGATCTTTAACTTTGTAATAACCTTCCAAGCTTCATTTAAGATCTGAAGCCGATCACCTTCTGGAGGGTCAGCTAAGGCCAAGTTCCGTCCCAGAGAGCGAAAGAGGAGATGCTGTGGAAATATAACCAAAAAATTATTGATTTCTATGCATCTGTTCATTATTTTTAGTTGGATAAGTAAATTCAGTTCAACAAATTAATACAATGGTGCTCTAAAAACATATCTTTGCTAAAGAGAGATCTGGAAGAAGGGAACAGGATTAACTCCCATGTCTGAATTATAAAAGCCCTTTAGTAAAAGAAAACAAATTTTAAGCTTAAAGTAAAAAAAAATCAATTTTATAAGGCTATCCCAAATCAGTTTTGCAAGACAGATATAGGCACTGACAAATGGCTCATGAGGGAACCAATCTACACTCCAAAAAGAATTTAGAGGCACAGAGTGGAACAGGAGAAGAAATCACAATTTGCCATACAACAGAATGATTTTCATACCAAACATATTACTCTTTTGTGAAGTACTGTGACTACTATAAAGCTCAATGACACTCACTCAGTGGAGAAATTGCACAACAAAACAGGTCAGGATGGAGAGGCTTACCTTGGGAAAGCCAGACTCATCGCACTCCTTAATCATGCCAATAAAATCCATAGACCTTGCAGCAATAAACTCAGCTCTGAAGGCAGACATTACTGAATTTAAAAGCAAGGCACTGGAAGGAAAATTATCCATGTCAGTACAAGATACAAAAAAAGTACACATACATGTATGCACACTCACTTTCTTTCATGTTAGATTGGGATTGCTACAGTGGGATAGCTACAGTGAGCCCTCCTTATGTGCAGACTTGCCATCCATGGATCTGAGCATCTGTGAATGGCAAGCCCATAGGGGGGAGGCAGAGGAGGAGGAGGAGGAGGAAGGAGGCAGTGGCATTGACGGAGGAGTAAGAGCAGGAGGAGAAAGGAGGAGGCAGCAGGAAAGAGGAGGAGGAGGATTTCCCTGCAGCCTCCACAGGAATCAATGACAGCATTCATGTGCATGGAAGAAAGAATGAAATTGAATCCACACACAGATGCCAGGCCCATGCCCTTGACCCCAGGGTT
Organism: Sceloporus undulatus; assembly: GCF_019175285.1. Classification (NCBI taxonomy): domain Eukaryota; kingdom Metazoa; phylum Chordata; class Lepidosauria; order Squamata; family Phrynosomatidae; genus Sceloporus; species Sceloporus undulatus. The sequence continues at coordinate 31,180,338 of NC_056529.1, forward strand.
TTGAGGGAAAGGGCAGCTTTTGGACCCAAAATAAAGTGTTCCAAAAGTACTCAAGGAGGTGTAATCCGTGGAAGAATGAGGACTCTTCTGATGACCAAGAAAAGAAAAGAAAAAGGTTTTGCAAGTGTACTACTTACTTGTTGCCAAGTTTCTTGCATCTTTCCATCATTTCAGTCAGCAGAACCTACAAAAAAGAAGTTTAATGGGAACAAAGCAAAAAGAGGGAGAGGAGACTTTGTTTTTTCACTGTGTAGTTACATTTAGAAAATAGATGCAGTCTGCTAACATTTCCTTTGCAGGGGACCCAGTTTTCAAACATTTCAGCCCTTTTGCTTCTGAGCATAAAGCAAGAAAGAAGTTTTCTACAGATCAAATGAGATAAAGACAAAGGACCTATTACACAGCTTTCTGTTTATACAAAAGTACAACCCTTATGTTAGGTCTTTGTTTAGTTAAAAATAGTTCCCATAGTTAAAGGAAGTTCTTTACCTCTGCAGCTTGGTAAGAAATGCATTGTAAAATCCAATCTATTGCAGGAGAATAAAGAGTTAAGTACAATGGGATCTCCACACACTGCACCACCAGCTGGTTCTGAACTGTATCCCCATGAATCTGTTTAAAAAAGGTCAAAGATAAAAGCATAATGCACAGGTATTAGCCTTGGGGGGGAAAGAATATTATGTATTAATTGTGAAGTTAAAACATTCAACATTAATCTTGAAGAAAATGCATATTTCAAGCCAACATCAAGAACAGAAACTTGTTGTAATCATTTTCTGATTCCTTTATCAAGTTTGAATAGTCTTGAGAAAACCAGACCAAACTCAGGCTTATGATTCTGAGTTAAGAGACCAAGATGCCAGCAATAAAAGTCTGAGGGAAACTACAGATGGCTTATTGTAATCTGTAAAAGTGCCAACAGATGAGAAACCAATCTATCAGCATTTATCCAAAAGAAAGGGGAACACTTACTTGTTTAAAGGTTAGAAGGAAGTCAAAAAAGTTCTTGTTCAGGCTCTCTTTCAGATGAGGAGCTACTTCAATTCCAACCTATATTTTAAAAACCAAATTAAAAAACATCCTGCATTTCTCCAGCTGCAAACATATCATGTATATATTGAAATGCACTCATCCCTCCATATTTGCTGCTTTGATATTTGTAGATTATTCACAGATTTGATTAATATGTTCTCTCTAGGAATATCTAGGTCCTCCAGTGCAACCCTATGATCAACTTTAATTAAAGGTTGCACTGAAAGACCTAGAGATTCCTAGAGAGAATACTCTACTAGGCCTTTGTAGCTCCTCCAGTTCTATGGTCAATGTCTGGAAGATGTTGACCACAGAGTTGCGCTGGAGGACCTAGAGATTCCCAGAGAGGTGTTCTCTCAGGTAAACACATGGTGTTTTTGTTATTTGTGGTTTTTCCATATTCACGGGGGTCTTGAGCCCCTAACCCTAGTGAATATGGAGGGACAAGTGTACTTTTTCTTGGGGGGAAAAACAATCCACATAAAAAGATGGCACATAAATCAATAATATTATAAGACTGCACAATCTTTATATCATTGTCACCTCTATGCACCTGAGGAAGTAGTCTACAAAAGCTTATTCAACATCTTCTTTCCCACAGTTAGTCTCAAAGGTGCTTCAAGATCCCCTTGCATCCTGATATTCCATCTAACTAATATGGCTATATCTCTGAATCCTATTGTCATCTAAGTTCATGGAAAGAACAGAAATCCAAAAATAAAAATAAGATAAACATTAATTAAGGAGCAACTAGACAGTGGAAGACAACTGTAGTCTTACTTAATGAAAGCCAAAGAAGAATATTATACATCGGCAGGACATCCTGCAGTACACACACAGCCCTTGTTTGTAATCTTCCAGAATTAGCATCTAAGAGAAAGTGGCAATTAACGTTTGCTATTAGTCTGAACAATATTTTATAAATGGGACCAGTAAAACTATGGCCTGTTACAGACTGCCAAAACAAAGCTGCTTGGGGTCTCTTTGGAGGTATGCTGTTGAAATGATGCATGCATCCTAAAAATCCGGAAGCTGCACCAAAGCTGCCCTCCAGTGCTTAGGAATGGAGTGTGGTTTTGGCGCGACCTCCGGACTCTTAGGACCCATGCATCATTTAAATAGCATACCTCCAAAGAGACCCAAAGCAGCTTTATTTTGGCAGTCTGTAACAGGCCTATATTTCTTTAAAATGTACATTTCCCAATAAAAATTACCCTGCAGAGATATGCTCTAGCATAGACCGCAACCAACGGATCTCCAATTCCACGGATCATGGAGGTCAGTCGCGGGAGGCACTCCGAAATCCCTCTGAAAAGAAGAGTTGAGAAACTAGGTTTTACACTTCAACCTCATCGATCGACCATTTCAGCACTTGATAACAATTAACTAAAAGATTGTCAAATATCTTAGTCATACACTTATGGCTGGCCAAGAAACAGTAAATTATTATTGATAGTCCATAAATATACTAGCATTCAAAGATCCAAAATTTTGCCTTTCACTCTATCCATTACTGGAACACAGTCTTAAAGAGTTGTTCTGAAATTTAATTGGACTCTAAGGCTGGAAGCAGTTTTCCACCTTCTATTATATGAGACTTGAGTATGTCTAATTCCTGCCCCCCAAACACAATGCCCCATACAGTCAAAAATCCCAGAGGACACATCCACATCCCTGGACTGTCTCTTCATATTCTGACCATCACTTTGTTATATGTTCAACATACTACTCTTCAGCTTGAAAGCAAGGGAAAAAATTCAAAGGTAGCTGAGCTGGCCATACAGCAAAATAAATGCCACTGGTAGAAGCTTGACAAATCACAGGACAGAATTCACAGTTTAATTTTCACATGTAACACAATTTGCAAGATTTTACCAAATAATATTTAGCCTTACGTTTTAGAAAGAAATTTGTTGCATTTCAATATTGCTGCTTCCACATAACTGTAATGAAGAGTTAAGGGGTGAAGTCCTGAATAAAATAAACAGCAGAAAAGGAAAGAGGATGTTCCTTGGCTATTATGTACATGTCTCTTGGTAAAAGTGTGGTGAGACTTCCATAAAACTACTACATGTATTATATAAGCTTACTGCTATGAAGAGTTAAGGACTCTACAGAATGAACTGTTAAATTTTAAAGGTAATTTGCTAGTATGTATATATACCCTTTATTTCACCCAAACAGCTCTACTACCCTCTTTAAAAATTAAAAGCACATCTTGATATTACTGGTGACACTCACACAGGAATCCAGTATTCCTGGTTTATATGCCCTTAGTTAATACATATAAACTCATACACTGCACATAGACCAACCAGCAAAGAAGAACCCTGAAACAAAACCATAACCAAAATCAAACAAACAGAGGTCTACCGATGAGTTAGGTAAATCAGGGAGGGATTTCTGAAACCAAAAAGCAGTCCAGGGTCTGAAACCAATCTTGTTCAAAAGATCAACTTGGCATTCCAAGAAGCCGTTTAAGCACAACCCAAGGTCTGATAGTATCTGATAGCAATAGCATTTTTATCAACAGCATTTATATTCCTATACCACTTCATAATGAACTCAGCACTCTCTAAGCAGTTTACAATCTGTAAGTCAATTGCCCGTAACAAGCTGGGTACTCATTTTACTGACCTACGAAAGGATGGAAGGCTGAGTCAACCTGGAGCCCTCTGGGATCAAACTCACAACATTGTGGCTGCAGTAGTGGCATTTAACACTACACCATCAGGGCTCCTACAAATCACAAGAGTCTGAGCATGCAAGGAATGCTGACAAGGTCCAACTACAGACACTGTTATCTGTTTTTATAGCTGAGTTGCTTGAGTCTCTCTAACAGCTCAGGTGCAAATAGCATTTTAGCAATAGCATTTACATTTCTATACTGCTTCATAGTTTGCTCAGCATTCTCTAAGCAGTTTATAGTCTATAAGCCAATTACCCCCAACAAGCTAGGTATTCATTTTATCAACCTATGAAAGGATTAAAGGCTGAATCAACCTTGAAGCCCTGGGACCAAACTCACAACCTTGTGGCTGCACTACCAGCATTTAACCACTGCACCACCAGGACTCCAAATACTCCAATATTAAGTTTGGGGTGGTACAGACTGGCACTTTGTGCTGGCCTGCATGTGCACTACGGCTGAGCATAGACGCTCCAAGCCCTTGTTGCAACGCCCAGGCTCTAATTTGGTGCGTGCCCATCTACACAGCGTGCACCATGACGACGCACGTTGTGCCTAGCGCCTAAACAGCGCTACACACAAGGGGCATCATCATGGCACGTGAGTGTACCTATGGCTCCCCTTCCGGGATGCAAAAGGAACCCATCCAGAAGCGGGTTCTTTTTTGTTCCTGCGGAGGCCATGGTGTGTGGTTGCCATGGCCATCTTCTGCGGCAAAAATGGGTGGCATTGAGCCACCCATCTGTAGAGGCCCTTTCTCTGGGAGAAGAACCTTTTTTTAACTCAAACCTTTTACTTCTGAGGAGGCTCCAACTCTTGAGAAGCCCTCCCCTGGAACCAAGATTGCCTCTTTGTAACTCAAGCTGAGCTTGTAACTTCACTTACCATCACTCCCATTGTTTGGGATGGATTCTGAGTCTGGGGCCATATCATCTCCACTGAGGGGTGCAACCTCCTATACCCCTGAGAACTCTGTCTGCTGGGACTGCCAGTTCCTCGGATACTGGCGACTTCCACAATTCCTAAATAGAGAAGCCCTCCAGGGGTGGCACAACGCTTATTGCTATTGTTATCATTCATATGAGGGGGAAAAGACAAATACATATAGGAAAATATTGTAAAACTCTCTCTCTTTTCTTTTAAAAAAGGATACAATCTGGGAATAAGTTCTCGGATGGAAGCGATCTTGAAGAACCAGTTCAAGCATGTTTCTTTGGCTGTATCATTAACATTGTCAGGTGTAAAATTACCTGAGAGAAAGAGAGAGAGAAATTAAACTGAAAAGCTACTTCTTTATTTCTTTCCAAATTAAAACTAGCTGTCTTTAATACTACTGCTATTTATTATTAGGCTAATATGATTTTATATTCAGCTGGACAATGGTTTTACATTTTTGCTGTGATGGTTGTTCAGAAAAAGAAAAATGACAGTGGTCTGAGGTTCAAGATAAGAGACATGATCAAGGGGGAAAAGGCACATTAAGGAAGAAGGAGAAGAAATGCTCAAAATAGCCCCAAAGCTATTTACCAGAAAACCTACAACTCTTTTATATTTTAAAAGATACCAACCACTGATCTTTTTGTTTTTTAAGACAACCAAGGTTTAATGGTTCTCCAATTAAAGAACAGGCTGGCAGGAGCAGGTTCCCATGTGAAGTACTGCATGTCAGTGTAGACCCAGGATAGGAATGCTTGTCTTGCTTTATCCTAGGGACTGAATTCCAATTTGGGAGGGCTCTCAGGGGCTGTGTTCCAGGAGTGACAGGGATCAAGTATATGAGAGCAGGGCCATGGATGAGGCCAAAGCAAAGGAAGCCATGTGTCATTCTTAAATCCATATGTGTGTGA
>NC_056529.1:31185915-31229509 GCF_019175285.1 Sceloporus undulatus
TATCTATCTATCTATCTATCTATCTATCTATCTATCTATCTATCTATCTATCATCTATCTATCTATCTATCTATCTATCTATCTATCTATCTATCTACACATGGGCAGTCTATATCTATTGCTATATATTCAGCAGGAAAGTGTCAGTGTAACACCTTTTCCACCTGAAAAGCAGAGCTCTGTATTTAAGGTTTAAATGTCTTCTTTTCCTCTTGGTTACTGACTGGGGAAGAACAGCAGAACTTTCTGGAGCAGATGGAGCCAGAGGCTTTATTGACTGAATTAATTTATATCCCACCTTTCTCCAAACACAGGATACAAGACTTCCTCTCCATGCAACAGACCATTCTGGTCCAGATGGACTAACAGTCTTAACCAGGAATCAAGCAGCTTCCTTTGTTCTGTGCAACCCCAAGGCACACAGACCCAGACGTTTTAGATGATCAGCCTTCACATTCTGCTTGACTCAGTTTGGGTTCATTAGAGGCCCTAGATCGAGAAGCTTTCATTATCAAAATGTCTCCTGGGTAAAGGGCAGTCTTGCTCACTGGAATGTGAACCAGCGGGAGGACAATACAGAATGGGGTGGTGAAGGTGGCATTATATGCATTCTGAGCATCTTTCAACCACAGAGTAAATAGAAGCAATAGGGTTTTCAGTGCCATTCAACAGAAACAGAGACTGCTGTTTATTTTTATTCTGCTGCTATGCTAGCACCTCTGCAAAAACATCAAGGCTGTGCAGAAATCTGAGAGTGGAAAAGAGTGCAGTTCTCTCCCATTTGGCATCAATCCACCCTCAAGTGCTTGAGGACTGTTACATAACCAAGTGCTTCAGGGACCAGGAGTCTGTAGTTAAAGCATGCTCCAACTGCCTAGTTAAAGACAACACAGTTCGACAACAGCTGTTTGATAGAGAATGCAAGAAACATGCTCAGATTTAGAACATTAAAAAAAACCCCACACATTCTAACCTAATTGCTCAAATAAACTAACAAAATTAACTGATGCAGAGGCACTTTTTCATACTGACTAAAATCTGTTTCTTTTAAAGAGATGCTCAGCACACTGTCTCAGAAGGGTGTCCTCAGCAACACACTCCTTGCCATTAAGAACTGATTTCATTAGCAGAGGCAAAGCTTCTTGTTTTTTAAGACAACCCTTCCAAACCATCACAATGATCCCCTATCCCTTCCACACTTAGGAACTACTGACTGAGTACAGGCTTCGACTGAAGCCTGCTTTCCTGAAGGAAAATAGGGGGAACAAGAGACTCAGATGCTAAATCATAAGGGTCCCCCTCACTTTATTGGAATGGAAAGAATGAAAACAAATACCAGTGAGCATATTCCTGTTTCTCACACAGCTTTCAGGACATTCTACAGAGGAAATCATGCATATTTTATACTGTGCTGCATTCTCTTATTCCACCATTATTGCTGTAGAGATTTCATTATCTCTATTTGTATTAATACTATTCCTTCATCAAGCTTCACAGAGAAAATAGAGATATAAGAAGACAGAAAGACAGACAGACAGACTTATAGCCAAATTTTCTGGCCCATTTAACTGAGTATCATCTACTACAAACTATACCTCCCATAGCTGGCTGAACAATTCAGGAAACTGTAATTCACAAAAGTAATTTTGCTGAACTCTTGTCCACAACAGGGCTGGGAACCTTTGACCTTCCAGAAGCTTTGGAACTCCCACAGTTCCTTACCACTGTCCATGTGGATGATGGGAATTCTAGATGAAAACACCTAACAATGGAATTTTAGGCTGCATCAACAGAAGTATAGTATCTAGATCAAGGGAAGTAATAGTGCCACTCTATTCTGCTCTGGTTAGGCGCCACCTGGAATATTGTGTCCACCACAATTCAAAAAGATAGTGACTAATTGGAGTGTGTCCAAAGGAGGGCAACCAAAATGGTGAAGGGTCATAGAATCATAGAGTTGGAAGAGACCGCAATGGCCATCCAGTCCAACCCCCTGCCATGCAGGAACTCTCAATCAAAGCATCCCCGACAGATAGCCAGTCTGGAAACCATAAAGTCCTAAGAGGAATGACTGAGGGAGCTGGGGATGTTTAGCCTGGAGAAGAAAAGGGTAAGAGGTGATATGATAGCCCTGGTTAAGTTTCTGAAGGGGTGTCATACTGAAGATGAAGCAAGCTTGTTTTCTGCTGCTCCAGAGAACAGGACCCAGAACAATGGATGCAAGCTCCAGGAAAAGAGATTCCACCTCAACATTAGGAAGAACTTCCTGACAGAAAGTGCCGTTAGACAGTGGAACACACCAGGGACGTAGCTAGGATTTTAGGAAGGGGAGGGGTCCAGACTAAGTGCCACCATTATAATGGGGCTTGGGTGCGGCGGCGCAGCAGCACACACCATTCATTTTTGTAATGGAAGGGGGGGTCCGGACCCCAAGAACCCCCCCTCTTGGCTACGTCCCTGAACACACTCCCTTGGAGAGCAGTGGAGTCTCCTTCATTGCAGGTCTTTAAACAGAGGCTGGATGGCCATCTGTTGGGGATGCTTTGATTGAGAATTCCTGCATGGCAGAATAGGGTTGGACTGAATGGCCCTTGGGGTCTTTTCCAACTCTACGATTCTATGATTCTATGAAACATTAAGGTTTCTTACTAAATTTGCTTATGACTTCAACCTAATTCTATAAGAATGAATGCATCTGCCTAACAGCACAGGAAGACACCAATTTTACCTGCTAAACAGTTGCGATTATCAGTACACATGGAAAAGATTCTTTCATATACCAGCTTTCCTGTAATAACAAGAACAATAATATCATTTACAAAAGAGTGGACTTACATATACTGACAGATTGAGGGTTCACATCCAAACACAGATGACCATGATACTAAAAAGAAAAGCTTGACAGCAGTTACTTGATAACAAAAGCTTTTAGTGCTAGTGTGGCTTGGTGGTTTGAGTATTGGACTATGACTGGAGACCAGGGTTTGAATTTCGGGTCAACCATGAAGTCCACTGGCTGATCTTGGGCAAGTCACACACTCTCAGCCTCTCTCAGGCAATGGGAAACCCTCTCTGAAGAAACTTGCCAAGAAAACCCATGATAGGTTCACCTTCGAGTTGCCATAACTTGAAACTCTGATTCTATGAAGGCACACAACAACAGCAAAGATATTGCACCAGAAAGGAGTATCCAGCTCCACACATTTTTTTATCAACATCTTGCAAGAATGGTAGAGATTGTACATATGAGAATTCTAATACTGACAGGCAACTGGGAGGAATTCCAAACACTACAGAAGATTCTTGCAAACCAGAAGACTGCAAATGAATTTTCACAAGCTACATGCATAAAGATCTCAGTACATGAATAAGAGGGCTGATAACTGCTATATAAAACTTCAGAATTTTTTAAATAATAGATAGCAATTATTTATCTCAATTATATCTCATTCAATAGTTGGCTGGGCTGTGTGTGATGGAAGCTGTAGCCTCGCACACATGGGCAAGGCTGAAATAAGACATGTCAGAAATTGTAGGAGCCTCATGCCTTACCCTAAATATCTTGTGTGTTCTAATTCAGATTTTTTTTTATCTTCAACCACTTACTTTGAAAATCTAAGTAACTGAAGCAATCTTATTTAGTGCTCTTCAGTTCCAACCATTCTACAGATGTGCATCTGTCAAGCATACTTTTTTCCTGTTACATTATACTGCCACCTAGTGAAGCCAAGTAACTCAAATTGCTGTAACTCCCTTCTTTTTATGGAGTGCAATGCAAAAAGAAACACAATTAGGAACATCTCTTAAGGTTCATGTACATATTCTAACTTGAAATTTGTTTTATACGCAAGTTGCTTATTTCATTCTTAAAATAGGTGCATTCATAAAAAGAATATGTACTGAAACAAACAGGGAAGGGGACTAAATACCCTAAAGACAATAAATTATCTTTGAGCTTGGAAGTTAAACAGGGTCAACTCAAGGTGGCACTTGAATGGGAGACTAGTACCAACAACAGTTATGTAGGTGCTATCAGTAGCATCACTAGGGGTTGGGGGATGAACCACACCGAGTGACACCCCAGAAGATAGGTGACACATGGCTGATTGGCCCCCCAACAGCATGTGGTAGGAAGGGAGCGGCTCCAGGCACCCCTTTCTCCCTGCCTGGCACAGCTTTACTTGTGTGTAAAGCCGTGCCAGGCAGGGAAGGAGAGACCCCGGGACCCCCTTCCTCCCTGCTCGGTGCAACTTTATACATGTGTAAAGCCGCACCAGGCAGGGAGTTTTGGGTCAGTCCTTTTGGTCCTGCTCCCTGAAGCCCTGCTATCCCCATACCGGGTGACACCCTGGTATGGACCGCCACTGGATGCTATAGATGAAACAGCCTATATTTCAGAGGTAAGAACTAGCAAAACTACCTCTGAATATCCCTTGCCTAAGAAAGCCCTATAAAATTCATAGGGTCATGATAAGTTGACAGGCACACTCACTAACAACAACCTCCAGAAACAGACATCCTCACAGTTTTCCATCATTATGAGGAAACCAATATATACAAAAAGCATGTCAGAATATTCAAGTGAATGTGAAGAAACTGCTTCTTCTGAGCATGTGCACATTTTATTTATTATTTTATTTACTTATCGATTTTGTATCCAATCTTTCTTCCAATTCCACCCCTATCACAACCTCTGGTGGGAGAGTTTATAAAAGCTTGATTTTCATAATTCATCATGACTGCAAATCAAGAATTTCTAGGACAAGCACCATCTTGACCTGACACGGTTTACAGAGACCTGGCTGGGAGTTGACAGTGGTCCCACATGGGCACAGGCTCTCTCAGCTGGGGTACTGTGTTAGCAAGCAGGCGATTTTGAGATGCTCTTGGCTAATTTTATCTGTGTACAAATCACTTGTTCATTTAAAATTATTCATCAATAATCACAGATCTGTTTAAAAAATGGGATGATGTCCCACAGGTCTGGTACTTACCAAATGTGTCAAGGATGTCTGTTATTAAGACAAATTTACTTGGATAGAACTGAATCACAGCTGTATCTGAAAGGATTTTAGAACACTGAAGGGAGGGAGAAAAAAAGGTAAGTCATGATGAAATTATATACACTGGTAGTTACATAATTTTTAAAATACAAATGTAGCTGAAGCAGCATATTATGGTTAGCAAAAGCTCAAAGGTGGAAGACAGGACTTTTGATAGAAAGGCCAAGATTCAATCCTTGACATCTTCTCTTATGAGGATCAGATAGCTAATGGTGGGAAAGCCCTCTATGTGATATCCTAGAAGCTGATGTCAATCTGAACAGATAATAGTGGGCCAGATGGAACAAAAGCCTGACCTGCTTATAACGACAACTTCACACATTTCTACAATAGTTAACACAGTCTAATTAAAATGTTTAGTTATTATATTTATATCCTTGGGCCAGTCATGCTCTCTGTTTCAGCCAGAAGGGTTGTGGTAAGAATAAAGTGAGGAGGAGAACCACATGTGCAGCCTTTAACACACCAAAGGAAAAGTGGGATAGAAATGTAACGAACACTAATGCTAAATATATACATAGAACAACACTCACCTGAATAACTATCTTTAAGGCTTTTACTTTTTGATCTGAGGCCCAAGCATCCTTCAAAGACTGATTGAGTTCTTCAATCCGATTTGTATAATCTTGCTGAGTCAGGTTTAGCAGCTCTTTTTGTGACCCCTGAAAAAATGGTATGAAGTTGAAGACCATCCTGGTCAGAGAAGCGTTCCCAGGCATTGCGTGACCATTATTTGTTATTTGCCATTTTTAATTTGTTGCCTGCTTTACTTTATTGAACCCTTTCCTGTATTGTTATACAGTGGACCCTTGTTATACGCTGGGGTCTGGTTCCAAGATCCCCCGTGTATAACAAAATCCGTGTATGCTCAAGTCCCATTAAATATAATGACATAGCAAAATGGTGTCCCTTATAAAAAATGGAACATCAAGGTAAATTTATACTTTTTTGGAACATTTTCTAACTGTGTATGCTTGAATCCGTGTATAAAAAATCCGTGTATAAGAAGGGCCAACTGTATATTATTTAATGTACCTGCTGGACCTGATCCCATTCCCCACCACCACTCCCCTCTCCTTTTGTGTCGTGTCTTCTTAGATTGTAAGCCTGAGGGCAGGGAACCGTCTAACTAAAAGATTGTATGTACAGCGCTGTGTAAATTTACAGCACTTTATAAATAAAAGTTAATAATAATAATAATAATGTATTATGTTATTTCTTAGATTGTACGCCGTGGAGAAGTTTATTTTATTGTTTGTATGTACAGTGCTGTGTAAATCTACAGCACTATATAAATAAAGCATAATAATAATAATAATAATAATAGTAATAATAATAATAATCTCTGTGTGAATGATATCTTATTGTTCTGTTCTGTCTAGTTAGAATAAATACTTTCTTTAAAAGTATCTGCTGTCTCTATACTCCTATACATGTGCCTGAGCTCAATTGTTGTTTGCTTAGTTCAACAAGGAATAGGAAACTAAGTCCTTAGCAAGTCCCAGTGTGTGTTAAGGGGAATTCATTACAAAATCACTGGGTGGTGGCAGTGTGACTAGAAGGATCTGCTGTAGCTAAGGGCCAAGAACAGGGTGCTGTTTGGCCGCTTGGATCTCAGGGGTTATCACAATTGCTTATCAGTCAACTCAGCACTCTCTAAGGGCCTCATTTAATACCGTTCTGTTTACAACATGTCAGACATACCTATTGCTTTTTTAGTTTTAACATTTTGATTGAGTCCTTGTTTTTCTTATAGTTTTTTACTTTTTTAGTATGGGCCACCTTAAATGTTTTACGCAAAGTTGGGGTGTTGAAAAACCAAACGTTAGCCCACCTCTTCAAGATCATCCAGTTCTTCCAGCCTTGTCCGCACCTTCTCGGAAACTGCTGACCCAGGAGTTGTTGCTTTTCCTGCAGGCAAATGTATGTTTAAATGACATAAACTGTACCAGATAAACAAAAAAATCCATTTTTGAGGAAGAGAGCTGTTTTTGGACTGACATAAATCAGGGCTGAGGAAGCAGTAGCTTATCAGATCCTGTTTCCCTCCAGCTCTTATCAACTTCGACTAGCTTGAGAAATAGCAAGGAATAATGGTTTAACAGTTCATCAGCATCTGGAAAGCCACTACTTCCCCAGCCATGACTTAAATAATAGCCACATATTGCCAATATTATGCCTTTAGAAAGGAGAACTATTCAACCTTTTGTCTCTTGGTTCATGAATTGCTGAGACTTACTTCTAGCATTTTTATAAAAAAATGTTTATTATTTATAAGCCAAATTTCAGTTTTCTAGCTATTCAGGGGCAAGGACTGGCTTCCCTCCTTTTGAAAACAGATATAGATATGTCCATTTGCTGGAATAGGAACAAGATCTGTAACTTGAGTCATTATAGTGACTACCATTTCTGTTGTGTTGCCTATTTCAATGTACTGTAGTTTACATTATTTGATGTATTTGTTATTTTGTGTTATTCTGCTTGCCATTATTACTATGGTCCATTTTGTATCTTTTCTATATACTGGTTTTCTTATATACATTGTTTTGTTACCTTTTAATATAGATAAAGATTATTTATAGTATCTTTTGCTTTTGGCCTTTTCAATTCCATTGTTTCAACACTTTTCATATCTATCTAGTCATCAGAGCTGTTAGGATAGACATCTGCTAGATTATAAGCATATATAATGAATTAAAAACAGCAGCAACTGGATAGCATCCAGAGGAATCCACAGAAGAAAATGGAGAAACATTTCAAGATGTTCAAATGGTGTTTATTTTATTAGTTAAAAATGAACATGCATTTCAGGCTGTGTATTCTCCCAGAGTCTTCTTCATGGCCTATATAAAATTAGAAAAAGAACAACACATAAACCCATGATATCACATTACATAAAATAATAATTGTAAAACCATAATTACATTGCTACAAAGTATGAGTTTATGTAATGTGATATCATGGATTCACATGTTGTTCCTATAAGATTTTATATAGCTCTTGAGGAAGGCTGTGTAATTATATGGAGGGTGAAATACATCAGACCTTTCTGCTAACATAATAAACATCTTTTGAGCATCTTGAAATGTCTCCATTTTCTTCTGTATATATCTAATCAAGAAGCACCTTGGAAATTTCAACATTCAATCCAAAGGGAGAAGCGGGAGATATAAATAAAATTTATTATTAGTATTATTATTCCTACAATTAAGCAACCAATGTTTGCTCCCACTTTGGGAGAAAGGCGGGATAAAATTAAATAAATACATAAATAAATAAATATTTCTTTTTAAAATGAATGCGTGCATATGTGCGTAGGGAAATAGAAATATGCTAGGGCTTACCTTTACAACACCATTCTATAAAATCGGACATACAAAAGTGAATACATACTTACCTTTTTCAGATCCCATATACAAATTCTGAAATTAAACAAAAATCATTTTATAAGAAATACGAATTTTCAAAATTAGTTGCTCTCACTCACCAAAAGAATAATATATATATAAAAACATACAGCTTAAAAATATGTATTTGGGATGTAGTAAGGTTCACATTATGATGTATGAAGCTTTTGAGTCATAGAACTCTTCCACAAGAAGTATGTTTCAACCAAAAACTGATGGAGCTTGTTCAAGATAACTCTTCATCTCAGAAGACAACAATACAAAACTATGGTTTATTTCTGGGGAGTGGTCAAGGAAATGTGTCAACATCCAATATTTGTTACCTTCAGATTGTTACAACCTTGACTTCAATGAATATTGACTAATCATAACTAACAAATCAGGTTTTTATCCTGCTTCGATTTGTTTCGAACTGCCAAAATCGTTCCCTGCTTTTGATCCCGTAACGGTGAAGACCCTTAATCAGACTGTTGTGTAGTAAGAGTAAACTATTACGTTTTAGATTGTATGCCATTGGCAGGTTATATGCTGTTTCAATGATGTTTGTAAAGTGCCATGCAAATTTATTGTGCTATATAAATAAACAACAACAACAATAATAATCTTTATTTTTTAACTCCTATGTGTTTATATTTGGTTACCGCAGAGAACAACAATACCTTTAAATATCAACAAGAATAACTGTAAAATATTTTGAGCTCATGGTCTGCTTGGAAGCTTCTCATAAGCATCTGGTTGACCATTACATGAACAGAATGTTAAATCAGACAGACCTTTGTTCTGACCTAGCACAGTCCACCTGTTGTTCTTAACATGAACAATTCAGAAAGATGGTGCAATGTTCTCTAACATCAACCAAAAAACAAAACCCAGGTATGCTATAAATATCAGCAGTGCTCAAGATGAAATTTACCAACAAAAATTACTTTTATCCTGTATCAAGTAGGTCTGTTTAAGAAAAAGAATCAGATGATGACTTACAATAGAGAGTTTTTCATTTGTTGTGTATCGCGCAAGGATATCACCTCGCTTGCTTGACCAAGGCTCAAAGTCACTTCCCACAGTTAAATTCTCTTCTTTGTCGCGTTTCTTTCTGGTGCTCTCCTACAGTAGAATTACATTATTACACCCTCACATACATGAGAAATTCTGTTCAGACATACAGCAAAACACATATTTTAAATGTCTTTTTAATGCATCTTAAATACCCAGGTAAGTATATGAAGAGGTTATGCATGTATGTGTATGTGTCTTCAATCAACCTGTTGATTTATGGCAGGTAACATGCATTGGTAAATCTACAAACAGCCTTTGCCTAATGCAAGGGCAGCAATACATTA
Organism: Sceloporus undulatus; assembly: GCF_019175285.1. Taxonomy (NCBI): domain Eukaryota; kingdom Metazoa; phylum Chordata; class Lepidosauria; order Squamata; family Phrynosomatidae; genus Sceloporus; species Sceloporus undulatus. The sequence goes on from NC_056529.1 coordinate 31,195,726, forward strand.
GTCCCATTCTAATCCAGTCTAGTCAATGTAAAACAAGAATATTACCCCAGTCGCAGTCAGCATTGGATCTGCTGTTGCTGCAAATAACGACAAAGGATCCATGCCATCCAACACACTACTCAGAGGATCCAATGTTGAACTGGAAGAGGATGTGGAAGAAGTGCTTCCTTTTCGTCCTAATTTCTTTGTCTTCGATTCGGTGACCTGTGGAATGCATGACGATTGTCAAGAGAGATTTTAAAGAATGTAAGAAGCATAAAGCAAACATCGACTACTCAGCCCTACTGAAAAGACAGTTCCACCAGGATTTTTCTCTGTCCAACTGCCACCTAAGCAGCCATTCTACTAGGTTGAGGAAGGGAAAGAGAAAGAGAAAAAGGAAGGAATGAGGAAGACGAGAGAGAGAGGGGGGAGGGGAACAGGGCAACATCAGCCCTCCCGCCCTCCTGAGAATGTGATTTATAATCCTATTAGTCTTTCTTAATTTTATTTTGGGCTTATTGAATTAAGACTTTTTCTAGTGTTATGTTGTCTAGTTTAGATAAATGTGTGAGAAGGGAAATATCCTCTTTAATCCTTCTCCTCAGATGAAGAAATACAACATGGAGAGTCTGCATGTGATCCAGGACCCTGCAAACTCAGCCTTACATATTGTGAGAACAGCATCCACATTTGGAGGAGACGCATCTCTTCAAAATGTTATTTTTGTTAGAGAAGAACAATGAAGGAAGATAACATAACATATCTTAGCTAGATTACATAACATTGGGACAGCGCTTGAGAGCTTCACAGTTCAGTAAAGTCAGGTGAGCATGTACTGTGGATGCCATCCATGAACTCCAAACCAACAGAGGTACAGCTATAGCTGCAGTCTGCATTAGGGTTTATCATGCCTAGGGAAGGACTCAATTGTCAGTGTGATAGCGTCTCATCCTGAGTAAGTAGTAAGTAGTAAACCAGGGCTTTACTGATTATGACAAATAGGGCCAATACAGGCAGGCCAAAATAAAGCTGCTTTGGGTCACTTTGGAGGTACGCTTTTTAAATGATGTGTGTGTCCTAAAATCCGGAAGCCGCACCAAAACCATGCTCCAATCCTTAGGACCTAACTATTCCACAAGTTTCTGAATATGGCCTATGCAGGCGCAGAAATACCTGTACCCAGTTCTGTGATTCAGAGACCATGAAGAAGAACAGTTGGTTCTCCAGATAACTGGAACTCTCATTTCCACAATTCCTTACCATTGGCTATATCCCATCAGAAAACTGAAATCCAAAACATCTGGAGGTATAAAAGTTCCCCAATCACGTTTATTACTTGGCCCTTAAGATAAAAATGCTCCTCCTGTGATTTTTGATGTTTTGTCCAACCATGGACAACATGGCAACGTGCATGTTCTTTAAGAGAATAAAGGAAACTTACTATAATGGGTTTGAGTGGATGGTAGTCTCCAAACTCCACAGACACAGGTTCCAGTCGGCATGATTCCAATTCACGTGTGTAATGTCTTGATCTTGCATGCCTAAAAGAGCGTAAAGTATAAAGATCTTCATATTTTGCCAGCAGATATCACAGCATGTCCAAGTTAGTTTTGTTTCAAAACATCATATTCATTACGCTATCTCCTCACCTCCAAAAGCTAGGCTGGATCAAAATTATAATAGTTGGAAGAGATATCAAGGGACATCAAGTCCAAACCCCTGCCAGGAAACACAATCAAAGCACTTCCAATAGATGGCAATCCAGCATCTGTTTAAAAACCTCCGAAGGAGGAGATACCACCACACACAGCAGCAAGAAAACAGGCTTGTCCACAGATGCTGAGCTCGAACGAACCCAGCAATCTCAATGCAGATTTCCATTTCCAGAGTACTTGCAACCTGGAGAAGGCACCTTGTTAGTCACTTCTCACCAGGATGAGGAAGAGCCACTGTTGAGTACTCCTTGGTACTTCAGTCAATCAATTACAAATCCACCTAACAGCAGCACTGTCTAACTCACACTTTATTAGCTTTTTTGGCAAGGATATCATGGAGGACCTTGTTAAAGGCCTTAGTGAAATCAAGATAGGCTACATCCACAGCATTCCCTTCATCTACCAAGCTTGTGACTATCAAAAAAGAGGTAAGATTAGTCTGGCATGACTTGTTTTTGAGAAATCCATGCTGACTTTTCATAACCACAGCCTTTCTAAGTGCTTACAGGCTATTTAATGATTTGCTCTAGAATCTCCCTTGGTGTTGATGTCAGGCTGACTGGCTTTTTGGGTCCTCTTTCCCCCCCCGCTCTGCTTTTGAAGATGGGGACAACATTTGACTTTCTCCAGTCTGCTGGGACATCTCCTCTCCTCCAGGATTATCAAAGATTATTGCCTGTAGTTCTGAGATTACTCCCGCCAGTTCTTTTAATGCCCTTGGATGTAGTTCATCTGGCCCTGGAGACTTGAATTCATTTAGTCAGATATTCCTGTACTACCTCTTTCCCTTTCTGTTATATAATCAGCACCAGAAGAACATGGTCACTCTTTGCCTAAGGATCCGGCCACTTAGGCAAATGCTTTGCTCTTAAAGAGGACTGATGAAATGTATGGGAGCAAGGACAACAAGGATGACCTATTCGCTTGGTCTTCAAGGCACTGGTTGAGTCCTCCTAAATACTTTTTCCATAGCCTTGTTTGTTTGTTTGTTTGTTTTCCTTTAAATAAATGCTGCCTCTGCTAGAAGTAAATTGAAACTGGACTTTTGGTTGTGTTGTGCTGAAATGCGGTGGTGTTGTTGGGATTTTAAAGTGGGGAGAAAAGGCTCAAGGCTAGGGAATTCTGGGAACGCTCTGGGTCACAACGAACGACCATTCCCAGAATTCCCTAGCCTTGAGGCTTGGCGGATACAGGTACAATACATACTGCAGAAATAATCCACTTTGAGACCGCTTTGAACAGCCCTGGGCCAATACTAGGGAATTCTGGGAGCTGTAGTTTGGTGAGAGGTTTAGCCTTCTGTGTCAGAGAGTTCTGGTGCCACAGTGAACAACCATTCCCAGAATTCCCTAGCCTTGAGCCATGGCAGGTATAATCCAAAACACACTGCAGAAATAACCCACTTTGAGACCGCGTTAACAGCCCTGGGCCAATGCTAGGGAATTCTGGGAGCTGTAGTGTTTGTGAGACATTCAGCCTTCTCTGTCAGAGAGAGTTCTCTGGCGCCACAAAAAGCGACCATTCCCAGGATTCCCCACTTAAAGCGGGGTCAAACCGGTTGTATTAGCCATACAGACACCCCTCAGGAAGGACTCGAGCCAACAATGGCGGGAGACTCTCTCCCCGGAGGCCGTCCTGCTCCCTCCTCGGCCTCCTTCGTCAGGGCTCCCCTATCCATCTATCTAGGTCCCCGCAATTCCTTACCAGGGAAAAGCAGCCATCTTGCCCCGTTCACGTGACTCCTCTCTTGTCAGGGCTCTCTCCGCCTCAGGTCGAGGCCGAAGCCGCCATGATTGTCGAGGGCAAACGCCAGGACTCTTTATATAGAATTCTATGAGGCTTGGCCCTTGCCCTCGACAATCATGGCGGCTTCGGTTACAGGCTGAGGCGGAAGCCGCCATGATTGTCGAGGGCAAGGGCCAGGCCTCTTTATAGAATTATAGAATTCTATGAGGCCTGGCCCTTGCCCTCAACAATCATGGCGGGCTCCTCCAGCTTTCCCTTTAGACTTCTAGGGAAAGAAATATTTGACTAATAAGGTCCCGAAGCACACTGCACAAACAATCCAGTTTGAGACCCCCTTAACTGCCCTGGCTCTAGTACTAGGGAATTCTGGGAACTGTAGTTTTTGTGAGACATTTAGCTTTCTGTCAGGGAGAGCTCTGGTGCCACAACAAACTACAATTCCCAGGATTCCTTAGAATCAAGCCAGGGCAGTTGAAGCAATTTCTGCACTGTGTTTGGGACCTCAGTGATGTTTGCTTTTAAGTAAACATGAACAGCTCCCTCAAAAGATCTGCTAGGGAATTCTGGGAACTGTGTTGTTGTTATGCTGGCTAAAAAGCTCAGTTGTGGTTATCTAGAGGGCTGAATGGCTCCCTCACATTTTAGCTTAATCTAGGTCCAAAAACACACAGCAGAAATAGTCCACTTTGAGACTACTTTAACAGCTCTGGCCCAATGCCAGAGAATCCTGGAAACTGTAGTTTTGTGAGACAGTGGGCTTTCTCTGTCAGAGAGTGCTCTGGTGCCACAACAAACTACAATTCCCAGGATTCCTTAGAACCAAGCCAGGGCAGTCATCTTTAAATGGGATTTGAAATATTGTACATTGTTACTACTTTATTGTTAAATGTGTGGTGGCCTCCCAGTTGTAATGGCAATGGGGTTGAAACAGATTACATAGATCCATTTCAGGCCTGGCTATGGGAGACATAGAGCTTTTGTCACCTGATAGATGACCTATGCCAGAGGGGGATTGTACACCTATTGGATCTGCTGGACCTCATAGCAGCATCTTTCTATCAACGATGATATTCTTCTGGACCATCTGGCTAAGATGTGTCCTGCTTTAACAAAGTTGAGGGGTTGGTAGAAGTCAAACTGTTAAGTAACCTAGGAGTCAAGAACAAGGGAATCATGCCAAAAGCTAAGCGTTGGGGACAGCATTTCTCTTAACAGTGGACCACAGGCTGAGCATGAGTCAGCAGCAATGTGATGCGGCAGCTAAGAACGGCAATGCAATTCTAGGTTGCATCAATAGGAATATAGTGTCTTGACTGAGAGTAATAGCAACTGTAATAGTAATCTCGACTCAGAGTAATAGTGCCCCTCTATTCTGCTTTGGCCAGACCCACCTGGAATATTGTATCCAGTTCTTGTCACCACAATCAAAAAGGATGCGGACAAGCCAGAGTGTGCCCAGAGAAGGGCCTGGAAATCATGCCCTACTATGAAAAGAGGCTTAGGGAGCTGAGTATTTTGACATTTCTCCAAGACCCAATATCCTCCACTGATCCTTAGGTCCTGCAAATTCAAGCCTTAGCTAAGTCTAGTGTGTGGTCTTCCTCTCTTTCTCTTGTCCATTATTCAGTTTTATTTCAATCTTCTCATTCTCCAGGTTGAATTTATATATATCCTCTGTGGTCATTATTTTTGTTTTCTTTATTTTCAGCAATAAGACTGCCACTGCACATTCTTCTTTGACTTTCCTTAATACTTGTTCCAAGTCTGTGATGTTTTCTGCTAGTAGTATGGCGTCATCTGCATATCTTAGATGGTTGATATCTCTTCCTTCTGCCTTCGCTCCTCCTCTTTCTGAGTTTAAACCTGGTCTTCGTATATTTTCTGCATACAGGTTGAATACGTCAAGAGATAGATTGCAGGCTTGCCTGGCTGGTTGGGAATTATTCTCTTTCTCTATATTGTGTTCTAACAATAGCCTCTTGACCTAAGTACAAATGCTTTTTGCATTTGCTCTGCTTTATATCCCCTGGAATCGATCTAATGATGATCAGAATCAATTTCCAGTGGGAACTAGGGGCTTATACCCTGAATCAGGATTCGGAGCTTATCATAGTGGGAATGACCCCTTAATAGCATTACTGGATGAAGGAAATGAAGAAATGGAAAGATCATTTACTTGTACCCTGTTTATCTGTCCATACTTTTGAAGACAGAAAATAGGTGTGCTGCTTTCAGAAAGAAAATATTACATACATTCAGGTAAATGTGACAGCTTTCTCTCAGTTAAGCAGAAATGTAAGCATTACACTTCCATCCTGGATAAAAACTGATTTCCAATGCTGGTTAGGACTGCTGGTACATGCAGTACAGCAACATTTGAACATTTCCAAACCTAACGTAAAGCACATGAATTTACCAAGAGGCTTAAATATATCAAACATTTGTTTATTTAGAATCAAATTAGAAACACAAATTTCTGTTCCTTCTATTTTACAAATTACAAACAAGAACTTAGCAGGATAAATGCATTGATGTTCTTATAGGCCAAACTTAACCCAATAGGAATATTTGTGGATTTACTTCTTCTTTATGACTAGCTTTCCTTTCATTAGCTCTGTCGCAAAAGGAAGCTAGTGCAGGGTCACTTGTGCATTGTAAAAATAAACACCTGCAAATTCTGAATATAAAACACAGGAATCTTGAAATATTCCTTAAAATATTATTCCATTTGGGAAAGACTAAAAAAAATTAGCTTGGACACAAGTGTACGATCAAAATGGAGAACTCGGTCTTTTAAAAATATATATATTAATCCTATGCACATATGTACATTTTTAATGATGAGGGAAGAATAAAACTCAACAAATACACAATAAAAAGAGAACAAGAGTAACAGCTTGTTCTTGTCTTCAGTTTGGAAACGATATTTCAGGAGAGGATATACCTTACCAGTCTGAACTGTGCCCTTCTCCAGTGGGACTGGGATATTTCCATAGGCAATATCAACAGCATGGCAACCGCTCATCTTACAATGCAGACAGGACAGAGGTATGCCAAAGGGGCATAGTTACCAATTGGTCTGCTGCCCATTTAGAAAAAGAGGCTGACAACATTCCCTGCCCACCTCAAGTGTGGCAAAGGAATCCTATATGCACTATCTGTGTTCCAGCAGCTGCAACAGGGATCAAGAATATGAGCTACTCCTTGCCCATGAAGTCAGGTAATAATGCCTTCTGCTCCAAAGAGTTTCTCAATCTCAGATTCAAGGAACGTCCATCAAGCCAGTGATGGTGTTGAAATGAAATATGAGACAATCCGGGGAGTCGGGAAGCGCACAGGGAATGATGGAGACTTTCATCGCCCACAGGACAAGAAAGTGTGTGTCAACTAAATGACTTGGGAAGCCTAAAAGAGGAGAAGAGTCTGCTCTGAACCTCAGCTGTTTCTGACTATCATGGCAAAGATCACTCCCTCTTCAACTGGTATCCAAATAAATTAAACAGTTTTGCTGGGGTTTTGCTAACTGTTCTAAGATGGGTGCCTCTGCAACCCAAGTTGATCCTGGGAAACAGCAAGGGCATGGGATGCCAAGGTATCAGTAGTGTTAGGTAACCTTTGTGTTGCATCATTCTGTCGAACAGCCACGTTACAGTTTGCCCTTTCCGTTCATCTGCTCTGGACTTCCCACACCAGGATCTCATTGTAAGACATGGAGAAGAGGCATTTCCCAGACGGGGTAAACCGGCAGAGGCAAACGGCATCATCGTGCCCCTTGTAGTCTTGCTCTCTCTTTGCCTTGAGGTCTATCAATCTCAGCATACGCTCTGCAGGACAAACAAAACTACAGGTTAAGGAAGTATACTTCTATTAGAAGGGATCTAGTGTCGCCTTGAATGCTCCACATGCCAAGCTGCCTTTTCACAAGGTTTTCAGAGCCTCACCCTCTTTGCTAAAGACCCCATACATATACAGCTGTCCATTTGGGACTTCCTGATACTCACCATTGAAGCCAACAGCTATGGCACAGGCAGCAGGAGACAAGCTCAGCGACGTGGCAAAGTAAGGCAAAGGAATCTTCTCAATGACCTATACATCATAAGGAAAAGCACCCAGCAGCAGTCACATCATATCCAGCTTCTGTTTTAGCTCTGTGGCAATTACTCAATTGGAACCAAGGCTTAGACAGATACAACACTGGGACACCCAAGAAGTCCATTCCTGAGCCTCCAAAACCTACAGATTCTCAGTTTTCAGATCCAGCATGCCTGCTAGTGGAAAACACGGGATCTCAGGTTCACTAAGCTATTATGTACCTGTTTCTGCTGCAAGCTATAGAAGAGGATCTCCTTCTGCAAACCAAAGCCAACGTAGGCAACAGTGCTTTTGTCCCAAGGGCAAAATGCTGCCAGGCTAGGAGGCAATGGGCTGGGGACCTGGAGACAAAATGAAAACAATAATAATAATAAGTAAAGAGTAACAAGTCACATTTGCTTTATCTCAGTCCCACCACCATCACAGGCATGTTGGGTGAGGACTTTCTTCCCTGGCTCTTCTAACCAGCAGACAAAGACCTTTTTGTTTAAACAGGCTTTTAATATGTAATCGCTTCTAGTGGTGTGTGTACTTTATTTTTAATTGTAATGCTTTTACACGGTTTTAAATGTGATGACTTTAATTGCTCTTAAAATTGTATTGTTGGTCTTTAACCAATTCTTTTGGGAATTGCCTTGGGTCCCACACTGGGAGAAAGACAGCATATAAATGAATGAATGAATGAATGAATGAATGAATATATGGAGATCCCTCATCTTCGATTCCAAGACTACGAATTCTGAAACTGGGCAGACTGGCATAACATCTATTAAATCTGACTAATTATTTCTGCCACTGAGGAGGGAAACCATCTTTCAAAACCTGGGTAATCCCATCCAGGAACTATTCAGCTTGGCCTAATAGAAAATAAGCTATTGTGAACAAGCTCATCTGCATAAAAATAATAATTAGAACATGAAAGACTAGGAATATTTCCATCTTAGACTAAATTATAACCCTTGTTCTCAGAATTCTGCTACTAGTTCTCTCTCTGTGTGTGTATGTCACTACCTTAGTTTGCTAAATCTCTTGAACTACAGCCTGGATCTAATCAAATATTCATCAGGCAAAGACTAAGAAAAGGCTTAACCTAGGCTGCTTCTCCCAGCAAGACAGTCTTACCTCTGGACCTGTGGGAGCTGGGAAGCTCAGCCAGTCAATGAGCTCACATCTGTCCTTCATCCAGTCTGAGACCCAAACACTGACCCGTCGATCAGCGCTTGCAGCTAACCAGAGATCACCGCCTTCAACCCCAAGTTCAGTGTGCTAGGGACCAGGATACCAACATGAAAAATTGCTTTTTTCATATTTGCTTCCATAAAACATTGACACACCACATAACCCAACACAGTATTATTAATAGGTAAGAAATGTAGCAAGAAGACCTCAGTTTGAGTTTTGTTTTGAGAACTAGTTGCCTTATCTCGAAATAGGTAAAAAAAAACATTTGAGAAGCGCATAATTGCTTTGATGTGGCAAAATGCTAAAGAGCATTTCAGTGAAGAGTCGGATAATGGCAGTGGAAATGGTGTATTTATTTACTCCACTGACTGCCTTTGTGCACAAGGACTCACAAGGTAAAACGTTCACAGAGAAGCATGGACTCTTGGTGCTTGGCATAATACATGGTAAGAACCTCAATGAGACTATCCCCCGACAAGACAAAGAAACACATCTTGTTCTCCATCTTTTGCCTCACCTGGAGAGCTGTGCTATGAAACTGATCTACAATAATAACCATTATTCCAGAAAAGCACAAGCCAAGTGCAAGGAGAAAGAGTATTTCAAAAGCTATATGCAAAGTATTGGAACTTTGCACTTGAGAATGGCTGAGTAATAGAACTTACAATATGGGGCTCATCATAAGATATCCTTCGTGTGTGTGTGTATTTAAATACACATACATTGCTTTTGTATCAAGATAGTAAAGGCATTTTAAAATGTGAAATTCAATACAAATAAACAGAGCACCATTCATCTGGCAATCTTCAACTGAGCAAAAGCTATTCTAATGCCTCATACAGTCAGTCCAAAAATGTCCAAAAAGTAAACCCTGATTTTGCCATTTTATATAAGGGACACCATTTTACAACACTGCTATATATAAAGGCACTTGAGCATTTAGTGTTTTTGATATTCACGGAATTCTTGGAACCGAACCCCATTGTGTATCGGGGACCAATTTAGAATCCGACTTACCTGTTTCCTTGTGCACTGGATAACTTGGATGGGTGCGGATCGGTGGTCAGTCAGGACACGAATAGTCATGCCCGTCCGTGGGCTACTAACAGCCATCAGCCCGTCTTTGCCTCCAGACAAGATAATTTCCCCTGGAAAAGCACAATTAACAATGTAATGATGTTTATATGTATTCATGTACTGTCTTTTTTATACAGGATGAGGACCATAAAATATTCTACAGTGCAAAGTGCATCACACTTTTAAATTAATAAACATCATTCTTCAGCAGCTTGAAATGATCTCCCCTTTTTTGTGGGTTCTGTTGGCTTTTGTTGTTCATCTGTGCCTTCAAGTCAATTCTTACTTAGGGAAAACCTATTGTGGAGTTTCCTGGCAAGATTTCTTCAGAGGCTTGCCATTGCCGTCCTCTGAGACTGAAAGAGTGCAACAGGGTCATCCACTTGGTTTCCATGACTGATCAGGGATTTAAACTTGGGTCTCCCAGAGTCCTAATCCAATATTCAAACCACTAAACCATGTTGGGGGTGCTTTTAATCCCCCCCCAACTTATCTAAATGTGCCCATACTTTAATGCAAGAATTTGCAGGACCATTATATGAAAGTGGGCAACAGGACCAGAGAAAATAATTGGGGAGATGGGCATCTGCTGAAAGGCAAAAAAAGAAGTCAAGAATATTTGCCAATGAAATGGACTTTGTATTAACAGCTGGCAAATGACTTAGAGGTCCTACCATCTGCAGAGTATCCAAGCGCTGTTACAGCAACTGAGTGGGGATGCATTTTCAATTCCATCTCTGTTCGGGAAATGCTGAACACACGAATGGTGCCATCACTATACCCTGCCACGATATGCTCGCTTTCTGCCCCACTGACAGAGATGGGCATTGGACTCCAGGCCAGGCACAGGCAACTCTGAAACAACCAAGCAGCAGAAATGAAGAGCAGAGAAGCAACACTGATGCCAATTCTCTGCCTTTGGTCATGGGCTGACTTGATTTCAAGAAAGTATCTAACATGTGTTAACTTACGGATGATTCGAGACAAGCTTTTGGGTGGGAGAGGGTCCCCTCCAATGAGCAGGGATGATGGGTACAAAGACCAGACAGGGCAAGGACTTGGGAACAATGAGGAGGAGGTCTTTCTTCAATAAAAGGATTTTATTGAATGGAGTATACAACTGAAAGCAGCTTCTAGGGGACTTTTTGGATGCCAACAGTAGAAATATTACAAATATTCAACCCGATCAGCTCTTGCTCTTTCCAGACAATCAATGGACTAGGCAGGATTGCCAACATTTTTGAATAATTACCTGATTGAGCACTTGAAACTGTACCACCAACTCCATGCTGGCCAGGGACCAAACCCTCACGCTGCCATCCTCCCCACATGTGGCAAAGTGAGACTCCGAGGGGCTGAAAGTCACCTCATTCACCTGTGGCAACACAAACAGGTTGAAAGAAGTCAATTTTGCAGAGATGGGGAGTTCTCCTGTGGGGCTCCCAACTCTCACCTCCCACTCCAGCTTCAGAAATATGGGGTTTTTTTACTACTTGGATAGCATTTTTGATACCTTGTTCTTGTGCCCACTGATCAGTCGGATGCTGGTATTTTCTGCCCAGTTGATGTACCACAATGTGCCCGCAGTAGTGCCAACAATTCCCATATCCATGCAGTTGTCAAATGTGGCACTAACTATAGTTCCATCCAGGACCATTTCTTGCTCCAAGAGAACAGAGCTTGAGCTACAGAGAAGACCAGATGAGGCAGGAAAAAATACTAATCAGAGATGGTTGAGGGCTGAATCTTACACTGGAAAGTATCTTTGGGGCCTTGGGTGAAGGTGAGAGTTTGTTGCTGTTATTGTTGTGTGCCTTCAAGTCATTTACAACTTATGGTGAGCATAAGGCGAACTTATCATGGAGTTTTCTGGGGCAGAGGGTGACTCACCCAAAGTCACCCAATAGGTTTCCTTGGCTGAGCAGGGAATCAATCCCTTAAGGTAATTAGACTGGTTTTTAAAACATGAATACTATGTGTATTTTCTCATAAGAAGTTATATGCTCTTTAAGTGGCTCTTAGACACTCTGTCTCTAGAACAAGCAAACTGAGTTAGAAAAGGCATTACCTGGCACTGGAACCTTTTACTCTCAGCTCCTGAACTGCTGCCACTGACCAAAGTTGGATTTTCTTGGTGTTGCTGCCACTCACTAGCCTGTTATTATGACACCGGAGTATACCTACAGAGGTAACGGATTTGTTCCAATTAATTGATTTGTTCCAATTAATATATTTCTTCATGATAATAATCCAGAGAATTATAGAGTATCCCACTGGCAATGTTTTTGTAGCAGATGAAGCCCTGTGCCCACAAGGGACACTGATGGCATGCCCACTCGACTGAGGCAGGGCTCTTTCTAAGCCTTTGCTGCCGAAGTTTCCACAATGTGGCAAATAATCTAGACTGTACAGCAGCCATCTTCAAAAAAAACTACACTAGTGAGGCATATGTGGCCTTTTCTGGAAAGGACATGAAGACCAAATTATACCTCAAAGCCAACTGCAACCTATTCTAACCTCTGTGCATCCAACAGAGATGCTTCGAAAACCTCTTGAACAACATCACTGTGCAAAGACTCACCAATCTCCCCCTCGACAGCCTCCCAAGTCATGAAGCAACGATTGGTCTCTGTGTCCCAGGCACAGATCTGTCCCGTACTTGTCCCCGTGTACAGAAGAGAGCCAGCGCTATAGCACAGGGATGTAAGCTCCACTGGGCCAACTGCATCGGGGACAGGAATTTTGTGAACCTGGAAAAGAAAGTTACCTCGGCTAGGATTTAACAGGTACAATTTGTGTCAGAGGCCCATTCTCTTCCATAAGGCTGAAATACTGAGGTTCTGACATTTTTGCGCGGCAATATTTCAAATACTTCCAACCAGCCTTTCCCATCCTGATGTCCTCCAGACATCTTGGTCCACTGGCTGTACAACTCTCCTGTATCTCAAATATTGCAAGATAGCCTTCCCTAACCTGGCTCCTTTCCAAAATGTTGCACTACAATTCCCATGGCCCACAACTAGCATGGCCATTGGGAAAGACTGCTGCAAGATATGACACTGAAGAGAAATACCTTTAGGCTGATGTCAGTTCCCTGTTGCTCCGTTAGCCAGAAAGTCACCATTCCTTTTCCTACGCAGGCCAGGTGTCCCACAGACTGCGGGCTAAAGGCCACTTCATGGACCGGCTCAGAGAAGCGGGTGGATGACATCAGGTCATAAGTGTGGGCATTCCACAGGGCAAAGACCCTATCGACGTAGTCCCCTGCATTCCAGTATGTTAAAATAAATAACAAATTTAATGATATGGTATGTCCATTTTTAAAACTCAAGCCCAAAGCAATTACAATAAAAAATACACTAATGCACGCATACTGAGTGCAGGTGAATGTGCTCCAGGCAAAGAAAACTCATGTTGGGAGTCTCTGCTTCTTCTGTTCTGTCTTAACCAAGAGTTATAATCCCTCCCTTCTTACTCCTAAAGAGGATCTGTGACACTGTAGACAAAAGTATTGGGAAAGTCCTAAACACTCTCTTCTAAAGAATGTCCATTCCTTGGTCATCAAAAGCACCCATGTGGGGCTGTTAATAGGTAGAATAACAGCAGTCCCAAGAGGTCCCAATTCTGTAACCTGAGCCCTAATAGGTTTTACAAATATTCAGAGACTTCATCTTAATTTAAATGCAAGTGGAACTCAGTGAGATATATTTGTCTTACAACAGGTTGGCACAGCAATTGTGGCTGTTTGTAGTGTGCTGTTCCAGTATATCTGCAAATGTGCTTGGGGATTTCTTCCTTCTGGCCATTTCAACAAGTGCAAAACTTCCAAAGCCAGTGTGATGCAGTGTGTGATTTGAGAGATCCTGGTTTGAGCCATGAAGTTCCCTGGGTAGAAAATGGCCTACTGACCTACTTTGCAAGATGGTTGTGAGAACGAAGTGAAGAAGACAAGAGATGTCTGCTGCCTTGAGCTCACTGGAGGAAAGATGGGAAGTGTAGCTAACAAGTAAAATGAACACCCCATTTGTGGCTACTGGTTATACCCACCAAGCGTGGCAAGGAGACGGTCATCTCGAGAGTATGCCATGGCTTGCACTTGAGTCTCATGATGGAACAGAACTCTTTGACAGGCCTTGTCCAGTACATTCCAGATGCGAATCTGACAGCGTGAGTGTCCACAGCGTTGACCAGAGGCGGAAGCAAGGACCTGAAAATATACATCACTATCACTGTTTGAGACTCAGTCATTAAATCAGAGCAAGTCCCTATTTCATAAACATTATTTCAACACTTATGACTGGAATACACAGAGAAAATAAAACCCAGACGAAGAAGAAAAATGCACTGATTTCAACCTCTACAAAGCCTTAGAGTCTTAGCAGAGTATACTGCGAACCTGACAGAAGTAACATTAAAGCTTACACACAGTAAAACACAAACATTCCTTGAAGAGAAGATGTAATGTCATACTTAAGAGCTGTAAAGTAGAAAGTCCTCGGGGAAAATCTCAGCTCATTCATCTGCCTGGCAGTTTGAAATAAGATTATATCTTCTTGCCGGCTTTAAAAGTCAGATTATGCAAGTTAAAAACTAGCAGCCTATTTACAGATTATTGTAAGAATTACTGTGCGATGCTGAACACTTTGCACACTAAAAAAAAACAAGTAAACTTGTTCAAACTATGCTAGACATATATTTGTAAGGATTTCTGGTGTTCCAGAGCACCTCTATTAAACTAAAATTACTCTTCTCCTAAAAGTGGTAATCTTTCCCTAGCTCTTCATTGTCTATTAAGACTGCATGCTCTTCAAAGAGCAGAAATCTATATTCTAAAAAGGACTTGCATGCAATGAAGTCACTAACAGAATGCCATTCTGTGTCTCTTTATCTAACTCTGCAGACGACAACAAATGACTCAGAAAGTAATAGTTCAACTTCCTCTGCCTCTCTGCATATTCATTTGGGTAGCATTCACCTGCCAGTGAGTGACTCCTTTCCTGAACCGAGAATAACTGGTTGGCAGAACAAAGCGTAACACAGCCTGAGTCACAGTGAAATGCTTGCCAAGCATTTCTGCCTTTCATTCTGCTGTTGCATAGGCAAAGACAAAAGGAGATGGAAAGGTCCATAACCAACTGGCTGTTCAGTGATGCTGTTCCTACCTCCAGGAGAACCTTTTCAATTAGAAGAAGCAATGGGTTGGACTGCAACTTTTGACAGGAGAGCAAGGAAAGCACATACCTGGGCATCATGGCTAACTGCTAATGTCGATATCTCTTCAGGGTGACCAAGCCAATGCTGTTGGGAGCCAGAGTGCAGGTCTTCCACAATGAGTGCACAGCCACAGCTGTAGGCAAAGAAACCTGGGAGTGAGAAGACAACACTTAGGCTATGGAAGTGTATGTGTGAAAGATGTAGACCACATAAATCACAACATTCAGTCTGTGGTAAGACAGAAGCCTATCTGGACATCATATGCAAGTTGGCACAGATAACTAGTCTCTTCCATCCTATTATTCACTCAGCTAATTTCCCTTGCTTCCTACCTTCTCCATCCATTAGAAAAGATTAGTCAAGTGAGGCCACTTTACATTGTCAGAGCCTGGCTACTTTGTTGATAGCATCAAGTCAGACTCTAAGATGGTGATTCCAATGAAGCTTATTTCCAGTCAAAGGTGCTTAAATCGTAACCATATACCATAATCTGTAATGCGCTATGCCATTTCAATAGTTTATACAGTTACGTAGAATATTTTGGAGAAAGATGACAGCCAGTCTGATTGTCCAAATGAGGAGATACAAAATCTGGAATTTTAATACACAAACACAAGCAATACCTGTATCTGGATTCCAGACCATATTTCCCCGGCCATTTCCATTGTATCCAATGACAGTTTTTAGTTTCAGATCTTCACTACCAGTTAGAGGAGAGGAGAATGTCTAAGAGGAAAAAACAACACATAGCTTCAGAATAAAGCGAGAAGAGATTCCAGACACCTTTTTCTCACAACACCAGAAGAAACTTTTTTTCCATATGAAAAACCAGCCTTGTATACGAAAACCTGACTTGCAAATTAACTTACAACTCTTGTTATTTTTCACAGGAACTATTTCATTAAGTCTTTCTGCATATATAGATGGTGAAATGCCACCTTGGGACTAGCCTTTATGTATGTATATAGACAAAGATAGGCAACTATAGCTTTTCAGATGTATTTGAACTGCCTTGGCTAAAATAGCTGGGGCTGATGGGAGCCAGAGTGTCCCTCCAATCTTGCTTCCCAGCCATACTCAAGCAGAGTGCAATGCACAGATGTTGTATAACTGACTCACCTGTATACAGCCATATGGTGACACAAGAACTATGTCTCACTTTCTCCCCTATGCATTACCTTTACACATGCTCAAGGCAGTTCTTACCTTAGGGGGTGAAGATGTTTTGAAGCGAGGAGAAAAATGCCGGTAGCAGTCTGGGCGGATATTGCTTTGAGCCTCAGATCCTTTGCCTTCCTTTCTGCATTCTAGCATAAAGAAAAATAAACATTCAGCAATGCCTCCCATAATCCCTCACCACAAGGACAACTTCTTTAGCGCCATTAAGTCTCAAAGATGCAATAAGATTCCTTTGCATTGTTGATGCTGTTGTTGCTATGTGCCTTTAAGTCAACTCTAGGTTATGTCAACCCTAGGATAGGGTTTTCTTAGCCAGATTTATTGAGAGGTGGTTTGCCACATCTGTGCTCCGAGGGTGAGAGAGTGTGACTGCCCAAGGTCACCCAGTGGGCTTCCATAGCTGAATGGGGATTCGAACTCTGGTCCCCAGAATCCTAGTCCAATTGTCTACTACTGACTATACTGACATGCTGGCTTTCCCAGACTGAATCATTCACACTCACCAATAGCATAACATTGCATATCCCATCCTAAATAGTGCAAACTTTACAAAACAATCAAACAAATAATGCATTTCAACCTACCGTTTGCTGCCTGTTTATTTGGTCGTAAGCAAGGCTGAACAACTTCTGGCTTCAGAGCCAGTGGCTCTTTGCTACAAACTGTTTCCTTCAAGCCTAGGTCTGAGTGGATTTCATCTCTATTAACAACATCTCCACCACTGCCTTTTTGGTTTGTTCCTTTCTCTTCTTCGGATTCAGAAAACGGATCTGAAAGAGTGGAAATGAAGGACAATGACTGGGAGAGGACAATTTGTCATTGTTATACATTTGCTTATATAGCTTAGAGCAGCAATGGAACTGAAGCAGTTCAATACCAACCTTGTTTATAAATCCCAAATCTAAGAGAAAATTCCTTAGAGCAAGGCAGGCAAGTGCAAAAAACTGATTTGGGTATTGTATCCCTCCAAGGTCCAAGATAGTATGGGATGTTGTGATGAGAAAATTCTCTGCCCTTTCACACAGTAATATTACCTTCTCTTCAGAGTTTTTGCTATAAATATAGCTGAACACTGGAAATCCCACGATTAGGACAAAGTTAACCAAATTCACATATGAGCCCTCTGAAAGTCCTATCTGATAAAAGAGGCCTGGCCAAAATCTCAAGGTACCACATCGCTTCATCTTTCCAGTTTAGTTTCAGAACGTTGCTCTGAAAAACACTATGGGCACCTTTTCACTGTGTCTTGTAATTCTCATCCAAAACAAACTGGGAATTGAGAAATGGCAGGTCGGCTACATTTTGGTTAAGCTTGGAAGAGAAATGAAGGGGCATCAGAGTGACTTTGGAGGTTTAAAAGAGCCTGAACAAAAGGGGAACAACAAGAGATCTGTGTAATAACTAGACTATTTCTATTCACAAAATATATATATCAAGGTACATAATTACAAGAGACATCAATGATAGCCAATATATACCAGCATTCTTCTTATCAGTCAAGCCAAGCTGTTTAATGGTGTGGGTAAGATATAATGATTCTATTTTGTTTGTCAATTATATTATATTTTATTGTGTATTATGTTACTGATGGTAATTAATGTATCTTTGATTGTCAACCTTGTGCATTTAGAAGTATGGAACACACAATGTACTATATTAATCCGGTTATGAAATTAATATGCTGATGAAGACTTTGGTGAGTCGAAACGGCCACACAGGACTCCGGAGGTAGCCGTCCCATCTGAATTCAACCTATAAGGACCCTGCTACCAGCCAATATTATCAGTTCCAACTTCAAGTTCATTTGCTCCAAGCATCATCCATTATTATTGCTTTTTAGATTTTGGACTTTAATATTATGTTGCAGCAGTAGAACCACTTTCACTGCTAAAATCAGCAACATTGTTCATATGGACTGTTACCACTCCACTCTTCAGATATATATTGGCTATCATTGATGTCTCTTGTAATTATGTACCTTGATATATATATTTTGTGAATAGAAATAGTCTAGTTATTACACAGATCTCTTGTTGTTCCCCTTTTGTTCAGTCTGTCTAAGTGTAAGCCTGCTGCTCGTTTGTTGTGGTTTAAAAGAGCCGCCAAAGGAGCTTTATTCCTTGCCAACAACTGCAAGGTCCCTTCACTCACCCTCATCTTCTGCCATTCGTTGGAGAGAACTGAGTTCCAGGCACGGTGGAGACACAACAGTAGGCAGAGGGACCAGCTGGCGCGGGGTGTCATTGGCTTTGGATGTCAAATCTTGCACGTTTTCCAGATCAGGTTCTAAGAAAGAAAGAAAGAAAGAAAGGGGTTATAAAGAGAGTATGACACCAGTATGATTTAGGGATTAGAACATTAGACTAGGATTGAGGAAACTCAGGTTTAAATCACCATTCAGCCACCCAACAGATTCTGTAGCCTTGGGCCAGTTACTCCCATTCTCAGTCTAAACCACCTCGCAGGACTGTTGTAAGAATAAAACTGGGCTCGGGATAACTACCTAAGCTACCTTTTCATGGTAGGAATACTTTGAGATAAGCATCAGGCATAAAAATAATGAACAAGCAACATCCCTCCATAATGGATATAGGTGCCAGCTGTTCTGACTTTGTTAGGGTTATTCTGAAAAATCATTATGCTCTGAATAATGCTCTTCAATGATAACATAACTTTACAACAATGCAAAGCTTACCAATTGTGGGAGAATTCAAGGACTCGGAGGAAAGGATTCTGGAATGGCAACAGGCATAGAGTTAAAATCAGGAAGAAATGAAAACACACAGCATAAATATACAGCCGCTGACTGATAAGTATTCCCAAAACAAATAGCTTCAACGAAAAAAATTAGATTCTTACTCATCCTTGGAGGACTCCTCTACAAACACACCTAGGAAATCCCACAGAAAGATGGCATCTCCAACACTGATGACTTGCGTTTGGTCAGGAGTGAACCTCACCTGACGTATTGGTTCAGAATGGCCAATAAAAACCTAGGGGGGGAAAAGAAGTGTAAAAACCATGGCTTTCTCCTTTAGTACTTCATCCCCACACACTGGAATTAAACTGCTAATGACACACAGAGGCAATATGCAAAGGACACTACATGAAATCTTAAAGAAATTAAAAGTACATACAGTATTGGTATTAATAATAATAATAATAAAGATTTATTTATAGCCCGCCCAATCACGAAGAACCGGGGCAGATTACAACAATAAAATACATCAGATTACAATAGAGTTAAAAAATCAAACCCTAGACCTACCGCTCCCCCAAAATATACTAAAATATACTACTGGATAATGGGGGCAACAGGGGAGAAGTCTAAGATAGGACTGGTTTTCCTGCTGGGTACATTACCTGAGAGTTGATGTCAAATCTCATCCCATAATCCCACACCTTGATAACTCTATCGCCAGCTGTTAGGAGATACCGGGCATCTGGGCTCAATGCCAACGAAGAACAAGACTGTTTGTGTACTTGGGAGACCTGCAGTCATAGAATCATAAAATTGTAGAGTTGGAAGAGACCACAAGGACCAGAGAATTGGTCTACCAAGGAGTTTTAACACTAATTGTGAAACTGAACTACTAGGTTCAGAGGTTTCACATCAACAAATACCAATTTCTTGAAAGTACATAGCATGCGAGACCTGCTGCCTCCAAGCCCTGCTGGTGAGCTTCCTGAAAACATCTGCACCAGGAGACAAGATGCTGGCGTGGATGGGATTTAGATATGATCTGGGAGAACATTCTGTAGATATTGGGTGAAGTTGAAGGCTTTCATGGCCGGCATCCATAGTTTTTTGTGGGTTTCTCGGGCAATGTGGCCATGTTCTAGAAGAGTTTATTTCTGACGTTTTGCCAGCATCTGTTGAAGATGCCAGCCACAGAAGCTGGCAAAACGTCAGGAATAAACTCTTCTAGAACATGGCTACATAGCCCAAAAAACCCACAACAAACTATAATTGGGTGATTTTCTCAACTGAAGCATCAGCCCACCTCCCTTGGTGACCATTCACATATTATTTTCCCGCAAGGGGTACAAATAACACTGGTAATGAACATTTATTTAAAAATGTGAGAACTATATAGGACTTGGGATTTTTCAGCACAAAATGTCAGTGGAACGAAAGAGCCTGACAACCACGAGAAAGTCCCATTTTAGACACAAAGAAATGATACTGGAGTTCCCTTACCACTCTGATCAAGCGGCCAGTCTTGGCATCGAGCACAAGAACCTTTTGGGAGGATGTCGTCACCAAAAGATGGCCAAGAGGAAAAGGAGCAAAGCAGAGTCTCACAGCCACATCCAAGACAGTGCTGTCCAAATCCAATATGCTGACATCTATTCTCAGTAGCTGTCAGGAGGAGAAAAAGTAGGACAGTTAAAACTATCCAGTCTCATCTACATGATGGAAACATTTCTGTATTAAAAGACCTAAAAGGATAAGAAATATTCAAGGAGAGGACAGTCAGAAACCTGAACTACACACATAGCAGAATGAAGTAGAAGGATGGACTTGTACCACTTCAGATTGCAAGAGGCACACTTTTTCAATGCTCTCCTACGTTTTTTTAAAGCATCTTCCTACAAGCAGAAAATGAACGAATCTCTGACAAAATGCCTATCTGAACTTATTTTTGTTACACACATTCAAGTAAATTCCAATTAATGGCAACTCCATCGTAGGGCTTTTTTGACCAGATTTATTCAGAGGAGGTTCACCATTGCCTTCCTCTGAGGCTAAAAGAGGGTGATTCGCCCAAAGTCATCCAGTGGGTTTCCATGGGTCAGTGGGGATTTGAACCTTGGCCTCCTGGAGTCCTAGTTCAAAACTCAAACCACTACACCATGCTTGCTCTCAAGTGCTGTTAAAAATGACAGCCAGATCTTGAAGATATCCTTGCGGCAGTAGCACCCTGTGAGGAGTATGCTTGCATTTGCTATGGCATGGGGAAGGGAGTGTATAAGGCAGTGGTTTCAGGTGAGACTGCCACAATTCCCACAGAGCAGGAAATTCATTCCAGATTCTCTTCCAGATTCTCCTCCACTGTAATTATGATAAATGTCTTTCCCTTCAAGAATTTGGACAGAATGATCAGAGGTAAGCAACTGACAATTACCTCATCTAGGGTATGGGCATCCATGAGAGTCACAATGTATTGGGAAGGTCCCACAAAGGCCAAGAGACGTCCATCGCAACTGACAGACAATGCATCAGGACCATAGTCAGCCTCTTGAGACACCACATTAGCTGGAAGCAATGAAACAAAACAAGGGAAGAACAATCAAGGCATCCTGCAAATAACTAAGTCACAAAAATCATCCTGTAACAAGAGTTCACGCAACAATTTATTTCATGAAAAATACACAGTCATGCTAAAGCCGTAGCCAGATAGTACTTGGCCCCAAACCATTCACCTACATAGATTACCATCATCCCATAAATCTTTTCTTACATTAGAACACTAGACATGGGAATGAATCAAGAGCACTCTGAATATAAGAGGATTAAATCAAAAGCTCAACACTTACTCAGAACTCTAACAATGTGACTTTTCTGGATAGCACAGTTATAAAGAGCCAAGGTTCCACGACTGCAGGAACTGTACATGAAATTGCCATCTGGAGAGAAGGTCAGACCGGTGATTGAACCACGATGCTGTCTGAAAAATGAGATACTGAATATGATTCTTTTTGTACTACGCTACAGGGGAACCTCTTTCATTTCACGCACTTTTTTTCATGAAGAAATATCATTTCAGGAAACCATCATCAATTTCTATCACTTTAAATTTAAACACAGAACACATCCAGTATGTAACACTGAAAGTACATGAAAACATACTTGTGTTCTTCAAGTAATTTTGAGGCAGCCAGGCTGATGATTCTCACCACGCCAGTATCAAAACCGCAAACAAAGATGTGTTGCGAGGGATGAAAAGCCACAGCACAGGGTGTCTCATCAGAGGCGGTGAATTCATACAGCTGTAGTTAAAAGAGTAGTATCCTGGTTAGACACAAGGTAAGAAAGAGACTGGCAGAATCAAGCAATGAAGAAGTCTCACTCACACACCATCCACACAAGCAATTAAGTTCTGTAGCACTTGAACTCAACAGAGGGAAATACCGTACATACTCCACTATAACTTGACCTCACATACAAGTCAAGGGCTCATTTTGGGGCCAAAATTATGGATTTGGATATGACTCATGAATAAGTTGAGAATAAAACTTAGGGGCATGTAGTAAAGAATGCAAAGGACAAAGTCTATTACTGTCTTCATACTGAAATGGCTCTTGAGATGCTGACAAATATTCCCATTATCACTTAACACTGGCCATGCCAGCAACAGGTAATGAAAATTCAAGCTCAACAACATCTGGGGCTCCCAGGTATAAAATATTAATTCACAGCTCTGAATACCTTGCCAACATTACTAATAAGGAGTTTTTAATATTACCTGCTGCATAGATTCAAGATTCCAGATGCGAATGGTGTTATCTTGAGACACAGTCAATAGCTGGGATCCCTCCACAGAGAACGCCAAGACAGAATCCATGTGGGAGCGCATAATGGTGCAGTAGTCCTTAGACTGGATATCCAAGCAGCCCACATTCCCAGTGGCGGTTGTGCACAACACCTTCATATTATCTGGGCTGATTCGAACGGAAGACACTGGGTAGTCATGCTCTGGAGAAAGACAAATGTGGATCTTTTTATGTACAAGTCTTGACTGGAGTGGGAAGTGTTGCCTTCCTGTGGAAGTGTGGAAGAACAATTCCTATCTGGGTTACCCACCAAACACAATAGTGAAGTGTGGTGTGAAACCACACATTCTTTATCTCTGGCCTAGACTATCATGAGATAACAAAAGAGACCCAAAATGAACACAAAATAAGATGGTGCTGGTGATGATGATTAACAATTTTACTTATACCTTGCCTCCTTCTCAATACTGGGACACAAGACAGTTTACAAATTAAAATGAATACAATAGAGTTAAAACATACAAAAGGCCAACAATGAAACAGAAGTAAACTATTAATGAGATTGAAATCAATTTAAAACATGTATTTGAAAATGATACAAATAAATTTAAACAACAGTATAACGAAAACCATAAAGAAGATACTGAATTTCTGTCATGGCTGCTGAGCGCACATGCCTCACAGAGGTATGAAGATGACAACCCAGCTTGCCTTTTCTATATGCAACTTGTATCAGGAAGCCCAAATTAAACATACAGTATACCTCATTGTGGGAGTATGGACATTAAGCTGTACATACCTGCTTCCAAGAAGACTTCAGAGAAGTCCAGTGGCCACAGCCGCAGGTAGCCATCTTCAGAGGCTGTGGCACAGAAACTTGTAGAGAGGCATATGCTGTTTAGTGCAATCCCAGGACCTGAAAGAACAAAGATCCAGTATTTTCTGAAAATATGCAAGAACGTCAAGAGAAAAACTTCAAACCCACAGGAGATTGGCAGCACCTCTGTCAGTTCTATCTGCATGAGAAGATCTGGAGCTTGCCCACACAGCCACACCAACTAATAATAATAATAATAATAATTTGTTTTTTTTTTAATAATATGAAATAGTCTGGAAAGACATTGGACCGTTACAGACGGGTCTAAAAGTGCACGCTCCACACGTGCTAGGGTTAGAAAGGGGAATCCACACGGCCACTGCCATTACGTCACAACCGCGCTGCTTCCAAATGAGGCGGCGCGGATGTGACGTCTTTGCACCACGCAAGGGCGCCTAGAGTGCCCTTTCCGCGGTGCAAGAAGGAGCTCCGAAATGGAGCTCCTTCTGGGGTTTGCATCGCTGGGCGCAGCCTTTAGATGGCTGTGTCCAGCGACGCAGAGGAGAAAGGGGCCAAGCGGCCCCTTTCTCCTCCTCCCCACTGCTGCGGGGTGTCCTTTGGGTTTCAAGCCCCAAGGACACCCCTTTCCAGGCCACGGTGAAGCGGCCTTTTGCCACTTCCCTGCAGCCTGGAAAGCGGCGGATCGGGGCCTCGGAGGCTGCCGGTCTGGCAGTTGAGGCCCTGATACAGCGGGGAAGGGGGCGGGTGCAGGCCACCCCAAACGGGCGGTCTGTAACCCACCTAAGAGTCTTTCAGGGACCTTTAATACAGCCCTCCCCCAGTCATCTGGAAAACAGACCCTGTTTTGTTTCCTCTTTCATTTTACATTTCTGCTGTATGTTTTCATTTGTTTTGCAAATAAAATTGCTGTTTTAAAAAAAAACAAAAATCACAATTTCAGAAAACACACCCGAGTTAAATGTTTGCTTCTCCCGCCGGTGAGAGTGCTGCACCTCAGATGGCAAGAGACGCCGGGCATTTCGGACAGCGACAGTCTTATAGTCGATTTCCAAGACATGCCCACTCCTGCTGCAGACAAACCTAAGAAAATAACAACAAGCCACTCAACCACAAGCAGTTCAATATATGATCACAATTAATATGCAAGATCACTATTATTTTAAAGGATTAGCAAAGGGCCACTGTGCTGAAGAAAGTAAAACAGCTTCTCACAGAGTCCGATCTTCTGGCTCACGTTGGGAGTTATGGCCTGCCTCAAAGTCCAGGTCTGTGAATTCCAGAGATCGATGTTCACCCAAGTTTACTGGGCAGGAGCGCAGTGATCCACTCCTGACACGCCACAGCCTCACATTGTCTCTGCCACATGACACCATCCTGTTACGAGAAAAGTTAGAGAAAGAAACTAGGAAGGGTTTTTACAAAAACAAAAAACCCTGCACTGGTCTTAGTTAGAAAATGGAGCAGTTTGATCCCAACAATTTCCCTTCCAGTGTAATCTTTGCATCCTTCAACATGCTGTTTTTCCTCTCTGTACAATGTTGCTTTTTTTGTTCCACCTGGACTGAACATCTGTGTTGTGAACACTTACACAAATGGAGAGATTGCCTGCATAACTGCAAAGAGCTAAAAACGACAAGAGTCCACTGAATTTTCTGTCTGGCGACTGATGCAATGACCATACATCAAGTATCCATTCCAACAGCCTGGATTCAAGCAAATATGATGGAAAGGTTAAGCTACTTCCTCTGGCAATATTTGAATTTGGGTTCTGGCTGATATTTTTCCTCAAAGAGGAAGCACAACCAGTGTTTTTTGAGGCCATGTGCCTATAAAGGTTTTTCCAACTTATGGTAACCCTAAGGTGAACCTATCACTGGGTTTTCTTGGCAAAATTTGGTCAAAGGAGGTTTGCCACTGCCTTCCGCTGAGGCTAAGAGAATGAGGCTTGGCCAATGTCATCCAGTGAATTTTCACGTCTCAAAAGGCATCTGAACTCTGGTCTTCCAGAGTCCTGCTCCAACACTCGAAGCACTCCACTACACTGGCTCTCATTTACCTGGTATCATCAAAAAAGGCAATCTTCATGGTTTGGATGTCCACATCTGTGTGCGCCTTGGCCAGCACCACTGCTTCTCCTCCATGATTCACCTGAACAGTATTCCACACAACCACCACCTGCAAAGAAAGGAAAAGCACCCAGGAGATTTAAGTAGTATGGACTAGTAATAGGATGCTTCAGTCTATGGAAAGTATCTACATAGAAAAGTGGATGCACACACACTTTTGAAACCCATTTCTTTGCCTTCAGAGGAAGAGGTGTTGTTTTACTCACAGTTTTCCCATGTTTGTCTTTCCCAGTGCCACACAGAACACTCCCACTGTAGGAAAAGCTGCAAAAGAACAAGTTGTGACAGGTCAATGACAGATCACACAGGACATGGGAAGAACATACAGCTTACTATGTTGAGGGATAACCTAAGCTTGAAATGCAGTATGCTGGGCAAAGTTGCCATCATTAAATCTAGGGGGGGGGGGTGTCTTTATTTTTCCACTTTGCACCTTCCCCTTCTTTCAAGCTGTTTGGTACTTACCTGAGGCAAGAGACTGAATGCATGCCGGCTTTAAACATGCAGAGGCACTTCCCGCTCGGAAAGTCCCAAAGACGCATCACACTTGGTTGCCCTATCTGTGCAGATGCCAGAAGAGTGCTATTGCCATTGAATGCCAGGGCAGCCACCTGCAGAAATTCATGCCACAGTAGAGAGAGGCCTCATCATTCCTTTCACTGAAAAAATGTGTGTTTTTAACATGAAAAAACTCTTATCTGCTCTGCCCAACTTGGAACTATTTTTCAAAGAACTGAAGACAACAATGTTCTCCATAACATGGATGTTATTGAACTAGGAAAAGAAATTGGCCTTGGGTGCATCTGAAGAACGGCTGCTACTACCATCACCTGCTACTCTGAATTCATACAGCACTTAAACAGCTTCACCACTAATATCTCTGAATATTTGCATAATACCTATAAAATAGACTAGACTATTACAGACAAGCAAGGGTCTAAAAAGGACCATGCCTTTCCTAAAGCCACTTAATGGATTTATGATTTCTGTTAACTAAAGTAGGAAGCAAATACAGACATGAAATCCTTTAACAAATGCTGGATGATTTCTGTGAGATACTGGAACATTACTTCTAATTCCAGATAAGTCCCAGAATACTTCCTTCCAGTCTTACAAACGCTCCACGGTGCATACTTTGCACACAAGCTATACTATTAGGACAAGAGTGTCAAAAGGTACCTTATCGGTGTGTCCAGAA
The DNA here is from genome assembly GCF_019175285.1 of Sceloporus undulatus. Taxonomy (NCBI): domain Eukaryota; kingdom Metazoa; phylum Chordata; class Lepidosauria; order Squamata; family Phrynosomatidae; genus Sceloporus; species Sceloporus undulatus. Next base: position 31,222,573 of record NC_056529.1, read on the forward strand.
AAGAACCTCTGTCTGCCAGAGTCTAGCGCTATTGCTACAATCAGCGCATGACAGGGGTAGACCACCACAGAACCACCGGCAGCCCATAAAGCCTGAGTGACAAGACAAAAAGGCAAGTTGAAGACTTCCATACCAGCAGCACACAACTGTGCCTTGCTAGATACTGTCTGCCTTTAAGTCCCAGCAGCACTGGCCAAAAGAGCCCATGTCACAGGCCAAGTCCGCAGCATGTTTTTTCAAAATGTTTTATGCTATTCATTCCTGCAGTCATTAAATGTTTCAAACAGTGATTTTATCTGTAAATATCAATTGCTTTGAATAACATGTTTTTAGACGAAACTCAAGTTGGTACAGACATAGTGAACCTCACGATCTATTCCATTATCCACCACTCTCAACCCATTGATTTCAAGGGAGCCTCCTCTGAGGCAAGAATATTTAAGATGGCAGTCAGAAATGCTCCGAGATAGCTTAAAATATATGTTCATGTGCCTTCAGATTGCATGTCGACTTATGGTGACCCCTTTAATTTCACTACACACCATTAAAAGTAACTAAAACATGACACAACATCACTATACATTTTGCCTTGGTACTGATATGTATACTTAATAAGTATGGAATATACTGACCCATCTGGTGCTACAGCCTCCAAATCCAATAATCCTCTTCAGCATCAGAATCGGATCTGGTAAAAGCCTCTGAAAATCAATCCATCACCAGATTCAGTAAACATGTGTAACATAACAACTTCTGCCTATGCCAGAACAATGTCTGTATCACTTAATGGTAGAAGGAGCCTTCATCTTTTTCATTACAGTAAATAATCTTTACAAGGCTCTAAACATGAGGTGCTTGAAATTTCCTTAACACTGCATTTACTACCAAGTCACTTTGTAGAATGGGACCAACTTTTTTTTTAACAAAGTGCTATAATTTAAGTGGCAGAACAACTGCTTTGCATGTTGAAGGGTTCAACTACAAACCCTGGCATCTCTAAATAGGGCTAGGGAAGACTGCTCTCTGAAACCCTGGAAAGCTTCTATTGAGCTAGACAGATCAATACATTGACTTGATATGAGACAGTTTCCAGAATCATCTTTGGTTCTATGCCTCCATCGCATCAGAGGAAAGATGATTAGAAGTGACTCAGGGGGCCTGAGATGGCCATCGCTGTAAGCTTGAGGGAAATAAGGGGCGATGCAAGGACAATGGACATCAAAAAGATATACTTTAGAACAGCATATGGGCAAGGTCCATTCTCTTACCAGACAGCAAACAGAATTCTTGGCAGAGATCACCTTTGGCCCTTTTGTCTGTCTGTACAAATGCTGAAAACAGAGACAGAAAACGTTAAATAATGAGAAGAAATGTTGAAAATGCTGGGGTAGAAAACACTCCTCTTTCTATTGAGTTGTACCAAACTGAGCAACTGCACCACAGCTCTTGTCACAACAACTCTTCCAGTACAAGCAGACAAGTCTCCTTTATTTAAGCAACTATCTTTTCCCAAGGAAGCATTATGTTTATTCAATTGGAAAAAACTGTCCACAGGAATGCATACTAGGTAGTTATGGCAATAATGCATAGAGCTTTGGCTTACCTCATCAGAATCAACACTGACTGCATGGATGGTAACATCTTTATGAGCATAAACATGAATGCTTCCATCATCTGCTGGAGATGATGGGAGACAGGAATCACTGCTGGTCTGCAGGCCTTCTCTCCAGTAGGCATGGTCTGTCTGAAGAGGCTCAGAGGCTGTCCGGTCAATCTTGGGGACATTCTTTGTGAGAAGGGGAGACTGGCGGGTCATCTGAGAATAAGCGTGGTAAAGCAGAGATCAGGACAACAACATTCTATACAACCGTCTTGCTTCCAGTAAGGGCCAAATCAGTTTGTCAGAACCAATTGCCATGGGTCATTGCTTCTTAGAAGTAGCTCCCTTTGTTTCTGCAATTTGATCAGTGACCTTTGAAGTATGCACAGTGTTTGCTAAATGAAGTAACTCATACTCACCTCCTTGGGACTGGTAATCTGTTGGATGAGAGATACCCTGTCCCGAACAGGTTTGCTAAGAGTTACTTGCTTAGGAAGCTGGCTGACTGGATCATCTTCGACATGAGCAACTGAAAGGATAGAAGGAAGACACACGTGGTATAATCTTATGTGCATTTGTCAGAAGTAAGCCCCCATGTTTCATGAGTCTTATGCTCAGGTAAGTGTATACAGGACTGTCATCCAAGGCTGCGGCCTACATACACTTACCTGTGGCTAAATCCCACTGGGTGGTCAATGTGGATAGGATTTCTTAAAATAGCACTCCATTGGAAAGCACACTTCTGACAACTCAAGCAAAGCATGTCAATTCAATTCAAAGTGCCACAATAGAATGGCATCTGTTCTATGGGGTGTGTGGGTGGGTGTATACACACACGACCAGTAAGTGTGTAATCTGGAATCTACAAGGTAGGTTAATAACACACAATTGATCCAAATGCCATAGCTCTTGGCTCATGTGTTAGAATCAATGAACTCCCTTCCTTGCTAGTATCTTGAAACAGTGGTCAGAATCCTATTCAATCCTGACGATGATGACAGATTATTTATATCCTGGGTTTCTTCCCAATCCTGGGACTCGGACAACTTATAAAAATGTAAAAACAGTAGTTGTCCTTTCTCAGAGATCAAGAAAGTATGGTGCCACTCATCATTACACAAGCTCAAAAAGAGGTCCTTCTTCTCCCTTTTAATTTGATGGGTGGGAAGCTTTTCAAGTTTGCTCAAGGCCTTGGTACCCAATGAACAAGCAGTCGGGCAACTCTGGAATCCAATATAACTACGCTGGTGGATATTTATGCTATGCTAAAAGTGCTATGCCAAAAGACCTTGACCACTATTTGTCTTGTTCACACCCACTCTTCATAGCACAGTGTGGTTGGGTTATGTGATTTATAATGTATGGCATGGGTCCTGAGTTAGGGTGGGAAGATCTTCATTAAAAAATTCCAATCCTGTATAGTATTCACATTCATTCACTTACCTGCAGCAGGATTTAAAGCACCTTTCTGAATAGAATCAAATGGCATCTTGGATCCACCAGAAGGAAACCTGGGCAAGATAACCAGAGAAAAGCTGGTTGATACTAGTGTAGCAAGTGGAACAGACTTTTAGAGCAGCTGACAGGCAGATGCTGGACTACTAGGCACAGAACCAGATTTACAGTAAGGATGGCAATCTGAACTGCTGTTGACTCCACATGTTGCAATAAACACCTTGGCCTGAGAAATATAAGAATAACAAGAAGTAGCATGTGGGATGCACAGTGCTCTGGGCACAAAACTCTCTCTTGAAATTTATCTCTATATACATCCTAGATAAGACATACACTATCTCTTTAATCTTTATGCAAGGGATACACCTATTAGAAAAAGAAAGCTTGAATCCCGTTATGGAACCACAGAGACAAAACTTGGCAAAACATACCGAACATAATCATAGAGGTCATGCCAGTTTTCACCTTTTGGCACAGGAAAGGCCATTTCTCTGGGCATAGGGGAGATGCCACGCAATGCCAGTTTGGACTGTTGAGCCTCAGAGAAGGTCACACCTAAAAGCACCAAAAGGGATGAAGCACACAGAAACACTTCCATGAGAAGAGAATTCCAGCATTTGTTATAAGTCTCTACATAGCATCCCCATATAAAAATAGTTGTTTTTAAACAAAGGCCAGTATGGTAGTACAATTCCATGCCATGCTAATAAATGGCTTCTACCACATCAGTACTTGGAAGCTGGTGCAAGCTAGTGATCATCCTCTTACTAACTGGCATTCTGGGTCTGATCATGCTATAAACCTCAACAGATCATCTCATACACATACTTTGCTACAATGCTGCATTAATGTAGAGAGGACTCTGGCATCTAATACCCTTCTTGCCCACCTTTTCCACTAATATGCAACTCATGCAAGGATTTACATGGTAAGGTTACTCTCAGTCAGTTCAGAGCCAACACTGGGCTGTTTTGTCACATCAAGACAACTGGGACTTGTGACAACTGTGGCTTTGATAGTGGAATGGCCCTTCAGTCTGTTCCTGTCCAATTTGTCTTGAACACCACATCACAAGGTCAAGATACAACACATGAAAAGACTGGGAGACAGAAAAGACTTAGAAAGGGTAATTTGGGGTTCCAAGGCTCATTCTATCCCACCAAAGGCATATTTATAAGACTACCTTGATCATGATATCATGGGCAGCCAGGTTTAGTTTTAAATGGCCATGAAAATGATCAACTTTGTGGAACTTCTCCTTAGAGCTCACCTGGGTCAAAGAGCAAGTCACTAGTGAATAGGTTTTTCACCAGGAGGTTGGCACAAAGCTTAACACTCTTAAGATGGCTGTAGCTTCTGTTCAAGTACAAAGAGAGAATGTAGCGGAGATCAAGCATCAGGCAAGTCCATCGCACAGTGCTGGGGGCCAGGCTTACCAGATCTGAAGAGCAGAAACACACTTGAGAACATGCTTGTATTTCTATAGACCTTGATCAGACATGCCAGCCACAGATGCTGGCGAAACGTCAGGAATAAACTCTTCTATAACAAGGCCACATAGCCGGCCATGAAAGCTTTCGAATTCACATTGATCAGACACATATAATCTCCCTTAACCCAAAGCCAACCCCTAAATAAGAAGGGACATCATGTGTCGTCCCCCCCACTTCTAATTCTTTAGATGCTTAGAAGCATAGCAGCTAAATGTAAGAAAGAAAGAAGTCTACAGTTCAAATCTTCTTCAGCCACAAATTTAAAAGGTAGATCAGGGAACTAACAGTTTCTTAGGATTTCCCCCAAAATGAGGTTAACCATCCTGGTTTACTCTGCAGATCCACTGAACCAACTGATAAGATTATGAATCTGGAGAACCATCAGAGGTGCCTTTATTGTTTGGTTTTGCATTGTTTTGCTTCTTTATAACCATACTCTGCCCTTCCTTCCAGATAAAGTTGCAGCCCAACCAACAACTTCAGCCCTAGAGGAACTTGGATTTAAGCCACTAAAGTTGTAGTAACTAATTCACAAGGCTGGAAAAAACACACATTTAGACAATCTGATGTTAACCTTTACCTCGTTTGGAAGCCTTGGCTGTGCTTTCGTGGACTGACCCTTTGGCTGCCCCACAAATAAATGGGAACTGCAACCAAGTGGCTGTTGATTTGAATTCCTTAAAAAGGTTGGAGAAGGAGATGCGGACCACCTGGCTGTTCTGGAAATAAAGATACACAACCTATTCATTAGGTATGGTTCTCTCTGTCTCAGGGAAGCAAATATGAAACAAAGACAATAACAATAAACAATTTCTGCATAAGATAACAAATATTGTGAGCAAACTTAAAAACTGACTTTTACAGACTGGGCATGTAATATAATTATATAATTATAGACTAGGCTTCATGGACATAAAGGTCTAGACCAGGAGTGGGAAAAGTGCAGTTTATGGTCCCACCTCCCCTAAATTAAATTCTGCATCCAGCAGCAACTATTGTTTTCATGGCTGGCAACTGGATCTCATCAGGACCTCCAGAAAGGCTGGGTCTGCTCAGTGATCCAATAAGTAGGTACTGCTAGAAGCCTGCCTCAGAGACACCTCCATCACCCTCTTGCTCACATTATTACACCTGTAGCCACTATTAATAGGGAGGGGTTATCAGAAGGGACTTACTTCTGTGACAACATCCAGGTGCACAACAAAGTATTTGGCTGGTGCAGGCTTGAAGAGGATATAGAGGTAGTGACCAGTAAGGCCCAATGACTGCGTACTGGTTTTGGGGAGCTGAAGGTAGTTACTGGCAGGAACTGAACCACTGATGCGATACACCGTCCCTTTCAGGGTCTTGTCCTGAATAAAAAAGAGAAAAGAGAAGACACCTTTGATCTCCATTAAGCAGATGAGTTATGATTTATAAGTCTCAAAAAGCCTGATTAATCTCAGCACAGCATTGTGCCTTTTATGTGATACAGCATTGGAACAAGGCTCCAATAGAGCCCCCAGAAATTGCATACACTAGGAAATGGAAACTTTATATGCAGCAATAATAGGACAATATTTGGTCACCTGCAAGCTACACATAGGGCCCATACAGACAGGCCAAAATAAAGCTGCTTTGGGACACTTTGGAAGTATGTTGTTTTAATGATATCTGCATCATAAGAGGCCAGAAGCTGCGCCAAAGCTATGCTGCACTCCTTAGGACTGGAGTGTAGTTTTGGCGTGGCTTCTGGCCTCTGGGGACGCATGCATCATTAAAACAGCCTATCTCCAAAGTGTCCCAAAGCAACTTTGCCTATCTCCAAAATGTCCCAAAGCAACTTTATTTTGCCTTGTCTGTATGGGGCCATACTCTCCGCAAGTGAATTCCTAATAGTTCCTGTACTGAAGAAGCCAAGAAATGTTTTTAACTTTTGACCTTACCATAGTTGTGGTGACATCGCCTTCCTTAGTCGACCTTTTCCACTCCTCCACTTTAAAGTGTTTAAAGACATTCAAGTACGGATGCTGCCATACTAAAGAGAAAAAGGAGCAGTTAAGTTATCTTGAGTTATTTCCTTTTCACCGGCAAAAGGGGAGCAAGAGTGAGGAATGTGTATAATTGTTGCATAAAGGGTGTATAATTATTCATATTATTACGTATAGCCAGCAGGGTTTCCAAGGTGATGTACGACAGATAAAAATATTTGTGAAGTTGAAGGCTTTCATGGCCGGCATCCATAGTATTTTGTGGGTTTTTGGGGCCCTGTGGCCATGGTCTAGAAGAGTTTCTTCCTGACGTTTCGCCAGCATCTGTGGCTTTGGCATCTTCAGAGAATGCTTGCCTGGAAAGGACTTGGCTATATATATTGTGTGACCTGGAAAGGCAGGAGTGATTTGCATGTGTA
>NC_056529.1:31239509-31250926 GCF_019175285.1 Sceloporus undulatus
AGCCACTTTAAAAAAGTTTAAGTAGCCAAAAACCAACATATATATATATGTGTGTGTGTGTGTGTGTATGTATAAAATAGGTATATATAACACACACGTATATATATGTGTGTGTATGTATAAAATAGGTATATATAACACACACGTATATATATATGTGTGTGTGTATGTATGAAATAGGTATATATAACACACACGTATATATATATATGTGTGTGTGTGCATGTATAAAATAGGTATATATAACACACACATGTATATATGTGTGTGTGTGTGTGTGTGTGTGTGTGTGTGTGTATCATATATGTATGCATGCATATAGTGGTCACAGACCCATCAAAATAAAAACAATTAAAACAGTCCAAATTCCAGGCATACTCTAAAGTTGGCCAAACATATAAACATATAGGAGCCCTGGTGGCACAGAGGTTAAATGCCTGTACTGCAGCCATTCACTCAAAACCACAAGGTTGCGAGTTCAAGACCAGCAAAAGGGCCCAAGCTCGACTCAGGCTTGCATCCTTCCGAGGAGGGAGCTAAAATGAGTACCCAGACTGTTGGGGCTAATTAGCTTACTTGCTGTTCACCGCTATGATCTTTGGAATAGCGGTATAAATAAAACAAATTATTATTTATTATTATTATTTTATTTTATTTTAATTATTTAAAAAGCCACTTTAAAAACCTTTAAGTAGCTAAAAACCAATACATACATACAAGCCTTTATAGAGGTGTGTGTGTGTGTGCGCACACGTGTATAAAATAGGTGTGTGTGTGTGTGTGTGTGTGTGTACACACACACACACACAATCTATATCTATATCTATATATATTATGGTCAAGGGAATCATTGGGGAAATACCTGCCCACAGGGAATCATTGGGGAAATACCTGCCCATAGGGAACATTGGGGAATACCTGCCCATAGGGAATCATTGGGGAAATACTGCCACAGGGAATCATTGGGGAAATACCTGCCCATAGGGAATCATTGGGGAAATACCTGCCCAAGGGAATCATTGGGAAATACTTGACCATAGGGAATCAGGGGAAATACCTGCTCATAGGGAATCATTGGGGAAAGACCTGCCCATAGGGAATCATGGGGAAAGACCTGCCCACAGGGAATCATTGGGAAATACCTGCCCACAGGGAATCATTGGGGAAATACATGCCCATAGGGAATTCATTGGGGAAATACCTGCCCATAGGGGAAGCATTGGGGAAATACCTGCCCATAGGGAACATTGGGGAAATACTTGACCATAGGGAATCATTGGGGAAATACCTGCCATAGGGAAAATCCAGTGGGAAATACATGCCATAGGGAAACATTGGGGAAATACAGCCCATAGGGAATCATTGGGGAAATACTGACCAAGGAATCATTGGGAAATACCGCCCCTAGGGGAATCATTGGTGGAAATACTTGACATAGGTAATCATTGGGGAAATACCTGCCCACAGGGAATCATTGGGGAAATACCTGCCCACAGGGAATCATGGGGAATGATTGCCTGACCCATAGGGAATCATTGGGGACAATACATGACCATAGGGAATCAATTGGGGCAAATACCTGCCCATAGGGATCATTGGGGAAATACCTGCCCATAGGGAATCATTGGGGAAATACTTGACCATATGGAAAGCATTGGGGAAATACCTGCCCACAGGGAATCATTGGGGAAATACCTGCCCAGACAGGGAAATCATGGGGAAATACCTGGCCATAGGGAATCATTGGGGAAATACCTGGCCATCAGGGAATCATTGGGGAAATACCTGCCCATAGGGGAATCATAGGGGAAATACCTGCCAATAGGGAAATGCATGGGGAAATACCTGCCCATAGCGGAATCCATTGGGAAATACCTGACCTAGATTGGGGAAATACTGACATGGTTGGGGAATATGCCTGCCATAGGGAACATTGGGGAAATACCTGCCCATAGGGAATCATTGGGGGGAAAAAAAATTTACCTGCCCATAGGGATCATTGGGGAACTACTGACCATAGGGAATCATGGGGAAATACCTGCCCACAGGGAATCATTGGGGAAATACTGCCCAGGGAATCATTGGGGAAATACCTGCCCATAGGGAATCATTGGGGAAATACCTGCCACAGGGAATCATTGGGGGAAATACTTGCCCACAGGGAATCTTGGGGAAATACCTTGCCTAGGAATCATTGGGGAAATACCTGCCCATACAGGGAAATACTTGACAGTAGGTTGGGGAAATACCTGCCCATAGGGAATCATGTGGGGAAATACATGCCCACAGGGAATCATTGGGGAAATTACCTTGCCGATAGGAATCATGGGAAATACTGCCAGGAATCATTGGGGAAACTGCCCAAGGGAATCAGGGGAAATACCTCCATAGGGAATCTTGGGGAAATACATGCCAGGGAATCATTGGGGAAATACTGCCCACAGGGAATCCTTGGGGAAATACTTGGCCCATAGGGAATCATTGGGGAATACCTGCCCAAGGAATCATTGGGAAAATACCTGCCCACAGGGAATCATTGGGAAATACCCTGCCCACAGGGAATCATTGGGGAAATACCTGCCCATAGGGAATCATTGGGGAAATACTTGCCTCAGCAGGGAATCATTGGGGAAATACTTGCCCACAGGGAATCATTGGGGAAATACCTGCCCTAGGGAATCATTGGGGAAATACCTGCCCATAGGGAATCATTGGGGAAATACCTAGCACATGGGTGAACCAGCGGAATATACGGCTGAATGCCCATATGGGAGATATACACTGTTCTGCGCGAACACCTGACGCGGGGAATAAAAAACATACGCGGCCGCACAGGGAATCTTGGCGGGGAAGGCCATGACATACCGATCTCCTGGATCTGGGGAAGACCAAGGTGTCGTTGGGGAAAGCTCAGAACGATAGCGCCCACGAGGGAATACAGGTAGGACAATGCACCTGCACCATAGGGGGGGCCTGGCCTGGGAACTTGGGTTTGACGGGACAACACACACAACATTGGGAAAGGAATTGGTCACAAAACGGCGCGTTATGCGCACGGCGTCTCTGTCGCGTTGCTGTGCGCGACTGTGGACTAAGTGTCGGCATAATCCTACTTGAGATGCCCAGTGGGAGGGAATCATGGTGGGGGGGGAAAATACCTGCCTATAGGGAATGCATTGGGGACAATACCTGCCCATAGGGAATATTGGCATAGTTGGGGAAATACTTACCATAGGAATCATTGGGAAATACCTGCCCAGGGAATCATTGGGGAAAAAATACATTGCCCCCACAGAGGGAATCATTGGGGAAATACCTGCCCAAGGAGAATCATTGGGGAAATACCTGCCCATGGGAATCATTGGGGAAATACTTGCCACATGGAATCATTGGGAAATACCTGCCCACAGGGAACTTGGGAAATACCTGCCCAGGGAATCATTGGGGAATTACTTGCCCACAGGGAATCATTGGGGAAACCTTGCCCACAGGGAATCCTTGGGGAATATACTTGCCCACAGGGAACTCATTGGGGAAATACTGCCCACAGGGAATCATTGGGGGGAAAAAAAAAAATACTCTGCCCACAGGGAACATTGGGGAATACCTGCCCATAGGGAATCATTGGGGAAAAGTAGCCTGCCCATAAGGGAATCATTGGGGGAAATACCTGCCGATAGGGAATCATTGGGGAAATACTTGACCATAGGGAATCATTGGGGAAATACCTGCCACCAGGGATCATTGGGGAAAAGACTTGCCCAAAGGGGAATCATTGGGGAAATACTGCCCACAGGGAATCATTGGGGAAATACCTGCCCACAGGGAATCATTGGGGAGATACCTGCCCACAGGGAAGGACAAGGGATCATTGGGAAATACCTGCCCATAGGGAAATCATTGGGGAAATACTTGCCCACAGGGAATCATTGGGGAAATACCTGCCCACAGGGAAAGCATTGGGGAAATACTTGCCCACAGGGAATCATTGGGGAAATACCTGCCCATAGGGAATCATTGGGAAATACCTGCCCATAGGGAATCATTGGGGAAATACCTGCCCACAGGGAATCATTGGGGAAGTAACTGCCCATAGGGAATCATTGGGGAAATACCTGCCCATGGGATCATTGGGGAAATACCTGCCCATAGGGAATCATTGGGGAAATCCTGCCGCAGGGAATCATTGGGAATACCTGCCCATAGGGAATCATTGGGGAAATACCTGCCCATCAGGGAATCATTGGGGAAATATTGCCCACGGGAATCATTGGGGAATACCTGCCCATAGGGAATCATGTGGGGAAATACTTCCCACAGGGAATCATTGGGGCAATACCTGCCCTAGGGAATCATTTGGGAAATACATGCCCATAGGGAATCATTGGGAAATACTTGACCATAGGGAATCATTGGGGAAATACTTGCCCACAGGGAATCATTGGGGAATACCTGCCCATAGGGAATCATGGGGAAATACCTGACCACAGGGAATCATTGGGGAAATACCTGCCATAGAGAATCATTGGGAAATACATGGCCCATAGGGAATCATTGGGGAATACCTGCCCTAGGGAATCATGTGGGGAAATACCTGACCACAGGGAATCATTGGGGAAATACCTGCCATAGGGAATCATTGGGAAAATACATGCCCATAGGGAATCAGGGAAATACTTGCATAGGGAATCATTGGGGAATACTTGCCCATAGGGAATCGATTGGGGAAATACTTGACCATAGGGAATCATTGTGGGAATGCTTGCCCATAGGGAATCATTGGGAAATACCTGCCCATAGGAATCATTGGGAATGCTTGCCCATAGGGAATCATTGGGGAAATACGCCCATAGGGAATCATGGGGAAATACCTGACCATAGGGAATCATTGGGTACATACCTGCCCATGAGTCGGGTGCCTAATTCTGGACCTCCAACACTGGGGACAACTGTAGAGCCAAAGTAGGACAAAAATTTTCTAATGTAGGACACATTTAAAAATGGAGGACACGCAAAAAAATTGATGATTTTAAAAAAAGTTAATTAAATGCATGTTCTTAGGCCTGATCAAGATGGAGGACATTTTGGCATTGTCCTAGACAGATGGCAGAAATGTACTTCCCTTCTGGCTAACCTCCCCCCCCACCATTCCAAACATCATATTTGGGCATTGAAGAGGAGGGAAGGTGGAAAAGGCAGAGGAGGAGGAAGAGGCGAGAAGAAGAGGCGGAGGAAGAAGGGGAGGAAAGAGGAGAGAAGAAGAGATGGGAGAAGGGAGGAGAGAGATGAAGAGAGGAGGAAAGGAGGAAGAAGGAAGAGGAGAGGGGAGGAAGAGGGGAGGAGGAGAGAAGAGATGGAGAAGAAGAGGAAGGAGGAAGAAGATGAAAAGGAGGAAGAAGGAGGAAGAAGGAAGAGGAAGAAGGGGAGAGAAGAAAAGGAGTGAGGAGAGGAGCGAGGAAGAAGAAGAAGGAGGAAAAGATAGAAGAGGAGGGGAGGAAATAGAGAGGACAGAAGAAGACTAGGCAGGGAGAAAAGCGCGGCGGAACGGAGAGGAGGCCGGAGAAGAGGACAACGCTCTTTCCCCTGCCTGGCTGCCTCCATCGCCAACGGAGGAAGCCAGGCAAGGGAATGGGGTCGCTGAGCCAAGCCCCAAACCCCTGCCTGGCTGCCTCCGTCGCCGTTTTGCCCCCACCCCGGGATTCCCCCCCCAGAGTGGAGGCAGCCGGCAGAGTTTGGGGCTTGCTTCAGCCATCCTCCAAGCCCCACCAAGCCTGGAGGACTCCGCAATCGCGGAGGAGCCCCCTGGTCATGGCTAGGGCTTGGAAGACAGCCGTCCTCCAAGCCCAGCCAAGCCTGCAGGACTCGCTGGGGGGGGGAGTCCCGGGGGCAGGGCCAAACCGGGGCGGGCGTGCAGACCCGCCCCAAATTGGGGAAAGTCCGCCCCCGGCGGGATATGGAACCCTACCCATAGGGAATCATTGGGAAATACATGCCCATAGGGAATCATTGGGAAATACCTGCCATAGGGAATCATTGGGGAAATACCTGCCCCATAGGGAATCATGGGGAAATACTTGACCACAGGGAATCATTGGGGAAATACCTGCCCATAGGGAATCATTGGGGAATACCTGCCCAGGGAATCATTGGGAAAATACATGCCCATAGGGAATCATTGGGGAAATACCTGCCCATAGGGAATCATTGGGGAATACCTGCCATAGGGAATCATTGGGGAAATACTTGACCATAGGGAATCATTGGGAAAATACATGCCCATAGGGAATCATTGGGGAAATACCTGCCCATAGGGAATTATTGGGGAAATACTTGACCATAGGGAATCATTGGGGAATCTTGCCCTCGGGAATCATTGGGGAAATACTTGACCATAGGGAATCATTGGGAAGATACCTGCCCATAGGGAAATTCATTGGGGAAATACTTGACCATAGGAATCATTGGGAATGCTTGCCCATAGGGAATCATTTGGGGAATGCTTGCCCACAGGGAAATTGGGGAAATCCTGCCCATAGGGAATATGGGGGAAATGACTATGCCCACAGGAATCATTGGGGAAATACCTGCCCATAGGGAATCATTGGGAAATACCTGCCCACAGGGATCATTGGGAAATACCTGCCCATAGGGAATCATTGGGGAAATGAACCTTGCCCATAGGGAATCATTGGGGAAAATACATGCCCATAGGGAATCATTGGGGAATACTTGCCCATAGGGAATCATTGGGGAAATACTGCCCATAGGGAATCATTGGGGAAATACCTGCCCACAGGGAATCATTGGGAAAGACAGCCCATAGGGAATATTGGGGAAATACTTGCCCATAGGGAATCATTGGGGAAATACCTGCCCATAGGGAATCATTGGGGAAATACCTGGCCATAGGGAATCATTGGGAGAATACTGCCCATAGGGAATCATTGGGGAAATACTTGCCCACAGGGAATCATTGGGGAAATACCTGCCCACAGGGAATCATTGGGGAAATACCTGCCCACAGGGAATCATTGGGAAATACCTGGCCATAGGGAATCACAGGGGAATACATGGGCCTAGGAAAGCATGGAGGAATCTTGCCCATAGGAAACAATGGGAAAATACTTGGCCATAGAGAACAATAGAATACTTGCCCATAGAGGATCATTGGTGAATACTTTGCTCATAGAGAAACACTGGGAATTGCTTGCCCATAGGGGAACATTGGGGAATTGCTTGCCCATAGATAGGGGTCTATTGGTGGAAGAGCTGCTTTCTAGGGAAACCTAGGGCCCATCTCAGTGCTTCTCTGTGGGCAAATAGGGTTTCCCTCTGGGCAAACATGTCCCTAAAGAGGCAGCCATGAACGCGTGAAGGGGAGGAAGCACACTGCCTCCACGTCAGCTCCTCCAGTCCTTCCTTGCGGCTGGAGGGCCATCTGTCAGTGGGGTGCTTTGATGGAGATTCCTGCACTGCAGAATAAAGGGGTTAGACTGGATCAGGGCCCTTTTGGGATCTCTTCCAACTCTAGGACTCTATCTCCCAGCATCCCCACAGACTCACAGCTGGGGAATGCTGCTTGCGCTGCCAAAGGGGCCAGGCTGCCCCTGCCAGGGACCCCGACACTCATCCCCTGGAAATGCCCCAGAGCTACCTTGGCCATGGCTGCTGCTGGCTGCTCCTCCTCTCTGCCTTCCCTGCCCTCAGCCAGGCCTCTTCCCCGCGCTAAGCTCAAAACACCCGCCGCCACCATAGAGTCGCCGCCACAGAGCGGGAGGAGCCATTAGAAGAAGAGGCCTCCAGCCCGGCTAGAGAGGCCCCTTGTCCCTTTCCCGTGACGCCATTTTAGAAGAGACAGCCTCTCTAGCCGGGCAGTCTTCGCTCTCCAACTAAGGAAATAGAGGTGGAGACCTCCAGCCCGGCTAGAGAGGCTCCCTCTAAGGAAAAGCCTCTCTAGCCGTGCCGTCTCGCTCTCCCCCTATTGGTCCAGCCTCTCGAGCAAAAGAGACGAGACCTCCAGCCCGGCCTAGAGGCGTCCCCATGCCGCCATTTTAGGCAGGAACCAGAGGAGAGCCTCTCTAGGCAGGCGGTCTCGCTCTCCCCGTTCACTTCCATTCGTTTCAGCCTCGCCACACATAGAGTCGGCTCGGCTAGAGAGGCTCCTCCTGGCCTTCCCAATGGCCGCCATCTTAGGCAGGAGATTGGAAAGGCCGGAATTGCAACCTGTTTCATGTTTTTAAAGCTAAACAAGTAGCAATGAAGCAACACAGTGGCAGGTAAGCCTTAAAGGCTTCTGCTCCGCACTGAAGAAATAAACGCGTTTGGACATCGCTTTACCAGCCAGGCTCAATGCTATGGAATCCGGGGATTTGTAGTTTCTTGTGGCACCAGGACCTCTCTCTGACAGAGGGGCCATGGCTCGCAGAACTACAAATCCAGAATCCCACAGCATGGAGCCTAAGTTAACAGAAACACTTTGGACCTTCTAGAAAACTGCTCATGGCTGGCTTCCAAATACATCATCCAGGATGGTTTCCCCTCTCTCTCTCTTTGCTTTTCGTATGATTTCCAGTTTGGTGGCCAAACATATAATCTTTTAATGATTAAAAAAGCCACTTTAAAAAGTTTAAGAGCCAAAAACCAACCATATATATAATATATGTGTGTGTGTGTGTGTGTGTATGTATAAAATAGGTATATATAACACACACATATATGTGTTGTGTGTGTGTGCATGTTAAAAAGTATATAAACACACACGCATATATATATATGTGTGTGTGTGTGTGTATGTATAAAATAGGTAATATAACACACACACGTATATATATATATGTGTGTGTGTGTGTATGTATAAATAGGTATATAACACACACACACGTATATATATGTGTGTGTGTGTGTGTGCATGTATAAATAGGTATATATAAACACACACGTATATATATATGTGTGTGTGTATGTATAAAATAGGTATATTTTATACATATGCCAATGAGAGGTGCCCGCAGCGTTTGTTCTCCACCTTCAACACTTTGCTTAAACCTCCCTTCTCCTCCAGTCTCTTTCAATCTTTCTCTCCTAATGACTTTGCTAAATATTCATCTCTAAGATTACCACTATTCGCTCTGAGATAGTCCCTCTGATTCTTCTTCTGCTCTTAATCTTCTATCACCTCGCCTAACAAATTTTCTGTCTTTCCTCCTGCCTCTTTGATGAACTCTCTACACTTCTGAACTCTTCCAAACCTGCTACCTTCCTCTTGATCCTATTCCTACTCGTCTTCTAATCTCTATAGCTCCCTCCTTTCTGCCCTCGCTCCTCCATACTCAATCTCTCTCTCTCTACAGGCTCCTTCCCCTCGGACTTCAAAACACATGCCTCCATTTCCCCAATTCTGAAAAACCTTCCTCTTGACCCCTCCTCTTGTCTATCTATCGTCCGATTTCTCTTCTCCCCTTTCTTTCTAAGTTTTGGAACGGGTTGTCTATTCGCGCTGTCTTGAGTTTCTTGAAGGAAGCAATTCCATCCTGATCCCTTTCAGTCTGTTTCCCCCGCCCAAGGCATTCTACAGAGAAAGCTCTCACTAGATCTCGAATGACCTTTTTACAGGCCAGGCTAATGGCCTTACTCTGTTCCATTCTTCTCGATCTGTCTGCAGCCTTTGACACTGTTGATCACTGTCTCCTAATTGACATACTCTCTGGCCTTGGTTCTCAGACTTGTTCTGACTGGTTTTAGATCTTACTTGTCTGGCAGATCTTTTGCAGTAGTTGCAGGGGGTCTGACTTCTTCTCCTGTTCCCTTATCTGTGTGAGTTCCCCAGGGCTCTGTTCTGGGTCCCCTTCCTGTTTTCTCTCTACACACTGTCCTTAGGAAAACTCATAGCTCTTTTGGTTTTTCCTACCATCTGTATGCCGATGACACCCAGCTGTATCTTTCTTGCCCCTGGCTTTTCGCCAAGGCTGAACAGCAAGTCTCATCTTGCCTTACAGCTGTCTCGCATGGATGCGCCATCGGCGTTTGAAGCTCAACATGTCCAAGACGGAGCTCCTTGTCTTTCCTCCTAGCCCAACCTTCAACACTCCTTTTCTGTCTCTGTGGACAACATTTCCATTCAACCAGTCCAGCAAGCCCGCAGTCTTGCTTTATCTTGACTCTTCTCTGTCGTGTATCCCTCAGATCCAGACCACAGCCAAGGCTTGTAGATTCTTTTGTACAATATTGCCAAAATCCGACCATATCTCTCCGCCTCTACTGCCAAGATCCTGGTCCATGCCCTAGTGATCTCACGACTTGATTACTGTAATGTCCTCCTGGCTGGGCTCCCTTTTTCTCACCTCCGTCCTTTAATCTCTGTCCAGCATTCAGCTGCACGCATTATCACTTTCACCCACCGCTCGACCACATTTCTCCTGTGTTTGGGCATCCCTTCACTGGCTCCCTCTCCCTTTCCGCATTCAGTATACGCTCTGCTGTCCGACATCAAGCCCTCCTGGATGGCCCCTCCTTACATCAGACCTTCTTTCCTCACTTCCACCAGGGCCCTCCGGTCTGGTAGTCAGGGTTCCTGTCTCAGCCCAGGATTTCCTCTGCCCCTCCCGGATTCGCCCCTTTCACTGCTGCCCCTCACTCCTGGAACCTTCTTCCTCCCAAGCAAGAGCCATCACCTCTTTAACCAGCTCAAAACGGAGCTGAAAACCATCCTATTCAGAGAAGCTTTCCAGGCATCGCATAATTGTCGCTTACTACTGATGTTCTGTTGTTGGCTGTTTTCGATCCATTTCCTGTATTCTATGTACTGTATATGTTATCCTACTTGTGATTAGTATTTTCTCGGGATATGATTAACCATCCATTATGAAGCCTTGCCTCCCCCAGTCCATCTGCCTTGGTCCAGACCTCGGAGGTTGAGAGGAACGGCTGGACCTCTTACCCTTCCCTCCACCACTCCCTTCTCCTTCTGTGTCTGCTTTTGAGTTGTAAGCCTGAGGCAGGGAACCTCTAACTAAAAGATTGCTTACAGCGCTGTGTAATTTACAGCGCTTCAAATAAAGGTTAATAATAATAATAATAACACACACACGTAGTATATGTGTGTGTGTGTGTGTGTGTTTGTGTGTATCATATAGGTATGCTGCATAAGGGTCACACGACCATCAAAATAAAAACAATTAAAACAGTCCAAATTCCAGGCATACTCTAAAGTTGGCCAAAAAATAAACATACTGTATAGGAGCCCTGGTGGCGCAGTGGTGAATGCCTGTACTGCAGCCTCACTCAAAACACAAGGTTGCGAGTTCAAGACCAGCAAAAGGGCCCAAGCTCAACTCAGGCTTGCATCCTCGAGGAGGGAGCTAAATGAGTACCCAGACTGTTGGGGCAAATTAGCTACTTGCTAAGTAGCTTTCTTGCGG
>NC_056529.1:31250951-31287358 GCF_019175285.1 Sceloporus undulatus
TTGCTGTTCACCGCTATGATCTTTGAAATAGCGGTATATAAATAAAACAAATTATTATTTATTATTATTATTTTATTTTAATTATTTAAAAAGCCACTTTAAAAACCTTTAAGTAGCTAAAAACCAATACATACATACAAGCCTTTATAGAGGTGTGTGTGTGTGTGCGCACACGTGTATAAAATAGGTGTGTGTGTGTGTGTGTGTGTGTGTACACACACACACACACAATCTATATCTATATCTATATATATTATGGTCACAGACCCATCAAAATAAAAAACCAATTAAAACGGTCCGAATTCCTGGCATACTCTAAAGTTGGCCCATTTTGTGAACGTGTATCTGACCCTAATAAAGATCATGATTACCCATTTGTCAAGGTTCGGTTTTGTTTTATTCCTCATGATTTAACACAAATTTCTTTTTTCTTTGGCACTTTGGTAGTCTTTCCTTGTCTCCCACTTTCTTTTAGGACGGCCCTTTGTGTGTCTTCAAGTTGCCTATTCATAATAAGAATAACAGTAATAATTTTAATATTTATATCCCGCCTCTCCAAAAGGATGGAGGCGGGTTACAACATAAGATGAATAAATACATAAACCAATACATAAATCCTCTTATGCCCCATCCTTAAACTAATCCACATAATTACAAGAAAGAAAGAACTGTTTATAAAACAGTTACTGACCTATTATGGCATCCCCATGAGTTTCATAGGGGTTTTCTTAGGCAAAGAAGACTCCGAGGTGGTTTTACCAGTCCCTTCCTCTGAAACAGAGCCTCCAGTATTTGTTGACAATCTCCCATCCAAGTACTAACCACGGTAGTGGAATCACAGCATTGTAATGTACTATTAAAAGCCGGACAGTTCTAGTACTTGCTTGGACTAAGACTCAAGGAGATCCTCACTTTTAGGCATGGAAACTCAATGGGTAACTTTGGGCAAGTATTGCACTCTCTCAGCCTCAAATATATATTGCCTCTGAACAAATCTTGCCAAGAAAACTCTGTGGCAGCTTCACTTTAGGGTCGCCATACATCGGAAATGACTTGAAGACTACACAGCAACAAATTCCCCATTGACAGGGTGGCCTTGCAACCTTTGTTAAACATTAATAGACCCAAACACAGGGTAAATTCCACTTAGGTTACAAAAAGTATTTCAGCTTGACCATTTGGGGATGAAAATTATAAAGATCTAAGATCTAACAGAATAACTGGCAAGTTTTCTTACAGAGGAAGGCATTTTCAGACAACAATTTGTTCTGCGTTCATAGCTCTTTGCATTAGTGTTTCCCCCATTGCTTTGGATACAAGCAAAAACTGACTGGGGAAGATGCCACATAATGAGTATCTTAACTTGTGCGGTCTCTTTGTATTCTTTGCAGGCATGGATCTGGATGATTTAGAAGAACTGGCAACAAAGCTGCATGGGAAGGGAAGCCACTGGGACCTTTTCCAGACTGCAGCAGGCGCTGGCTTGGTTCTCTATGCTGCATGGGCTGGATCCCTGGCACTTGGCATCCGCAAGGTGTTTGTACAGGTATCCAGTTGATCCTTTAAACAGTCAGAGCCGGGTGAGGGTAGGTGCAACAAGCCAACCCCAGGTGATGATGGGGAATGTCCTCTGTGGGAGTTGCCTCCTCTTCTGGAGACACGTACTGGAGCTGGAGGAGGCATCTTCTTCTTTAGAGGTCTTTAAACAGAGGCTGGATGGCCATCTATTGGGGATGCTTTGATTGGGAGTTCCTGCATGGCAGGGGGTTGGACTGGATGGCCCTTGCGGTCTCTTCCAACTCTATGATACTATTATTCTAAGACAATGCTTTCACAACACCTGCAGTTATTGGCTGAAATCATACATGATCAAGAGGAGTGTAGGGGTTCCTTGTGCAGAACTGCGCTATGGCTCCCCATCATCACCCACAGAACTCACCATTGCACCGCAATAGCCTACTCTGTGGCTGTTGGAGACTAGGGAATTTGGAGAAGTGTTTGGCCAAAAAATGGCCATGTCCCATAGTCAGATACAGACCCAAGGATATATTCCATTGAGATCCAGTGAAACGCTCAGATGATACCCGTCTGTGCTTCTATGATCTCCTCTGTTCTCCACTATCAATGGAATGGAGGGCTATTACACTGCAATGGGGAATCTGGGCGTGAGAGGCTTTAAATTTTACAGATGTCACGAACAGGAAGCCAGTCATTCTAAATCATTGAATTAAATGTAATAAATGGTGGGGTTGCAATGAATGGGGGGTGTAATTTAAGAATGATACCACTGAGTCCTTTCCTGGTTTTGCTTCTTCACATGGAGAAGAGGAACAAAGCCAATCACACTCTCAGTGAATGTTTGCAAGCACCAGCAAACCATGCTTTAATCCTTCTCCCTTTTTGCCAGTTGCCCCTGGCATCATTTGGCTTGCAGAAAGCTATCAAGGATGGAAATCTGCCTTCCGATGTGCTTTGTTTTGGGGTTTTGGGGGCTCACCATCTAAATCTGTGGAAATGTTTCTAATCTGCTTGGTTTAATTGAGCCATTGAATGCTACAGATATCCTGAGAGGAAAATCCATGTTTATTGGGGGAGGGGGGATTTTTTGCCAAGCTCACCAGCCTCTTTCCTTTAACTCAGGTGCCATTTGTACCATCCAGTGCCAAGCAAGTGAGCAATATGATGTCACTGCTAAAGGGACGCTCCGGCAAGCTGGTGGATTTAGGGTCAGGCGATGGCCGAATTGTAAGCGTGGCAGAATTGCTTGAGCATGGTATTCCCAAAGCAATTTACACATTGCAAGAGTGGGTGGGTGTGCCTATAGCTCTTGCTGCTCCGTTTGGTTGAGATAAACTGTGGCAGTCCACCTCTAGGCTTCTGGATATTGCTGGACTGCATCTCCAATGAGCCCTCAACACTGGCCATGCTGGATTGGGCTGCTGGGAGTTGCAGTCCAACAGACTCTGGAGAGCTGCAAGTCACTGAAAAGGTGAGATACACCGCTGGTCAGTCCTGCCCAGTATATATTGTCTCTGCCAGGAGTGGAAAGCTTGTGGCCTTTCTAGTGATGTTGGACTTCAAACTCTTTTCAGATGCTGCTAGCATGACCAAAGGTAAAGAAGTTGTGAGCTGGAGGTCCAACATCATGAGGGCCACAGATTTAATCTATGCCAGGAGTGGGCACCAGAACGTGGGCGACATTGGCACCAATTGGGCCTCTTAAGGGGAGGGTTATCCATAGCTGGAGTGCCGCAGTAAAAAAGGCTCTCCCTTATGTCCTTCTAGAGTGTATTGCCGATTGATGGGACACAGAGTTCGTGACTAGAGTCTAATCTGGTCACACAAGCCCTATAGCCTAAGCAGGTACTAGACAACGTGACTGAGTTTGGATCTGTTTCTAGGTACTGGAGGCCTACAAGCAAGGTTTCAGGCCAGTGGTTGGCTATGAGCTCAATCGACTGCTATGGCAACTATCTCACTTTCGTGCCTGGCGGGCTGGGTGCTATGGGAAGGTTTTCTTCCGGAGAGAAGATTTTTGGAAGGTAATTGCTTTTAGTAGGGAAGAAGCCTGAAGGGTGGAAGGGTGGAGTAGTTCTCTTGTGGATCCATTGAGAAGATCAGAGGATTGTCTGTGTTCCTGTGGCTGGATGAGGCATGAATACATCATCTGCTGGGGGCCATCAGAAGCCTCAGCAGATGATGGAATCATTTCAGGTCTGGCTATGGGACCCTGGAAGATGTTTTTTCCCATCCCTGACACCAATGAAAGTTCAGGAAGGGGACTTTTGGAAAAGAGGAAGAAGGGAATAACAACCTCCACATTCACCGAAGAGACATGTGTAGGCATAAGCTTGATTCATGCCTCTGTATACCAGTAGCAGGCTCATGTGTCCTGCTTTGCAAAAGACAGTCTTCTCTGAAGGGCTGCGAGGGGTCAACCTTCTGTTTCAAAAGCCATCCAGTCCAAGGAGTCCGGTCTATGGACGAAGAATGTTAAGAAGATATAGTCCACTGGCTAGGAAGTTGCCCTTCACAAATTAGGACCAAGTAAGCACACAGATCATCTGGTCCGTTCTGTAATAAGGCCAGGCCTTAATGTTAGAAATGTTTTATTTCTATTTAAAATGACAGTATTTCTTTTCAAATTTGCATCTGAAGCCAGGGGTGGGCAACTGTTCCAGGGAATCCGGGCCAATTTTCCCCCCTTGGCAACACCAGCAGCAGGGCACACAGATAGGGCACTTCCAGTTTTAGTTTGCCCTGTTTTCAGTCACTTTTTTTGGATACTGGAGTTGTTACTAAAATTGTTACCGATTTTACTGGTCTGAGTTATATTTTATTCATTTTATTTGAAGGCAGACCTCTCTGACTGCAGCAATTTGACAGTGTTTCTGGCACCCAGTGTGGTGAGTAGACCCTTTTGCCTTGAACAAGCATGTACTAGCCAAGCAAAACCAGATTTACTTAAGTAATTTCAGCACGTGACTTGCCTAAGGTCACCCAGTGGTTTTCATGGCTGAGCTGGGCATCAAACCCAGCTAGATCAAGAGAAGTAATGGTGCCACTCTATTCTGCTTTGGTCAGACTCCACCTGGACTGGGCACCACAATTCAGAAAGAACATTGAGAAACTGGAGCGTGTCCAAAGGAGGGCGACAAAAATGGTGAAGGGTCTGGAAACCATGCCCTATGAGGAACGACTTAGGGAACTGGGGATGTATAGCCTGGAGAAAGAAGGTTAAGAGGTGATATGATCGCCCTGTTTAAATATTTGAAGGGATGTCCTATTGAGGAGGGAACAAGCTTGTTTTCTTCTGCTCCAGAGAACAGAACCCGGAACAATGGATGCAAGCTCCAGGAAAAGAGATTCCACCTGAACATTAGGAGGAACTTCCTGACAGTAAGGGCTGTTCGACAATGGAATGCACTCCCTCGGAGGGTGATGGAGTCTCCTTCCTTGGAGGTCTTTAAACAGAGGCTGGATGGCCATCTGTCAGGGATGCTTTGATTTGGATTTCCTGCATGGCAGAATGGGGTTGGACTGGATGGCCCTAGTGGTCTCTTCCAACTCTACGATTCTATGATAAACCCTGGTCTCTCCAGAGTTGTAGTCCAACATTCAAGCCATTATGCCAGGCTGGCTCTGCAAACCTCATGAGATGAGGCTAGAGCTTAGTGATAGAGTATCAGTTGTCGATGCAAAATGTCTCAGAATCAATCCCCAATTAAATAATCTTCAGCTGAGTCTGTAGAGTCACTGCCAGTTAGTGGAGATAACACTGAGCTGAATGAATTGAATTTCTGGCTCGCCACTACCCTTCTTCTTCTCCTCTTAATACAAAGTGGCTTTCTGCTTGGTTTCTTGAGGGCCCACAGCCACTCTCCTAGTGCATACACTTCCCATGAGCCCAGATTCAGGGCTTGGATCTTTTCTGTTGAAAAAGGCAATGGATAGCATGCTTTAAAAAGGCTGTCACTTGAGCCTTTCTTGTTGGGAGATAGAGACAGACAGCTTGTCACAAAATAGAGCACTGGCTTAGATGAAGTAATCGTCTGACTCAGGATATGGGGGCAGTGTTACCCTTTCATCCTGAGTATGTCCGCAGGGAGAAGGTAAAGCAATTGCCCTTTAATGCTGGTCCCACTCTCACTTGGATGGACAAGAGCCATGTTGGTGTGCACCAGTCAAAATCAGGCTAATGTGTCCTCCAGTTAATCGGAAGGTGTGACTCCAATCAAAACTAAACACTTTTGAAACATGCCCAGTTTGCTGTTCACAGTCAAGCACAGAATAAGACCTTTTGGTTTCACCCCTATGTTGGCACCGAAAGGGTATTTAACAGACTCTCTTAATGTGTTCCTCTAGCATCAGCAATTCCATTAATTTTCTCTCCTGGGACCAGGTGGCAACAATAGAATTTGTCCATTACTAAAGAACAGCACTTACCCTAGAACTGCCCAGCAGAGTCTTGCTGAGGCATCACATCTGTGTGCCCCATTTACTCTGTTGCTATATACTCACCACAGCCAGATGCTGAGCTGTCGGCTTTCCCTGACTGCAATGTCAGCCAGAAGCAAGTACAGCCTCATTTCTGCAGAGGCTGCAGTTTGAAACTCATTATTCCAACGTTACTTGACCCTGATGCTGGTGGGAAACGTAAACACCGAGCTGGATGCAAGTTAGTTGAATTGGCCTGGTCCTTGCTTTATGGTATAATGACCTTCTGTTAGAGGATTTATTATAGTCCAGCCATAGCAAACCAGTTTATACAGAAGGGAGAAAAGCAGATGGAACTGAGATCCCATGTGCAAAGTAAGGGCTGATTTAGTGAACCTGATAACTTCACACTTTCTACGTCCAGCATCTTCAACATGAGGTAGATTATGGATGCTGTCTTGCTTAAATATCTTTTGTGTCACACAAAACAGTACCAATTTATTCTCCAAAGAAAGGCCCAAGATCTCTCCATGTGATACTGAGTGAAACATGGGGGGAAATATTATGCCTAAAAGCTAGGGATTGTAGCATGACATTGTTGCAAATGGCGCATAAAAATGAAGCCAAACTGACGATTCATGAACCCATTTTTATAAGTTCAGCAGCTCAACAGGTCTTGGTCTCTTAACCCATTTTATACAGAAAACAGTAGTGTATCTCGTATCACATCCCTAATATATTAACTATATTGATTTGGATGAAAGGTCTCACTTGGGATGATACATCTTCAAACAGGCCCATCTCACATGTCCCACGAATTTCACAATTGTTTCAAGAATGCCCAGCAAACTTCCATGGAAATTTTAGGTGACAAATGTTCATGCTTCAGTCTGCAGTTATAGAGAACCAAACTGGTTGTTGTTTCTACCAAAACTTTGTCCCCACCAAAATTCATTTCCAACCACTCTTGCAGCTTGTGCCCATGTTGGTGTAAAGTACACGCTCACCTTCCTCAGCAGGTACCTCTCCTGGAGAGAAAGCTGCTTTCCAAACTCCCAGACGAAGCCTGTGTTGTGGCCGCCCGCTTCCCTTTCACATGGACACCTTCCAGGGATGCTGGGGAGAGTTTGGAAAGAGCCTGGGCCTACAACATCAAAGACGTACGGCAAGCCAAACAGGACACAGCAGGAGGAGGTCCAGCAAAAGAGTAAAAGCTTACTCCAGAGTGCGAGTTGTGCAGGAAAAATGGTTGTGTGAAGTAGAAACAGTGCCTTTTCTTCCTCAGTTGTCGGCCTTTAGGACGGATGGTTGTCTTTCCACCACTGTACTGGCAAGTGCCAATAGATGATAGCTCATCAGTTGCCACTTATTTGCTCCACATGTAGCATGGCATGCAAAAGCATTATGTTGTTTTTGGTAAAATAAAAATGCTATTTTCTGAAGGCGGTGGATGCTTATAGACACAAACAAAGCTCTAACAACCACCCTGGGAAGGAGGTGGGCCACCACGAGAACAAAGAAAGATGAATGTAAAATCCAAGCAGACTGGCATGGATGGTTGTTACATAGATCACATTCTCTGAAGATGCCAGCCACAGATGCAGGCAAAATGTCAGGAACAAACTCCTCTAAAACATGGCCACAGAGCCCGAAAAAGCCACAAAAACTATGGTTGTTACCATTTCTCAGCCTGCTTTGGGAAGTAGTATCCTGGTTCACGTGGGTTTGATGTCAGAGCAAACACAACGATCATGGCAAATTAACTTTAAAAGTGTAACCGCAGTAATTTTGGAGAGTTAGAATTACAATGGTAACTATCTTTTTTTAAAGTAACTTTTCAGCAAAGATGACTCACCCCAGTGCTAGTAAGGTAAAACAACAACTCTTTGATTATTTATTTTCATTTTAAGTTACAGCAAAATGGAAAACAGAAGTACATTAATAACATCCAGCCGCTGGCAGAGATACTGCCAAACTTAGCCTTTGTATCACTTTTACTGACTACCAACATGCAAATAGTGGTCGAACTTCAACCCACCCCCCTTTTTTGCTAATAGGAATGAATGTCTCTTGAAAGAAAAAGAACCACTGCCGATATATTAAAAAGCCATTGGCTTTTTCAGACAGCAGCTCGGGCATTAAGTGCCACTAAAGTGATTTGTCATCGTTGGCACTATATTAATGCCTATGGATACTGACAGGTATCCTTTAGGGGTAATGTTAGCAGCTCTTCCGAGTCTATTGGGAAACTAAACACATGACTTGTAAATTCCGAGTAAAATGCCCTTAAGATAGCCTCTGCCATACTCAGTGCAACATGATTAACTATCAATACATTATTATTCCTATTTTTTTTGCTTTGAAAATGTCACAGTATAATGGCTCAAACACCAAACACAACAAACGAGAAGGAAGAGGAATCTAGTCTAATAGAATCAGAGACTGGGGCGGGGTACATACCTCCGCTTTGCGGCGCTCTGCCGCCGCCGCCAGTAGGTCCGCGGGGGAGCCGGAGCCTTCACACGGCCCGACTCCCGCGCGGACCGAAAAAGAAGCTCCAAAATGGAGCTTCTTTTTCCGTCGCGTTTGCGACGTAGCGAGGCGCCAGGGGCGCGCTCACTACGTCACAAGCGGCGCGACGCGTACGGACGCTCAGCGTCCGATATGCAAAGATGGCGCCGGCCATGTAGAAGGGCCGGCGCCATCTTGTACGGACGGAGTCCGTACTAGGCCTCCGGACGTCCCAAATGCCAGTGCAGAAAGCACCTGTGGCTCTTTATGTATATGGCACTTGAGCTCAACATATTATCTGCGTATATTAGGATCAGAAATTGGGGTTCGTAGTACAAATCTACCCACTCCCAAAATTTACTCAGATCCCTCAAAGAAACAAAACATGGGAAGTTTAGCCTGTGAGACATTTACCTGTGGGCAATCCATCCTAGAAGTGTATGTGGGATCTTTCAATTTCACATCTGTATGGCCCACCAGTAAAAGCTGGTCAAGGGATTATGGGTTCTGGTTTTATTACACTTTTTATTATGGAATTTAGTATGTGATGGAAGGGATAGATGAGACTTTCAATTACAGCCCCCACTTCCTTTTCTGTTATTTTTTCTTCTTCTTTATCCCACAGAAAATCTGCTAAGGAGTAAAAGATAGAATAGCTGCACAATGTATTTGGACAGATAGCAATAGAAGCCCTTGCTCTGGCCTCACACACACCTTAAGAACCAAGCTGCTAACTTACAGAAAACAAAGGATGCAGTTGTGAGCTCAAATGCTCATTTCTATCATCTGAACAGTAAAGCACAAAAAACA
Organism: Sceloporus undulatus; assembly: GCF_019175285.1. NCBI lineage: Eukaryota > Metazoa > Chordata > Lepidosauria > Squamata > Phrynosomatidae > Sceloporus > Sceloporus undulatus. The sequence goes on from NC_056529.1 coordinate 31,260,210, forward strand.
AAGCCGGCTGAAACAGCAGGATATGCAACCGAGTCCCTTTTCACCAACACACTTTCCCCATCTGGCAAGGCACAAACATTTGAACCTTACGGCTGAAGTACTGGAAGAATCCACACATTCAGCAGTCAAATTCAACAGAAGAAGGTGATGTGAAAAACAAGGTTTCATTCCACATGAACTTGAATGTCTTACCCACAAGAGAATTTAGATCCTCAAGCAGCTTTGTTGGCATTTCTTGAAGAACAAGCAAGACACGCAGCCCTTGTCCACACAGTTGTATACTGAGGACTGCAAAATGTTGTTGCAATGCTTTCAAAAGCAGGGGAAAGCAACTTCCAGAGCTCCCACAACTGCTGTGGATAAACTCTCTACCCAAGATTCAAAAACAAACGTGAAAATCATGGCCAAATTGTCTCCACCACGCTCCCATTGGGTGGGTGAGGTCTCCTTGTGTAAAGAGAAAGTTACAATTTGGGAAAGGACACAGGAGCTGCACTTTGCTCACCTTGTTCTAACATAGTGTTTCCCAAACTTTGGTCCTCCAAGTGTTTGGACTTCAGATCCAACAATCAGGAAATCCGGGAGCTGAAGTCCAAGACATCTGGAGAACCAATTTTGGAGAAAAACTGTTCTGAAAGTCCAGGGATGGAAGTGACAAGCTCTGTATTCACTCCAGCGCTTCCCACAACAACTAACCCCTCATCTCTTCTTTCTGTAATCTCCCACCATTAGTCTTCAACTCTTTGCCAACAAATACTTAAGAGGTATAGTCAACAGAAATCTCATGGTCAAATACATAATGAACAAATTGGCCCAAGACACGATTCCGATATTTTGTTAAGAGTATAGCTCTTTCTTGGACCACCTGGGTACCCAATTTGGGAGAAAGGTGGCATATAAATGAAATAAACGGACCATAAAATATTTAAGCTTCACTGCAAGCATAAGATCAGACCAAATATCCACTTCATTCAGCGTCAAGAAAGAAAATCTTACAGCACAGTCACAGTCAAGCAATTCTGACATACTGATACAATGAATCCACAAAGAAAATCAGAAGATGAAATAAACTATTGGAAGGCAATAGCTATTCAGTTGGAAGAAAAGGTAAAATTCATGCACAGACATTATGAAGGCCTCGTACACCGTTGGTTTGAAGACAACAGGGCGTTACAGCAGGAGAATAAAGATTTAATAAATATGATTATTGATCCATTCGGTGAAAGAATGCAAAGTGCTGGCTGTCCACAAGCAGCGCATTTCTATGAACCAAGAATGAATTCAATATCACTCAGAATCACAAACGCACTCCAGACTGGAGATGTAACAACTGTTACGAATCAAATATCTATTTCATGACTCACTGTCGCAAGTGCAAAAATGCATATCCAAAGATCAATTAAAGATTATTTGGAATCCAAAATATGCACGAATTTCAAGTGAGATACAATTTTTAAAAATTCACATATATATATTTTTAGCTTTTATTAACTTTTATTGCAAGTTTTTACAAGCAAATGTTTGGAGGAGGAGGAGGAAGAGAGAGAGAATGGGGAAGGAATAAGAGAAGCCCAGCGCCTGGGAGATTTCCCCAGGAAAGGAAAAGGATCAAACACTCACTGGAGCCACGCAAGCTCAGGAAAAGAAAATCTCCCAGGCGCTGGGCTTGCATGCAAGGGAGGCTTCTCTGGGGGAAAAGGGGATCTCTGCTCATCTTTTTACAGGGGAAGAAACTGCTAATCCTCCAGGCTCCTTATGCTGCAGAGCCCAGAGGAGGACGTCTCTTTTTTGCTCCCATGGAGCAAGCGAGGGAAGGAAGGAAGGAGAGAAGCAGGGATGCCTCCACAGCTGCAGGAGCACTCACGACTCAGGCAAGCTGCTGCAGGGGATCCAGGGAGGCAGGCAAGGAGGGAAGGCAGGCAGCCTTTCTCTTAAGGGCACTCTCCCTGGACAAAAGAAAGGGAGGGATGTTAATCTGCTTACTTTTTAAAGGAGGAAAAAACCTAACACTGGCCACAGCTATGGCTGGGAGAAGCCAGCTTGCCTGATTTCACCAGCATCATGAAAAAGAAACAGGGAGAGCAGCTCTGTTCTTAAAGGGGCAGAAACTTAACACTTGGTGGAGAGCCCAAACTGAAAGGGAGGGGGCAAAGGAGCCTCTCTTTAACTCTTTCCTCCAAAATGTACAAAGGAACAAACAAATCTGAGCAACCCTTTGAGTTAGAGCCCCAAGGCAGATGCATGGGAGAGGGAGCACTTGGGAAGGCAGGAGAGATGGCTCTTTGGAGCTTGCCCTCACAGAGCACCAAAAGGCAAGCAGAGCAGCAGGGACATCTCCGGGGCAGGAGCCACTGGAAAGAGTACCAAGAGGCAAGTGGAGCAGAGGGACAGTGACTGCACCCTCGACTTATCCACGGGTCATATTAAAATCCATAATGTTGGCCCCCAAACCCCACTTCGACTTATACATGAGGTCGACTTATACATGAGTATATACGGTATTTCATTTTGTTCTTATTGTAACCCGCCTTGATTCCTTCGGGAAAAGGTGGGATATAAATAAATCGTATTATTCTTTCCCCAGCGGCCAACTGAATGCCTCCACTAACGTACAAAGAAACCAAGCTCCAGTTATTCTCAAGAACTATTCAATGGGATACTACTTCTGAATTTGAGAGTTATTACAATGAACCCTTGCTATCCATTGGGGTTTTGTTCCAAAATCCGTGGATGCTCAAGTCCCCTTAAATATAATGACATAGCAAAATGGCATCCCTTATCAAAAATGGAAAATCAAAGTTTGATATTTGAAAAATTATACTTCTTTTGAACATGTGCATTTCTCAGTTTCAGGGTAAACTACATAACAAGCAATTTCAAAAAAGAACAGTGTGTTGTCCTCCGTCGAACCATAATATGCTTATTTTACAACACGGGTAGACAACTGTGACTTTCCAAATTTTGATGGCCTACTACTCCCATGAGCCCTAGCCAGCATACCCAATGCAGAGGGATTAGGGGAGCTGCAATCCCCAAAACATCTGGAGTATCCCAGTTGTCCACTTCCGCTTTCCAGTGCGAGTCTTTAAAACAAAAACACGTAATCACTTGGTGTGTCTCCCTTCACACCAACATGTTACCGCAACACTGTTGAGACGTTCTATTCACAATTCAGTCTCAAAGAGAACGCAGCTTCCTTTTGCTTGAGAGCAAGGGTTCTCAGCCTTTGTTCCTCTAGATGTTTTGAACTTCGCAACTCCCAGAATGCCGGACCGGGGGTCATACTGGATGACGCTTCTGGGAGTTGGAAGATCAAAACATTTGAAAGGCCAAAGGTGGAGAACCACTGCTTTAAAGTCAATATATAGTACATGAATACTAAGTTAATAGCTTTAATGTCCAGAGTAAATGATAAATATAGGTTCATGTTCTTTTTACAAACATACAAACAAACAAATAAATAAAAAAGCAGCCTGCAAAAGCTGCTGTGGGTGGGTGGCACAAAAGCACTTGTGTATGTGCCTAATCCTACCCCCGTGGGCTCTTTTTCTGCTTAAAACTGCCTCACTCCCAACCTCCCATTTGTCCCAAGGTTACCGATCACTAACCATACACAGAACGCTGCAAGATGTAGTCAGGTACATTATCTAGTCTTGCCCTAAGATACAGCAATTTAAAAAGGATATTTATGCATTACAGCCATTTCCTCGAAAGGATTCCTGGGAATTAGGCTTTCAAGACAAGGTTGGGCAGCTGATTCCCTCTGGTTCTTTTGCACTTAGAAACAAAAGGGCTGGCCCAGGTTAATTGATGACTGGCCCAGGTTAATTCCTCTTCTTCCCCTGAAAAGCAATGCACATGCAAACAAGCAAAGGCATTTGGAGTCTAGATGGACTGCAATCTACCTACGTACAGGGAAAAAAAATATATACCTTGCCAAGGAGAATTCATGTTCAGAGGCATCCTCAACCTTAACTATGCTTTCAGTGTAAATAGCAATCATATCCTCTCTGTGTCACGCCTAGTCAAAAAACAAAATTGTTTAGTCCTTAAGTTTCCCCCCATAACATCAATAACTTACAAAAAGCCCTTGACAATTCATGGCCTCATTCAACAAAGCAATCCCTCCAGTTACAAAGTGGGCTTATAAATCAAACCCTTAGATCCAAATGATTAAATGGGGGAGACCAGTATAGTTAATTCTATGTAACGGAGCTCTATGCTCCAAAAACATCCAGTTATGAAAGCATGTTTTAGCAAAATATTATAAAGCTGAAGATGGTCACACAAACACACAAAATCCCTTTTCAGCCCCAAGAGTTCAGCACGGAAAAGAGAATATTCCTTAATAAATCATTGATCTGAGCTATAAAATGATACAAGTTATTAACGTCTTAATCTTACTTGAATAAATATGCTGTAAGAATACAAGTTTCACACGCACACAGGCGTAACACACATGCACACACACGTACACCCACCACTTGACCGCAAACACACTTAAAGTGCCCACCCCAGCTTGAGTCAACTCCTGCTTTCAAAATAAATAATAGCTTCTTCAACACTGTGGAAGAGTTTTGTGCCTGTAGAAAGTAAATATTGCTTTGCGTAGCCCTTTGTAATGGAACTCATTTCCTACCCCGAGACAGGGATAGGGCAGAGATCTACTCATTTATTGCTCATAGACCTGAGGGGGAAAATGGGGGGAATCAGTGTTTACTCCTTTAAGAAGGAAGCTATTTCAGTGCACTGCAGGAAAACTTGTGAATGCTTCTGGCCCTCTAAGGGATGCCAAAGTGTGTTAGCTAGCAATATCCAGGTATGTGACCTCTGAGATTAACTTTCCTACTTGAAGTAACCTAGAAACCTAGTCTACCCCCCCTCCCACCTATTTATGTACATGCTAGCAGTTTGCATCTAATCCCTGCTACTGAGGCACCTTCTGCACCTTATTAATAAATCAAATGGCACTGTTTATGTCCCAAGACTTAATTTTTGCTACACAAGAAAAGACAGCTCTACAGGTCCTAGTAGGTAAGGCAATGCCACATAGCTCTACATTAGTGTAGAGTTATGCTGACTGGAAGAGCCCTTTAACCATAGGAATCATGTAAAATTCATGCAAAACATGATATGCATTCTACTGCACAGGTCTGTTAATACACAACCCGAGAAAACCAGTCTTCACGATGTGCAATTATTCCTGAAAAATGAGGATTTCAAGCAGCTCCCTCAAAACACAGTTATGTCCTGACTTCTGTTCTTCGTGGTTTTCTGGATGGCCATCCTTAGGCCTCGCCATTCAGATGCAGGGCTTTTGGGCTCAATCGTCAGGTCAGACCTGAGAAAAGCATCTAGGCCTAGCAGTTTTCTTCTTTGCTTTTAACACACTCAGAGATAGTGCTATCTAGAAATCAGAGAGCTGCTCTGCGACTGGTTAGAAGATGTTGTAGCTCCACTGAGCTGTGAAAACCCACTGTTGCAAGATTCCAGACTTGTCATGGACCCCCTGGGATGGAAACAGAAAGAAAGAGAGAGAGAGAGAGAGAGAGAGGGAATATCTTTATTATATAATAATAATAATTTTTATGTATACCCCACCTTTCCATAAATATGATCAAGGCAGCTTACAAAAGATTAAAAACATCACAATACAGTGTTAAAACATCCCTACAAAGGAACAGGAATCAATACAATTACACTGGTACCCCGGGATACGAATTGATCGCGTTACGAAATTTCCGGGATACGAAAAAGTTAGATTGGAAAAAACTGTTCCGGGATACGATGTTTTTTTCGGGTTACGAAATTTTTTCGGCGCGAAATTCAAACGCAAAGCGCGGCTAGCGGCTTTCCAGCGCTAACGGAAAGCCTTTTCGGGTAGCAAAATGTATCGGGTTACGAACGGAGCGGCGGAACGAATTAATTTCGTAACCCGAGGTACCAGTGTACATATATCAGGAGCAGGAGATGGGAAGGTCGAATTACAATAGTCCGAGGTCATAAACAAAGGGGCAGAGAAAAAGAATAATTATCTAAGGTGGGAAAACTAGCCGAAATAAATACGTTTTTAAATTATTTTTAAAAGAAACTAACGACGCGGAGGAGCGGAGCTCTACAGGGAGCCTGTTCCAAAGGGAGGGGGCGATGATGGCAAAAGCCCTCTGTGAGGTCCTCACAAAATGTGACTTAGGGACCTCTAACAGTTTCGTTCCAGATGTTCTGAGTGTGCGGGGTGGATTGTATGGGGAGAGGCGGTCCTCCAAGTACCCTGGGCCCAAGCCATTTAGGGCTTTATAGGTCAATACCAACACCTTGTATTGAGCTCGGAAGCAAATAGGCAGCCAGTGGAGGTCTTTCAAGATAGGTGTTCTATGGTCCAACCTGGGGCTACCAGCGACCAATCTTGCTGCCATGTTCTGCACCAGTTGCAGCTTCCGGGTTTGGTACAAGGGTTGCCCCATGTAGAGCGCATTGCAGAAATCCAATCGAGAGGTTACCAAAGCATGTACAACAGTTTCAAGGTCCCTACGGTCCAGGTAGGGACGCAGCTGGTATATCAGCCGGAGCTGATGACAAGCACTCCTGACCGTTGCATCCACCGAGGTGTCAGCTGGAGCAACGAGTCAAGGAGTACTCCCAAGCTACGCACCGAGTCCTTCAAGGGGAGCGTGACCCCGTTCAGGACCGGGTGACAGATATGTACCCACAATGCTGCCCAAGTGCATTAAAAGATTGTTCTCTCCTGGTTCAGGACCCGTCCAGTGTCCAAGGTGCCTTAAGAGAATTCAGCTGACATTCAGAAATCCTATTGCCTCCAGAACAATGGCTTTCATCAATGAAAGCTATTCACAAGGCAGAACTGGCCACGGTCATCTAGGGTTACAAGGCACAATGAACAATCAACAATCCCTCCAACTCAATGAGACTCTAGAGAAGTCAGTCATAATGTTTTGAGAAGGCTGAAGAAGGCTGTATTTCTATACACATGTTGCTTTGTTACAGCTTTAAGATAGAGAGATGTATGAATGAGACAGCATGAGACCAAACCAGATATTTAAGTGAGAATCTGGGATACATACTCTCGCTTTAGTCTCCAGTGGGCAAAGAAGAAGCAAGAGAGAGGAAAGATGTGGCAAACTGCACATCTACTACTGCACTTCTTGTCCTCCCTGAAATTTACTTCCCCCTTCAAAGAAATTGCCAAAAGGACAGGCCTGATATAGCCTGTGGAAAAGTTCTGCTAAAAAGAGCAGGGTGTGATGCCTTCCTTTCCTAAACATTCAGATAAACACAGAGTGGATGGAAAACATGAATGCTGTTGCTAACACCCCAAGACATCAAAGCTATATCCTTCAGATGGTGATGTCCCAAAGCAAGAAAAAACAAAACACAATGCTATCTGGATTAAACTGAGAATGCATGTACATGACTGTTGCTCTGGAGCATATTGCAAACTTACTGGCTCGGAAACAGAGCAAAATATCGTTCTTCATTATGGCGGGGTACAGACCGCCGCTTTGCGGCGGTCTGCCGCCGCCGCCAGTAGGTCCGCAGGGGAGCCGGAGCCTTCACACGGCCCGACTCCCGCGCGGACCGAAAAAGAAGCTCCAAAATGGAGCTTCTTTTTCCGTCGCGTTTGCGACGTAGCGAGGCGCCAGGGGCGCGCTCACTACGTCACAAGCGGCGCGACGCGTACGGACGCTCAGCGTCCGATATGCAAAGATGGCGCCGGCCATGTAGAAGGGCCGGCGCCATCTTGTACGGACGGAGTCCGTACTAGGTCCAGGGGCGTCTATAAGAGACGCCCCTTTTTTAAAATGGGACGTCCGGAGGACGTCCCAAATGGCGGTGCAGAAAGCACCTATGTTAACTTTAAGATAGAGAGATGTATGAATGAGAAAAATACAACAGATCCAAGGACTCTTGTGCATGGCTTTTCAGGATTACACCGAGTATTACTTGATGGCTTCCACACAGCAAGCCCCACAACAGACCTGCTCCAGAACATGCTTCCTACCTGAAATCCTTGGAGGCAAGCACCTCATAGTAATACATAATCTTGCACTTGTGGTTAGAGACCTGGAGTGTAGCCAGGACATCATCAACCCGAGAGAGGCTGGTCCCAGCACAAGGGATTGGGTTGTGCATTTTCCACTGGAGGATATAAAAGCCAGGCCAGCGAGTCACATGGGAACCCTAAAAAGTGATGAGATAAGGGAAAGATAAAGTTTTTTGTTCTATTCCAAAGCTGTCTTCATTCTTGGCAGTTTCCCTCAGTATCAAGAGTAAGGCCAATGCATTCTAGTTGTCAAAGTATACTGTGCTTTAAATGGAAAATCTCTGCATTGAGTAGCTCTCTGAGACTCATTTCTCTATCTATAAAACAAAGATAGTAGCAATGAAGATGAAATGCACCAAGGATGGCATGCTGAACATTTTCTAAAAATATTAACACCACCCCAAAACACAAGTGAGCAGCATTGGCAACATGTTGCATAAGGCAGTGGATTGGCGAGACCATGAAACAGCTTCAACTCTGAGAATAAATTACTTTTACATAACAATCAAGCCACAAAGGCCTAGCATAAGATATCAGGCAGAGAGACCAAACTAACCTGGATACTTTCACCTTCCCGGCAGATGAGTGGGGACTCCACACGGCTATAGTCCACTCCCAGGACCCAGCTCTTGCCAATGAGCTGCACATTATCCCCAGCAGACAAAGCATTTGGCACTGTAGGCTCCTTCCGACTGGTCTCAGGCGCTCGCTTGGAATGGAAGAGGCTGAATACTACATCTCCTTTCAGGATATCGAAGTCCCAGGTAATCACCGATTCACCTTCCAAGATCTCCACAACGATCTAAATTAGATGGCAGAGAACAGGCACCATTCACCCACCTTCTTGTTCTGTACAAAGCTAGCCTTTTAATGCAGCAACATCTAGTTTCTAGCAAATCAATAATGGTTCCCATTTGCTCCTGACTGTCTGGAATCTGCCACAAACCTCTCGAACCCAACTATTTGTGACTGTTTATTAACAGGATTTGTGCCAAAGCAGAGAGCTTCTCAGACACTACATACATCAAGGGTCCTTCTAGCGGTATCAAGCTAGATGGTGTCGGGGTAGGGCTGAGAATCTATATAAGAAGTGGTGGTTGTGCCATTTCCCCCTTCTCTGTGCAGACAGTGGCAGGGATTTCCACATCTCTCTCTAGATGGGAAACATCCTTGATATTTCTGATCTCAGTTCTATATTAACAAGGGCATTCCTCCTCCACTTTGCTCATATTCCCACTGGGGAATCTCATACCAGCAGCATTTTCTCCTGTCCCACTTGAGTTCCCCACTGGGAATGCAAGCACGGTTGGTGTAACATCTCATTGGTATATCCAGTCTCATATTTGAGGTAATAGTAGATTTCTCATCTGCAGTTTGCCTTTCCACTTAGAAACACAAACTGCACAGCAGAAAATCTTCCAAACAAGTCAGGAGTTGCATCTCACAAAACTCCCTTCTAGGCCAAATCAAACCCAGCTTAGATTACAGGTTCTGGCTGCTATGCCTTCTAACATTTTTACTGAACAGAAGGTCCTCTCCATCCTACCTCATGTGGAGCACCCTTGAAGACATTTGCGGAGTGGTAGATGGTTTCCGTCCAAAGACGTATATGATCAGAAATTTCTGACTCTTCATCTGTTTGATAGAGTGATTTGGGGACAAGACCACCTTCAGGCACATTACACTGCAGAGAGAAGAAAAACAAGTAAATAACACTTAGAGGGGATTTGAAAACCAAGGGAAAACCCAGGTTTGCTACCTTGGTTAAGAGAGAGAAAGAGAGAGCTCTAAGGATTTTATACTTTCAAGGTTTCTCCAAACTCACCACACATTCTCCTCCGAGGAAGTCTGGAATCACATCTTTGTCGAGGTAGTCTACAAGCCCTCCAGGACCCTGATAGTTGTTGCCACTGTAAATGAGGAACTTCTGTCTGGTGTTCTCATTGATAAAGGGGCTAACCTGAAAAAGACAGTTAATGTTGTTCCTATTTCAAAACCATCTGCCTTAACCCAAAGGCCGAAGATGAATTTTAATATGTGAACGAGCGCAAACAAACCACTTCAAAAACAGAATCAAATCAGATCATATTGAAATATTTTTTTAATAAAACCAGCCATGTCATTTTAATTTTGACCCCCAAAGCACACCCAAACTAGTTACATTTCCAAAAGATGTTTAGTCTTAGAATTTGATGAATCTCCAACTACAGTGGGATCTGCAAAGATGAGGGAGACAGGAAAAATGCTCTGCAGACACCTTTTATCTCAACTAGAGACATTTTTGTTAAGAGAGTCTTTCAGTTAATCTTAAGAGATCATAATGAGATACAGGAGAAGAAACAGTTTCTAATGCATGATGGGCTAAAACTATGTAGAGCTTTATCAGGCAAAACCTCATTTGTAACTGAGACAAGACCCAGTGTGGTGTACACTAGTAGTTAGAGTACTGGACTGGAACTTGCAAGATCCAAGTTTCAGTTCTTCTGAACCATCAGATTTAATGGATTAACTTGGGCCACTCAGCCTCTCTTTGAGCCTGATTTGTATTTCCTAAGTCTGATGAAGAGGACAGAAGGGGGAGAAGGAGAGCCATTTGTCATACCCTGAGTGCATGAGAGAAAAGGTGAGATATAAATATAACTAATAACTAAAATAAAATAAATAAAAGCAATAAATCAAAGTCGGGTGAAGAAAAGCCATTAGCATTCACATCAATTTATATGGTCATAGCAAAGAATAAATGGGATACCCCCCGCCCTGCCCTGCAACTCACTAGAGTCCACAGAACGGGGAACACTCTGGGCGCTCGCACAATCAGAAGTCTCCCGAGAGTCTCTGGATAGTTGTCTTCAACAACCTCAATAATTCTAAGCAGAGCTTTCACTCCGGGGCGCCAAAGGTGACGCATGTTCAGCCCTTCGAGGTCAACCAAGCATGTCCAGGATCTGAAAATAAAACAAATTTATAAAGCCATTTCCTAAACTAGTCACTGGGAGTTTACAACTTGCTAGTCCTCATTGAATTAGGAACTGGGAAATAAAAAATCCCCCTGGTAGGACTAGGAGGATTTTTTTTTTTACAACTGCTGCTCAAAGAGAATTAAGTTTCCCCTGCATTTGTAAACACTTGAATTAAGGTTTTATCAGTCAATTTTTTAAAAAGCTCTTTCTGTATGCTGTATTTCACATTTGAAAATGACATTTTCCAGATAAAATGGCACCCTCATCAACAGCAATGAAAATATTCCTGCCAGTGAAAATGTTCCTGCCTACCCTGCCTCATTCATTGATATGCCCACCTTAGGCCCAAAGCTTATGTGACTGTACATAACTAGATGGATACTAACGTGATGGGGCGGCCAAAGAGATTGGTGTTTTCCTCACACCTCCTTTGTCCCTCCTCATTAATTGACAGTACCTACAAGGAGAACAAGGACAATATGCTGTTAGTATGCCCTGTCCTCACTTAATAACCCAATTATAGGCCTTTCAAATAATTATATACACTCATCCCTCGATATTTGCAGCTTTGATTATTCACTGATTTGATTAACATGTTCTCTCTAGGAATATTTAAGTCCTCCAGTGCAACTCCATGGTCAATTTTAACTAAAAGTTGCACTGAAAGATCTAGAGATTCCTAGAGAGAATATTCTACTTGGTATTTGTAGCTCCTCCAAAGCAGTTCTATGGTCAGTGTCTGTCAGGCGTTGACCACAGAGTTGAACTGGAGGACCTAGACATTCCTAGAGAGGTATCTTCTCAGGTAAAAACATGTTGTTTTTGTTATTTGCAGTTTTTCCATATTCACGGGGTCTTGTGCCCTTAACCCTAGTGAATATGGAGGGACAGAGAATTGCATTTATAGCCAGTGTGGTTCCCCTTAACACTGAATAGATCATCAGTGCCACAGCTGATACACATTCTACACATGAGAAGCTTGCATTTAAGGCCTCCTCTGCTTATTATCAAACAAAGCCAACATTTACGCTTATATGCTTATCCCCCATAGACTGCTTAAAGCCATAGTGTGATATTTCAGTTCACAACATCTAAATTCAGTTAAGAATCAAATCAAATTGGGAATCAAAAGGTGCCGAAAGCCAAAGGCTACCCATCCTTTAAAATGGGCTGTTGCAGACCTAGCTTCAAAAACTCATCCATTAATTATATCTCGACTTGACTACTGTATTCTACATGAGGCCTGCCTTTGAAGATGGAGGCTTTGTTAATATGTTTGTCTTTCAGAGCAGTTAACCTGATCTTAACAACCTTCCCAATAGTGCTCCCTACCTTACAGAATACAGTGGGGATCCTTAGCAGAAAGACTTTAAAAATCCATCCATTTAAATGGCTTTTAAACTTATTCACTCCCTGCTTATGCTGCTAACCTGCTTTACTGCTGTGGCTTAGAAGTGTATTTTATTGGTTTACTGTTATTAGCAATCTAGGACGGAGATTTTAAGTATTTAACAGAAAGAAGCAGTAGCTGTGAAACTGACTGGCAAGCAGTAATTTCCAAACTTTGAACACCCAGATGTTTTGGACTTCAACTTCCAAAATTCCTGACTACTGACCAAACCGGCTGGGGCTTCTGGGAGCTGAAGTCTAAAACATCTGAAGGACCAAAGTTTGGGAATCCTAGATTTTAAAAAATGCATCACTTGGTCATTATAAAGAGGCTTTAAGGTCTGTGGATTCTCTAGGTGGGGAAGTACACACCCAATTTGCAGAGGAAATACAAAGGCATCTCTTACATGACGAAGGAGTGATTCTTCTCCCAGAGCCTTCACAAGACCTTTGGTGTCCATCTGGCCCAGTCGAAGTATGTAGAGGGGCCTTCCATCTTTAAAAACAAACAACAAACAAAGCAGTTGAATGAAATATGACTTTGTTCTAAAAAGGGAGAAGTTCTATAGGAAACATGGAAGTGACTCTGAAGGGAAGCAAGGGCAGTCTTACCTAAGGTGCCAGTTCACAGTAACAGGCAAACCGCTGGAGAGATTGAGAACCTCTCGGCGTAAATGGCTACCGGTTCATTGTTGAGCAAACACTTTCAATTCAGTTGATAATCACCACCCAAAAGGTAGGAATTTTAGGACACTATACTCAATTTCCCATAATCCATGACCACTGGGCCATGCTGGCTGAAGGCATATGGGAGTTAAAGTCCAAAACATCCAGAATATTATGTAAAGGATCTAGGCTTCCATGAGACACTGATATTTGTACAGACTCTCTTGAACATACTGTTTTCCTTTTTATTATTAATAGTGTCTCATCCTTTGCTTCCTCTGGTTCACTGCATTAAGTTGTGAACGTTTCAAGGACAGCTTTCACAGACTGGTTCATTTTAGTACAGCTGTTGTGAACTCTCTTCTGCCAACTGCACTGGAAGAGGTATTAATGTAAAAACAACATGATAAAACAGAAAAGCCTTCTATGCTATAGTTCATAGGGATGCCAACCATGTTTGCATAAAAGACAAAATCTGACTAAAAGCGAAACATATACCATGTAGACACAGTGCATAAAAGACTGCAGTCTACCCTAGGAATTTTCACAGAGTCACATATCAGATCATCCCCATTTTACAAGACCCACTTTCTGGTTTCTTTCCTACATGTGTTTTAAAACCAAGTAAGACACATGAGGTAACAAGGCCTTACAAACATCTTTTCATGGCTGTGTGGCTAACGGTGGACAGGTCAACTGGTTTTCACATTGTTATCAATCAGAAGTCCATTCTCATGACACAATACAGTGGCTTAAAGTGACTTCCCACCTTTGTCCTGGTAATGCCATCCACCAGTATAATACTCCTCCAGAAGAGATGGCGGCCTCCAAGTTTGCAGGATATAATCTACTTGGTATTGTTTGCGCCAGGTCAATGATTGACAGAGCATCTCTCGAGCCTTGTCGATATTGAAGTCACGAGCCCTCAAAAACCGGAGGATATGTTCATCTTTGGGAATCTGCACAATAACAATAGAAGGACAGTGTAGCTATTCATGCTTGTCTTCTTTTAAAAGTTATAGCCCCATAAGTTTGCCTCAGGCATCTACTAGAAAAAGAATTATTCTAAGACAGTGACAGAAAAAGTCCACGCCTTGGCCCATAAATGGCCCCTAAGCCACACCTTTACAGCCCACACTGGCTAAAATGGTGAGCAGAATGGTCATCATGTGGGGAGATATATAACCAGCGAGCATGGTGGTACTGGTTTGAGCATAAAAGACAATGACTCTGGAGACCAGGGTTCAAATCCTGGCTCAATCATGTAAACCCACTGACTGATCTTGGCCAAGTCACACACTCTCAGCCTCAGAGGATAGCAATAGCAATGGCAGCCTCCCCATTTAGAAACACGCCCCATTCTAGGTTTGCCTTAAGGTTATCATAAGTCAGAAGCAACTTCAAGGCACACAACAACAACAACAACAACAACCACCACCACAGAGGAAAAAGAAGTATTTGGAGGTCCAGATGGGTAGATGTGGCCCATGAATAGGTGAGGGGATGGGAACTGACTTCATCCCACACATAATTACCTACCTCTCCTCTAAGAACGATTAAAACCCTGAAATAATTCCTATATTAAATAGCAATGTAGGAAACCACTAACTTTAGGCACAAGGTATTGATTTTCCCCAGGTTTGTCTAGTGAGTACTGCCTTTTAATGCTCAAATTAGGCAGTGCAAACACACATGGACGCCTTTCTCCCTTTTTAGCAAAAAATAAAGCAGAAGAATAGTGAACTGCAACAGGATACAGAGTAGACAACTGGTACAAAGATACCAGTTAATATAATCAAGTAATGAGGACCAAGATTTTGCAAATATTTTACTCAATGTTTCTCTCTCCAAATAGAGTGCCTTTGCCAGAGGGGCTTACCTTGCCTTTGTGCGTTTCTTGCAGCCACTGACGGAGCCTGATCAGGCAGCTTTCCTGCATGGGAGTCAACTGTCCTAGGTACCTTTCTATGTAATCAGCATCTAGTTTGTCAGCTAAGGGATGGGAAAAACAGAAGGCAGAAAGTGAAAAAATTGTGACCGTTTATTTGTTCTGATAGTGATACTGCACAATACTTTTAGCCATCTTTTTAAAAATGTGGCTGGTAGAGTTTATTCCTTGAGTGAGAAAAGTTATTTTGAAATATAAATTATAGCAATGTCTCCAAATAATCAAAGCCAGAAAAAGGAAGCAGATAAAGACAGGAGTACACATCTGATCTCTCAATCAGCTGAGAGTTGTCCGTTCTGCTGCTCCTGTCCTCCATTACCATAAGAGTACTACTCAAAATAGTGGTCCCTGGACCTGTGCTTCTCCCTGAGCCATTAGGTACTGATCCCTGGAGAGGGTCCAGGAAGGAAAGAAACAATTGTTTCAAGGGGGCAGAAATACGGTGCTAATCCCTCAGCAGTAATTGCCAATCCCCAACATCAGATAGTTTTAGAAGCACTTTGTTAAGAGGAGATTGTTATTGTTAAACTTGATATTTTAACATTCTGTTCTTCACCCTGTATACCTCACTGTGTTTTGTGAGCTCTTTAACGGAGACACACACACAAATGCAACCCAAATGCTGTAAAAAGCCTTAAGTCAAGGCAACTTTCGTGGGTTGAGAGGCCGATTTTCCATGTGTAGGATCCACTAACTACTTTTTGCGGGGACAAGGAAAGAGTTTGAAGCTGGAAAATTCAGGGGTGATTGTGGCCCAAAGGCTGCACTTTACCGATCTCTGCCCTTTGAGTAGCCTGTCACATGATGCAATAATTTCTATTGAAGCTAAGGACTGGGACAGGTTATCACATTCATATAAGTATATAGTATAACTACGAATGATAATAATATAAAATAGCTAGTCCAACTGTAGTGGGAAGGATACTCTATGAAATATACTCCTTTAACATATGCCACCAGCACAAGGCTGAAAGGGAAAATGCTATTACATCAGTGCTCATGAAGGAGACTTTTGGGGCAAAACACAAACCTCCACTATGTGGGAAGCCTCTGGATCTAAGAGTGCAGCCCACTGGAACAATGGGGAAGCAGAAAGGGCTCTCGGCAGCTAGCGTTTGGAACAGAGAAGCAGATGTGCACCTGCAGGCATGTGCAGCCAGACGCTAGTAAAAAGGACTCCGTACCAGGAGGGGAGTGTCATGGGAACTGCAGCTGTGTTGGAAGCAAATGGGAACAAAAGCGAACAGACAAGAGGAAGGGAGAACGAAAGGAAGGGATATTCTAGGTCAGCTCTACATGAGACAGCAATATGATTTATTTTTGGTATTGCTTTCATACACAATAGTTTACAAAAAGACTAGAAGAGTGATGAACTGCCTCAGGAAACCCAGCTGCCAGGCTGTAGGAACCTAATAGTCAAAGTGAGGCTCTCCCAAATGATCCAGAATCTAGCTATCTGAGAGACAGGATTGCAAACAATACATTCAGTATGAAAAAAGGAAAGACAGTAAGTTGTGGCATCTGCTCAAGGTTCAAACTGATAAAATGCTAAGAGCATTCTAGCAAAATGCCAAGGATTTGCCAGCTGGCTTATAAGCACATACCATCAGGAGTGGATGCCTCCACAGAAGGACAGGCATTGCCTCGTTGTTCTTTATCACTTCCATGTGTGTGGGATTCTGCTGGTACTGTGCTACTACTGCATCTTGATGGAGTCCTCTGATCCAGTTTCCCCCTGACTGCTGGAGGAGTCCACCGGGGAATAAAAGTGATACCTTGGGAAATCAGTTCCTTCAGATAATGTTCTATCACTTCTTTGCCCTGAAATTGAATTCTTTATTAAATCTGTAACCTGCTTCCACAGCTTATACTGTACAGAGCTCAAAGGAAAGATGCTACACATAAGAACTTTACATCAACAAACACAGAATGTCCCTTCTTTTCTAGCAAACTTGGTTTCAGTGCTGAACACTGAGGATGGGCCCTGCCTTCCTCAGCAGCCAACACAAAAATGCAAAGGGCAGGCAGAGAGAATTAAATTACTCTATTCCTCCCTCATTAGACTGTTGCATATTTCATACAGGCTGCAAAGGAAGAGGTTTGCCCTCTTCTTAGCCAGCAAAGCAATGTACGTGTCTGTACTGGCCAGGAAGACACCGGTTACGAGACTGCAGTTTTCCTCTCCTTCATATATGAAAGTGTCTTCCTTCTTCCTCAGTCAGCATGGGAGCCATGCAAGCTAGCAATACAGAGATGGAGTGATTCCATGTGTGTGTGATTCTCCTGCACACATGAGTAGCATGTCTGTGTTGAGCAAAAAAGAAAGTGCTTACTTTTCTCTGCACTACCAAGACAAAACAAACTGGCCAGCTATACAGGACTTGTCCACCCCATCCCTCCATCATCAGTACACTTACTCAGCTTGACAGAATTCCATTAACTTGCCTAGATGGGATTCCTAGCTGTCAAATAATTAAATACGAGGCTGATCTAAAATGATTTAAAGTGACCTGCTTCAGTTTACAAAGGCATGGCACAAAGCTCACCCGCTTGATGTTGGCTGTATATTGTTTCATTGCAACTTTCTCCACTGTGTTTTCAAAGCCAAAGAATGATTTGATGTCAAGAGATGCAGACTGTTCAAAGCATGTCCAGTTTTCATTCTCAGGGTGGACCTAACCCCAGAGATAAGACAAGGCACAATAAGAACTAGCACAGCAGACTGTTCATGACAGAAGTAAAAAGGAAACCAGTTCACAAATGTACCTTCCTGCCTGCTGTCCTTCTAAGAAAATTGGACAGTTGGAAGAATAATGATTCATGTTTTTGAGACTAAGTATCTGCAAAGCTTCCAGTGTTTAAAAATGGTTTATGTGGATATTTTTACTGTTCAACATCGCTACCTGCTCACCCAGCTCTTTTTCTCAAAGCACTAATCTTCCCTTACATTTCAGATGATAGAGTGGGGTAGTTACTCCTGTTACAATCATTGCAATAAGAGAGTAGAGACCCTTTCCACCCAGTAATAATAGGCACAGGATTGTGTATCAGAATACAGGATGCAGACATGGAATAACATGGAATACAAGGAAACATGGAACAAAACTCAAGTTGATAACTCAGGAAGTATAATCAGGCTCTATAAAATTACCCCATTTCTCCTTTTTTGCCTAACAGGATACTGAGACATAAAGTCTTGCGCCATTTCATGTTATAACTACTCAGAATTCAAGGAGCTGAAAGTTATGCTAGAATATACCAAGAATTAGGAGCAATGAGCAACAGGGGAAGAACCCAAGATCACCTGCATGGACTGTGCCACAATGCTGGGCTCCCTGGACTATCTCTCTGGCCAGAAGTAGATGTCATAGAGGGAAGGAAATTATTTCCATCAAATGTACTGACTAGCTGTAAGGCAGAAGGGAGGGCACAATTCACAATACAACTAAAGGCAAAAGATTCTTCTTGTGCGTTCCTTAGAATATTCTCCTTTAGCCAAGTTCCAAGATGGGGAAAAAGTCTTCCTGATAGAAAAATAATATGGAGGGGGAAGTGACAGATGCAAAGATTCAGAATTACATCTGACCCACCATCTCTCAACTTGACACCACCAACCCAGCTTTACAGCTGTCTGGCAATGACCTACATTTGAAGACACAGGTCTGCTACCTTCATGTCTCATTCTCCGCTCAGGCAACACCTGAGACAGAACTAAAGTGACAGTAGAATAAAGTGCTTTAGAGCGGCCACACGCAACACCAGGGCTCTAGGGACACAGTGAAATTTAAGAGACCTGAGGATTTTAATCACAAAGGTCACGAAAGCAGCAATATTTCCAAGCTTCTCAGCTTTCAAGAAGCTGCACTCTTGAATAGCCTCCAATAAAGCAGGTAAGTAACACAATCTGGGCTTTTGTTTACCACGCAGAAAAGGGTATTACATTGCTTCCAGAGATGGACACAGCTACTCTTAAATGTCACAGACACAATAAAGCAGTAAACCTCTGTTAAATTAGAAATGCTCTTATGTGGCGGATGATGCACCCTTATTAGACTAGCTTCCACAGTACATTGTGGTGGGGCTGAAGCACGTATAACAAACAAAAGGAAAGTTCGGCTGGTAAGCTAGGAACTAGATTCACCCAAGTTGTACCTGCTGCTTCAATGAGTACAAGGAGTTCTAAAGTACTCTGTAATGATATTTTTAAATGTTGTGCATGTGTATATCTGTAAACAAAATGTTGACACACTTACCCCCCTCCACCAAAAAAAAAAAATCCCCACTCTATATTTAAAGACTATATAAGGTAGATGTTTTATGTAAGACTAGCTACAGCAATGCCACTCAAAGTAATGTGCCATACACTGGCACTGGTGCATTAGTCATCGGCTGTCAGTCTGCAGCAGCTTTCCAGGAAAGAAAGAAGGAAATCATTGTAGCCAGTGGACATAAATATGGTACCGGTCCCTGGCACACATGGATGAAACTGCACATCGGATGCCTAAGAACCACAGTAACAGATCATTCCAAGTCCTAGGTTTAGGGTTTCCCCCCCCCCCTCAGTTCTTTTTGCAGGAATTGATGCTTTATGTGTTTCTTTGACATTTTTGAGGACTAGAGGAAACAAACTTTTCTTTGATTTACTGAAGTAATCGTTTCTGTTTTTGGAGGTTCCTTACAGTCCAGGTGTTCCCTGAAGTTCCTTACGAATTGATTTGTAAGAAAATAGTACATTCTCTCTCTAATTTTTAATACAATTTTAATTTAATTTAATTTAAAGGCAAATCTGGTAGCGGGACGCTTACTGAGTAGCTACATGTCTCCAGCACAGTGACGCGACTGGCAAATGTCTCATTATGAGCTTCAATAAGAAGAGTTCTCTCCTTCCAATTCACTGTGTTTTTCTGTATGAAAAAGACAAACTCCACTCCAGCAATCTGAAAAAAGGAAAACAAGAATAGCATGTGAGAGAACATAATGCACAAGGAAGAAATAGTTACATCTTCTTGTGTATTCAAATTTTACTGAGGTCCCACAAAGCTAAAGCAAGGTCAAGAGTATGTCTATGAGAAATCATAGCCCCTACCTTCTTCAGCAACCGAGGCACATCCACATTCAATTTACAATTTCGTTCAGTGATATGAATGGCTCCGTCGTCGCTCTTGGATTCCCGAAGGATCTCACTACCCAGGAAAACAGGGATCTCAGGGCAAGTGGGAAAGCGTTTTTCATAAGCCTAAAGAACAGAGACAGTCACTGCTTTACAGACCGTCCTTTTCTGCTGCTGCTGTATATTAAATATTTCCATGCCCAAAAATCGCTGCATGGAAGGGATTTATATGAAGAACATGATCATAAGGAAACCTAATAAAAATGATAACAATACAAAGTGTTATTAACTTTCCCTCTGCCCTCCAGTGTGAGGCATAACTGAGAAAGCAATTTGGTAGGTCTGAAATACAAGTCAGCAAAACAGAACATTACAGCTTATTAACTGTTACTTAATTTAGTTGTCTCATTTTCATCCAGCCTTCACTTGAAGAGCTCAGCATTGCAGTTAACCTTACAACCGCCCTGTTATAGATGAAAACTAATCCAAAGCAACCCAGCTAACATTAAAATCAAGAAGGGATTCAAACTTTCTGCATGTTCAGTTAGAGTACTGCTAGAAATAACATAAGAAAGGACCAACGAATACTCCAAGCCAAGCTTGTAATGTCAGAGACTGCATCTTATCAAGGCACCCCTAAGCAACAGTACATTCACAAACCATGAACTGTCAAGTGCCACTGCAGATATATTTCCTATGTGGCTTGGAGAGCCTACAGTCATTTCTTGTGCATCACCATCCAAAGATATGGTAAGCCACTTGCCACTGGGGATGACTTTGTCATTTGGACAGGGACATTCAGAGCTCTGTCCAACCGCTTCAACTGTTCTCCAGAAACCTCTCAAATGAGCCGCAGCCTTCGGATTGCTTCAAAGGGACTCCAGCTGCTAAGAAACTACTCCCTTTGCTGTAGGGAGACTAATGAATGCACAGTTTGGGAAAGCAAAGGCTTGTTTACTGCCACATTCTGCCTATCCGAGTTAAAATTTGACTTGAGAAACTTTAAATTGAACCATTGCTGCCTCCTGGGTCTCTATATGATGAAGTGGCCATTGAAAGAAACTGGATTATATTTGGCCTAAATACTGTGACATCTCTGTATAGGATTCATCAGTACGGTGTCAGGGGTCTTGCCAAGATCAGGATGGGGAAACTAATCCTGTAAAACCATTAAATAACTCAGCCTAATGGAAAGAGCAAGGTGCTTATATACAATCATAATGGGCACCACTTTTAAAGTACAGTTGTCTATCTGGAAAGAATGCCTCACCACGCATCGTCTGACAGCGAACATGGCATCTCAATTATTTATGAAGTATGTTCTTGATTAACAATGCTGCTGAAATTTATTGCTGGGAGAGCTTCATTTTTACTGACGGCACACTTAAAATGCCACTTTTAAAATTCTTTTCATTCCATTTCTACTGACGGTATATTAATTACTGTATAAAATATTGCTACTGTTTTGTAAATTCATTTTATTTTGCAAATTCATCTCATTCTAATTTTTAACATTTGCAATGCACTGTTTATAAGGAAGACAAGTGAAATGAGTAAATAATTCATGAGCTGCTTCCCTTTAAAGTGCGTTCCAACCCTCTGGGGGAATACATTTGCCCCAAACCACTTCCATGCGAATTAAGCCTCATTTCATCGTGAGCAAAAGCATCTGCATAATACCACAAGGCACCCACATGCCTGCCCAACTGTTTCTCCAGATCTCCCTAAGATACAGTTCACGAGCTTACAGAGTTTCTGCAATCATACTGAGACATCACAGCACATGATGCACAAGTGGCAAAACATGTGGTGAAAAGCAAAGTATCAGAAATGCACAGGAGAGTCGCAAATGCCAATCCAAAAACGACTGTACTGAGCAAACGCTAAAGCTTTCTCTGTAGCCATTTCCTGCTCCATCATGAACTTCACTCAGAACCATAGCTGCCGATTTTCACCATTCCTGCTCACAGCTGTTACTATAATCTTCTTTAGAACTCGTTGTTTTTACTAATGACTTCATCTATTTATATCCCACCTTGAGAACAAGGGCTCAAGGTGGCTTACAAAACTTAAAAACACATACAGACAAAAGCATGTTATCAGTAATATCATACAAAGGTTACCTGTAGGTTCATTAAAGTTAATAGATTTAAAAACAATTTAAACCCATCAGTTAAAAATAAAGAAACAAGTACAGTACAGTACACTGTTAAAAGCCTTTTCCTAATAAACAGTTCCTAACTCAAAAAGCCTTCACCTGCCAATAGAAGGACAATAGGGAAAGGGCCATTCTAGCCACCCTAAGAAGGGACTTCTAGAGACTGGAAGGAGCCACCATGAAGGTCTGCTCCCACATTGCCATCAGATGTGCCTATGAAAGTGGCAGGACCAAGAGAAGGGCCTTCCCTGAAGAACTCAAAGCCCAGGCAGGCTCATATGGAAGAACACAGTATGAGTTTTATAGGCCAAAAACAGCACTCTCAATTGTGCAAACAAGACCAGTAGTCAGTGAAGTCATTTTAGATTTTAAGCATCTGTTGTTTATCCTGGCATGACAATGGTTGATCCCAAACTAAAACAAAGTGGCTCTGATTATCTTTGTGATACTGAATCTCTTTGTACAATGTAAAGGTGCTGTATCTGGACGGCTACTTACTGTATATACTCATGTATAAGTCTAGAAAGTTTAGTCAAAAATTCGACCCAAAGCACCTGAGTCAACTTATCCATGGGTGAATGCAAGTGCTGTACTTTAACTCCTATGAAGAAAAGAACTATCCTCTGGTGAAAAACAAGAGTGTAATCTGTCCTGGCAGCACTGACCTCCCTGTACTCTCTCATCCAGTCAGTCTTTAGTGTGCGCACATACAGTTATGTCCGCTGGGATTTTGTAAGTTCTTTGACAATATTGTCCTTTGATTTAGATCTTTTGTTACATGCCCCTTGACTTATACACTGGTCATATCCAAATCCATAATTTTGGTCCCAAAACCTGCCCTCAATTTATACATGAGTATAAGTCGAGTATATGCTCTTATATACTTATAGTCGAGTATATATTGGTATATGCTCTTACTTCACAGCTGTATTAAATGCTCTAAGGCAGGGGTTGCGCCGAGTTAAAAGCTTTCTTTACAAGTTCAGTCTGTTCTCCTGCAGTATTGAATGTGGTTCAATTTGTAGTTCAAAAATTAGATTTCTTCATCTTCAAATGTGATATTACTTTTGTAGGGGGTGCAAACATTAATCAAACATTTCCTAGGGGTTTGGAGCACAGAAAAAGTTGGGAACCACTGCTCTAAGGCCACCTTGCCATAAAATGAGATATCTAAGTGTTATATTTATACTTAACTGTTCACTTTAGAGCAGAAGATACTTATGTTTCATCTAGGCTCACTTCCACCTTCCTGTAAACCACAACCATTTTGTAATCTTGCTATCTTGAGACAGGCTACACAATATTTTCTTAAAAGCTCTTGGATTTACACTAAACATACAACTTCATTTGATTAAAATGCTAGATCAGGATCCAGAAGATGCAGTCAATCCCACTTTTTTTCCTTTTTTTTGCCGGAGTACAAAAATGACTGAATAAATCATACCGTATCTTCTGTAAAACTACAAATGTATAGCAGTAAATCAAAACACTGCTGGACAATTTAAGAAAGGCTTATAGTCTACAAAACCTCAATTTCTAGGTTCGACGAGTTCAATTAAACAGAGAAGCTCCCTGAAATGAAATGGAACAAAATCACACAAAACACAAATGCACTGTTTAGCCTTTAGGAGATCTGTTAAAAAAACATACAACAGATTTATCTAGAGGCAGCTCTCCTTTATTTGCCGGCAGTTTGCTGACAAGCAGCTGACATCAGCCATCTGTGTGATCCCTACAAAATTAAAGCCTAATGAAGCTGAAGTGCACATAGGTGTTTGCTCCATTTGTGAGTGCCTTTCTGTTCAGTACTGCCAGCGTTCTGAAGACGGAGGACAGAACAGGCACAGCCACTGGAAAAAGTGAAATGTACTTAGATACATCCACTGCAATGACAACTGGTCTTCCTATCCAAAACCCTGCATGTGAAATGAGATCTGATATGCCAGTCTGCCTCTCTGCCTCTCTCCCTGAACTGCGGTTTGCAGGGAATGTCAAAGGAGCCAGCTCCACAGATAAAACTCCCCAACGCCAACAGCCGTAAGTCACAATTCGCAAGGGACGCAGGAGTGTGTGCCGCTTCTCCCAGACGCACTGAAGCAAGTCAGATCAATCTGGTACAGAAGATAGATGACATAAGCAGAGCAGACTTAGCTACACTAGTCTTTACAAGAGATTCATCAAAGTCCTCCTCCCAACCTAATTTCCCAACAAGATCCGCAGCAAGCTGCAAAATACAAAGCTATTTTCAGACAGCAAATGTTTAGAAGGGACAGAGGCAGAACACTGATACTTCTCATTCAAATAGCACCAACATGGTGCCAGACCCAAGGCCAGGTAGAGGTTGGGGTCAGAGAGATGTAGGGAGGTATTGTTTATTCTGCTTAAGCAGGAGAGTTGTTTAAAATCAGAACTACTCTGGATTCATCAACAATCGACACAACATTTCCCCACTGAATCTGAAAAAAATCCAATATGGAAGAAGTAGGAAGATTTCAAAGGTCACAGTGTTCGTAGGATCTCTACAAAGGCAAGAGATTGAAATCAGTTTGTACTTACCTTTTTACATTCGTTTCTGACAATCAATGTAGATCAATCACAAATCAGTTCAGCAGCGCTGCTGCTGAACTGATTTGTGATTGATCTACATTGATTGTCAGAAACGAATGTAAAAAGGTAAGTACAAACTGATTTCAGTCTGCTGATTTCTGATGGAAGGATATGAAATTTTGGCATGTAATGGAAAGGAACTGATCATAGTTTGATACTACAGACATTTCAGTCAAAACACCAGAGAGGAAAAACATTTCTTGTTTTGCAAACCTATTATTTTAGCACTGGACATCACACAAAAACCAGAGGCTTTCTAACTCGGTGGAGTGCAACACCTAGGAAAAAGAAGAGAGAAGTAGAAAGACGAAACACTTACCGCCATGACGAGCTCAAAGGGATATTTGTAGACTCTAACAGGAGACTGATATTTCTGCACCATTTTTACTTTACACCTGCAATAAAAGAGCACAGCAGCCTTTTAAGTAACTCAACTTTACACAGTAAGCCTCAATGCCTCAATTCTGGCTCGCAATACAACTGCTATTCTTCACTTGGAGCTCACAACTAGAAGACAGAAACAAAGGTTCAAATATATATGTATGGGCTGGACTCCTAATATGGATACCCAGGAAATTCTGGAGTTACCACATCTTTCATCTGGCATTTGATGCCATTGTGTTGCCATGCTGAGACAAATATTTTTGATTTTAAAGGCTGCTTTAAATCATATACATCCACAGCTGTATCCAACTGCGCTGACTAATCTGATTCTTAACAATATAAAGAAAAGAAAATCCAAACAGAAGACAGCTTATTTCACAAAATGTTCTAGGCATACAGTTGAGAAAATTACACCATTCTCACAAGTGACTCAGCCCTCACTGGTTACCTTGCAGTGAACAAAACATGCGTTGTGGGATTTATAACACCCACCATTGCAGTCCCATTTATCTAAACCACTGGAATTTCTCCTCCTCCTTTTAACCTGCACACACATACCAAAAACAAGAATCCTGAAAGATAATAAACCCACTCTTATAAATGTCATTGAGTTGCCTTCTGCAAACTCTGTAGGATGTGCTGCCTCCGCGATTCGTTCTAAAAGCTTAAGAATGCCAATAGGCTAAACTCCTTTTACATTCTAGTGCTGAGAAGGCCCAGATCTCATGACTATGGTTACTATCTAAAGTCAGAATTCAACACTGGGACAATGAACCAATAAACGTTTGAGTCAACGGTGGAAGGTGAAGATGAAAATGTTAAGAGGTATTTGGATGCACAATTTTTCCTTTGAAAGTGATTTACTGTTGTCAAAAGAAGCACTACGATTAAAATCTCAAGTGAAGTGAAGGGTGAAAAAATAGGCAACAAGCAAACTGAAATATACCTGAGATTTTGAAATTGTTTGCATCAGTCCACAGTTTCCAGAACTTGTCTTCAAGTACTTCAAGTCCACTAAGCAGCCATCTGGGAATTGTTCCGTCCCGGATAAATGTTATCACTGGTACAAGAGTGATAGGTATATCTAAAAGACACAACATATAAAACCAGCATTGGTGAGCTCTAACAGGATGGAGTTAAGCTGCAAAAAGCTTTGCTGGTATCATGTAACCGCTATCCGAGCCACAACATAACGCTGTAATTGTGATACCTGGAAGCATCTGAGGTAAGTGCTAGTACAGTGGAAGTATACCAGCTGCAAAACAAATTTAAACTGCGGTCTTCACTTTGCACTTGCTGACCTGATCTAAGAAATGTATGCCTTCTTCAGTGGGATCAGAGTTCTAAAAGACAGCCATTCTAAACAACATGAATCAGTGTTTGCCAAATTGCTGGAAAGATACACTAGAATTGTCAGTCTACCCAGGAATAAAACAGAAAAAAAATACATAATTTATATAAGTTTATATAGTCTATAGAGGGGGATTCATAAGAACTGTTCCCAGATAATGTCATATTTTGGTTCTAGATGTCACATACAGAGCCCTCTTTCTCATACCTGTTGTTGCTGTGTGCCTTGAAGTCACTTCTATCTTATGACAGATGTAAGGAAAACCTATCACGGGGTTTTCGAGGGCTGAGAGTATGTGATTCACCCAAGGTCACCCAGTGGCTTTCCATGCCTAAGCAGGTTCTCTGTTCTCCAGAGTTGTGGTCCAATGCTCAAATCACTGCACCATGCTAGCAATCTCCTTTCTCACACACACAAATGATATTTACGAATGGTGGCAAATTCACTGAATGAGTTACCCTCCATGATATGGTTGTTGTATATGATGGTTGTTGCATATCAATACAGAATTCTA
>NC_056529.1:31290358-31297367 GCF_019175285.1 Sceloporus undulatus
TTTGCTACATGCATAGTGTTAAACATAGAGGGTCAAGCAAGACACATTACAATTGCATAGAGGCAGTTTGACATAGCATGTAGTATGTGTCTGAAGCAAAACGAAACACCATACATTAGAGTAAACATATTAAAGCAAAAGCAATTAGACTGAAAATGTAAAACAATCAATAATCAAAGGCAATCACTATCTATAGATATCATGACTAAACTAAAGAGACATCAAAACATAAACTTGCATGAACATACATTTCAACAACAATCAGAAGAACAACATTAAAACACAAGCATGTATGAGCTTTAGAAGGTGAGATCTTTGAGTCCATAGACCCCTGTCCAAAAGGGTTTGAGGTAGTGTATAGCAAAGTCTAGGATCAAGATGGCATCAATAGCCAATGTCCAGGAATCTTTGTGCAGGTTGTGTAGTGGTGTAGAATGTGTATAGCAACATGTCCATCAAATCTGAGCTGGATTACAGAAAACTTTAGAAAAGTTCGGACTCCAGTCTGGAGCAGACAAACAAAATGGTGGACTAGCACCTTGGTGTGCCGGTGGCTGATGTGAGGAGTAGGGAGGCCTCTGGAACATGGAGGAGGCCAATTGAATCAGTTTGTATTTACACACCCAGGATGCGTGAGCAGTGTCCATGGAGCTAAAGCAGCTTAGTGAGGGAGATCAGAGTAGACCAGAGCCTCCATGAAAATTGACCATAGCCTCTGAAAGTAGTCAGGGCTTTCAGGAACAAAAACGTTGCTGCAGGAACAGGAGATTTGAACTGAGCTCATGCTTTGCCTGGTAGCATAAGCAGGGTCCATGGGGTGGCAGCATTGAGCCAAATGATGCTGCTTCAGGGGGTCCAGTGGCAAGTAGTTTTGTGGGAACATTGAGAGAGTAACAGGAACAACATTGTTGGTGTGTAGGATCAGACCTAAAGCCCGATTGATCCATCTCATCACTGGAGTAGAGGACCTTATTGGAAGACCCTGGCATGTCATGCCAGGTGTTCAGTGTAGTATAGAAGGCCGGATCACTTGGGCATCGCAGCATGTTGGCTCACCCCTCTTTAGCGACTGGAAGCATCTTTGGGGGAATCACTGGCAGCTCAGGTCTGGAAGAGTTGTGTAAGCAAAACATGGAGGACCTTTTTGAAGGACATCTATAGGGCAGTTAACATTTTTGGGAAGAGGGGGTGTCTCACCCCTCTTTTGATAAAAATAAAACTTTTATCTTGACCGTTTAAATTTGGAAAAGAAGGAAACCATCAGAACGTAATCTTATACAGTACTGACCAAAAAACTTTCTCTTGAAAAGAGAACCAAAAGAAGAATAAAAATGAAGCATAAAAAAGAAAAAGAAAATAAACTGGAGCGACACAAAAATCTCCTTTAAAAAAACTCATTTAAAAATGTGGCTAGGCTGTCTGTCTCTAACCATTGGGTCAGCAAAACAACAACAACAACAACAACAAAATAACTCTCAAAATCATTAGCGTCACTGGAACATAAGACGCATAACAAAAACAAAAGGAAAGAAATCAAAGTCAGATCACCTGAGGCAGTTTTCAATGACCGCTAGGCCTGCTGATCAAAAGACAAAACTTGACAACAACATTGCATCCTTTCGGAAGCAATAACATTAAAATAGCTTCAAAAACAAAAGACCAAAACTGGTGAACTGATTGATGGTCAAATGTGTGAAATGTAAAAGAAAAAGAAAACAGCCTGGAGCACTAAAATTAATTGTCCAATGAAAAATAACAACACAAATCAAGGCAGAAATCGACAACAAAAAGGATTTGGGAAAGCGTTCAGCATTGACCATTTCTGTATGGCGGTTAACATCCAAACAAAACAAAAATGAAACAAAATCAGTGTTGAATAAAGATAATATTAAAAATGTAATGCTTCTATCCCTTGTTGGAAGCAGGAATGTCAGAAAAACCCCTTGGAAGAGGAGGGAAGAGCAGAAAGGAAAGTTATTGTTGTTATTGTTATTTGAACTGAGCTGGTGACGGAAAGAGAGATCTAATTAACATTTGTGACTGAGGCACCTCCAGAGATCTTTGGGCCAGAAAGTGTGATGGAGTCACATACTCACAGCCTCAGAAGAACAAAGAAACTATGGAAGGCAATCAATTCAGATAGACTGTGCTTGATGAGGGAGGCCCTCTACAACTCCTTGACAGAGAACAAAGACACTGTGGGACATGAATTCAAGGAAACAAAATCTGACACTGATGGAAGATGGGTTTTAAGATGCAAGAGAAAACATATTATTGTTATGTTTATTTTCTCCCCAACAACCTGAACTAGGAAGAGCTGAGAAGAGGAAAGAAAACCTTTTGAACTGCCTGGAAGAGAGTGATTAGCATTTGAAAGGTGCTTTCATTCTAAAGCACAGAAAGAGTGATTGGTGATACTCTGGGAGGCAAGAGACAAAACAAGTTCAAGAAGCCAGAAAGTGTAGCTGAGTCACATACTCACGACCACACAAAACAAAATAACTATGAGACATGAGGGTATTGATTATCTCCTTACATTTTACATCTAGGAAGGGAAAGAAAGAAGACTCTGGAGCATGTGCAGAGTGCCAAAAACCAAACAGAACAGTAGCAGACAGAGATAGGAGATGGAATCTTCTCACCTCTCTTTTAAACAGAGCAATGGAATCTAGTCAGGTAGAATGCACTTAGCCAGTGAGGCTCATCTAACAAAGCCAAGAAGGTCAGAGGACAAAGGAGGGGGAGTAGACATTCTTATCTCACCCAGAAACATGAAAAGAAAAACATGGTTACGCTGTCATTTCCAAGAAGATGGGCTATGCGATAGGAGAAAAACCAAACATGAGGAGACATGAGACAAAGATGTACAGCTTGGGCTGGTGAAAGCCTGCAGCCAGCAAACTATCACAAAGGGAGGATGGGACCTGCAATCCCCTTACTATGTTGGCTCCACTCAGCTGGCCTTCCAAGGGTTCGGATCTGCCTTGCCCAGCTTCAGGACTTGCTGTGCTTTGCAAATTGAGCTTCTTGAGAGAGAGAGCAAAGGAATTCAGGTGCAAAGGAATTCAGGGGCTGACCAGCCAGTGAAAGAGAAACGAGAAGTAGTTTCATTCTCTAAGTACCACTAAGTACAGATGCTAACTTAAAGAAATGCTAAAGTGGGCAGTGTCTGTTAATGAGAGGCAGTGAGATGGTTGTGTGTTAATGTGGCTGCCTCAGATGTTGTGTTATCATTGGTTGGTGTAAACAGTGTGCATTAGAGACAGCTGTTCAATACACTGTGTATATTTATATTCTCAATACTGCAAAGCAAGATTAAAGCCCTCGTTTAGAGTGAAGACTTGTAAGAGTCATTATTAGTTGAAGACATCTTCAGATTCCTTCTTCTTGGCGTTCTGTCGACGTGGTTGAACTCTGCAGGTGGTTGTGGTGGACACTGCGCATCATTTCCATAGGTCCCAACAAGGGTTAATTAGCTTACTTGCTAATTAGCTTACTTGCTGTTCACCGCTATGATCTTTGGAATAGCGGTATATAAATAAAACAAATTATTATTATTATTATTATTATTATTATTATTATTATTATTATTATGGGCGCAGCACACGAGCCACAACAAGGGTTACGGGCCCAGTAGCCACGTGGACAACGCTAGAGAAGCTGTGGGAGATCTAGTTCTGCAACTGGTGAGCTGTGTTTGGAAGAGAAAAAGTCCTGAAGAGAAGTGAGTTAAGTGTGCCTACTCACGGACTCTGCTCCTATCAGTCTATTTGGTGTGTTTGTTTGCGTCTATTCAAGTCGCCGACTCAGCGCAACATGGAAACGGCCATCAGATTTGAAAAATTAAATGACAAAAATTATTTTTCCTGGAAAGTCTACATGAAAGCTTTGTTGATAAAGTAAGACTTATGAGACTATGTAAAGAATCAATTAGCTGGTGACGAAAAGGCTACAGCAGCAATTGTTTTAGCTGTAGAGCCAAAGCAAATGAATCACATCAGAAATAAGAAGTCAGCATTTGATGTGTGGAAAGCACTGGAAAGTGTTAATCAGCCAGCTGGAGCCTTGTCTAAGATGCTCTGTAGCAGAAAGCTATACTGCTGCAGGCAACAGGAAGGCGAATCTGTGCTTGTGCATTTAAAGAAAATGCAGGACAACTTTGCAGAGTGCAGTCAGCATGGCATCCTAATAGAAGAATCCCAGAAAGCCTACATACTTCTGAGTAGTCTAAACAATGATTGGGAATTTCTAATGTATAACCTTCAGGGAGTAGCTGAAGCTGATTTGAATGTGGACCTTGTTGCATCAAGGATCCTGGAGGAAGTACAGAGGAGAGACTCTGAGGAGAGCTTCAAGGGAGCGACCAGCTAGAGACGACAACCAACCAACCAACCTAGGTGCTTCCCAAGGAGGGGAGTGCTGCTGTCTACAGGACACGGAGATGTTATTCCTGTGTAGAGACCGGGCATCTGAGAAAGAACTGTCCGAAGGTCTCTGCGGCAAAGAAAGGACAGACTTCACATAAGAAGAAGCCCCAGGATGGGAGGGGGCTTGCTACTTCTGTGGAAGGAATTGTGAGTGGGAAAAAGGACCAGTTTGTCTGGATTTTGGACAGTGGGGTTCTCACCACATGACCCTTAACAGGGATGAACTACAGAGCCCAAGGCCAGCACCAGCGGACACTGATGTGTTTGCAGATGGTGACTCTGGCAATGTGGAAGTACAAGGGTCTGTGTTAATCCCAGGTTTGAAAAAGGTTTTTCATAATGTACTGTGTGCATCAAAACTGCTAAATAAATTTGTAAGTGTATCTTCTCTTACCTCTGATGAGTATGAGATCCTTTTCAAAGGAAGGGATTGTATCCAAAGAGGGGATAGTGTGTGGTAAAGCTGTAAAGAAAAACCATATTTACCACATGGTGGCACAGGGGCAATGTGGGAATGTAACAAATAAGCCACTGCATGATGGTTGTGCACATTACTTCCATCGAGTTATGGGCCACATAAGTTTCAAAGGTTTGAGAAACTTGGAAAAGATATGTCCAGAGTTCAGGGTAGAGAACTGTAATAGTTACCTTGACTGTGCTGTGTGTAAGAAGGTAAAAGTCAAGGCTTATCCTGTGGCAAAAGTGAGCAAATGCGTAACCCAAAGGCCTTTTCAGGTGGTACACGCAGACTTGTCAGGGCCACATCAAGTAAAGAGTGTAGGAGGTAACAAGTTTATTTTACTGATTGTGGACAGGCATACCCGGTTTTCTTACATTGCAATGCTCAAAACCAAAAGTGAGGCTGCTGATACGATCAAGAAGTGGGTGAATTCCATTGAGAGGGAGTTTCCCTACAAAGTGGGCACTTTTGTGATGGATAGAGGTGGGGAATTTCTCTGTAACAAATTACAGCAATGGTTTGGGCAGAATGGAATCCAGCATAAGACCACGAATCCTGGCTGTCCTGCAGAAGATGGTTTAGCTGAACGCAGGATAGGAATGATGAATCAAATCAGGGACTGTATGCTGGAGGATTCTGGAACACCGGCTAGTTTGTGGGGAGAATCCACAAGAACGGCTTGCCATGTTGTAAATAGGTCATGGTGCAGTGTAATTAATCAAACCCCATATAAGCTGTTATATGGCAGAGCACCCAACCTAAAATACCTGAAAGTATTTGGTCAGTATGCCTGAGTGTACATTCCTTCTCAGTTCAGGAAAAAGAATGAGCCCAAGAGCAAAAGGCTGCGTTTTGTGGGCTATGAAGGGAATAAGTACAGGTTCCTAATGGATGGGAACAGGATTTTGTATTCTAGGAGTGCTAGATTTGAAACCCATGCTGGGTGGGAAAAAGTGTATCCAAATCAAGATGTTTTTGTTAAGTTTAAAAGCATTGGTGTTAACACAAACTCTGGAAATGGAGGAGTACAAGCATCCAGGGATGTGAAGGATGAGGAACTAGGCACTTCACATCAGCCTAGTGATTCACATCCACAAGGCACTTTGGAGGAGCCTAGCACTTCAGTGGATACACAAACACCGGAGGTTAAGCCAGATGGCCAGCCTAGCACCTCCAGGGAACATAGAAGTACACACAGACCTCACCCATCACTACTAGAGAGAGTGAGAAAGTGCCATCTGCAGATGCAGAGGTGCAGACAAGTAGTGAAAGTAAGGGCGATAGGGGGTGTAAAGAGATTATTCCACGAAGGACTCAACGAGTCAGGAAACCACCAGAGAGGTTTATGGTGCAAGAGGCACGAGCTTACACTGATGTGGTGGATGAAGGAACAGGCGTGTTAAAACAACTTGGAGACTTGCAATCAAAACCAAAGAAAGAGACTGTAAGGAACAAACAGATTGAGGCTCAGGAGCAAAACACTCGGGCCAGTGTCAATGGCAGTGACACTGAGGGTGGTCAAGGAACGTTCTTGATACCTATGAGGTCTCAGAAGGGCAAGTTCTTTGTGGTGAAGCAGGCAAAGGCCTCTTCAGTGATAGCAGTCAGAAGATCTGTGAACACCCAAGAAAAGCTCAGGGGGACATGCACTGAGCAGGAGGGGTGGAAGAGATCCAGGAGATCAGGTATTGTGTGGAACGGGAAGGTTCATGGAAACACACATAGGTAAATGACACATGGGACACACCACATGTCATTTGGAGGGGAATGTCCCAACAAGGGTTATGGCCGCAGCACTCGAGCCAAAACAACACAAACCTCCCTTGGGGTGCCCAGGACAGAAGAGCCTGGTGGGGGTCTAGTAGGCATTGCCCTGATGCCTCACGGGCTCTTCCTATGTCTCCAGCACATCACTGGAAATCATCAAGGCCCTATTTTTGCTCACCAAGGATTGGGCTGTCTATGCCCGAATCGAGCTCCAGGAGGGCTGGACAGTCCTGGACACCCCAGAGAAGTTCCTGCAAGGCACACGCTTGCTTGCCAGGTAGGCAGAGCCCCAGTCTGGGGGAGTCCTCTTTCTTCGTGGGTCTGGCATGCCCAGAAAGGCCTGCTTGTTGCTGGA
>NC_056529.1:31297467-31299059 GCF_019175285.1 Sceloporus undulatus
CCCCCCCCCCATTCTCTCTCTCTTTTTATCCATTAAAAGGTGTATGCTTTGTTGTTGTTGTTGTTGTTGTTGTTGTTATTCTGAAGACATTCAAGGGTAGCTGCAGAACTAACCCAGTTTGAGACCACTTTAACTACCCTGCCTGGGATTTGTAGTTTATTATGGCTCAATGTCTTCTTTTCCCAAACACTACAGATCCCAGGATTCCCTAGCATTGAGCCAGAGGCAGTTAATGCAGTCTGAAACTGGATTATATTTGTGTGGTTTGGCCCTCTGTGAGGTCAAAGAAAGGATTTCCTCCCTAAGGCTGGGAAGCCTAAAAATAATAAGAGATGAATCATAATTATAATGATGATGATGATGATGATGATGATGATGATGATGATGATGATAGCCTTGAGTCAAGGGAAGATTAACATTCAAATTACAAATGGAACCAAGCAAAACATCACTCTTAAAAGCTACGGTTCAACAAACAATGCAGCCCTATTAAGTGGGGCTTTGGTTTAATGATGCCTTTACTCATTGAGGGCATAAGCCAGGCCTTCATGGAAATCAATGGGGTTTTTCTTTCTTCCCGCTGGTCCTTCATTACAACCGACTTGTTCCGTTTGGGATGGGAAATCCGATCCCAAGAAGTCTGTTGGAAGTTGGGCAATATTCATTGCATTGTGAAATGGGTTTTAGTTTGGCAAAGCGCAGGTGGATCCAGGGCAAAGGAGGGCATGGTCTCCCCAAGTCAAAATCCTGCCTACAATGACATTTTCTTTCCAGGCTGAAATTTCTAGCATCATGAAATACTAAGGACGAAGTCACAGTGGTAATACAGTTGAACATGTCGGACTTCATACCCAGGCATTTCAGAGTTAAGCAGATGGCCGTCATAAGTGCGGTTTGAAAGTGGATTTTTAGTGTCCTTTCTGATGATGGAATTGAGCACAATGTCATCATTACTGCGATGTTCGGACGCAGGAACAAGACTCCCTTCCAAGCTATTCTTTTGTCTTTCTCTCCGCAACATTATTGAAAGTATTCCTACACTTTCCTTAACTTACATTTACCTTCCGCAGTTATATCATCCATTCAGACTTCCTTTCTGCCAAACGTGAACCATTCTTTAGCTTCTTGTTGACTTTCTTTATCCACTACCTAATCTTCACACAGACATATAAACACACACAGAGAGAGCGTGCGCACTATACATATTGACTTAGTGTAATTTTGAAGAGCTGGCTAGTGAGCGGCCTTTGGTTTAAAATTCAGACAAAGCTTGCGAGGGGATTTGGAAGACTTCCAAGATGACTCCGATCGGGAGATGAAAGTCAGCAATTAAATGGATAACTTAGCAATTAAATAGAGAGATGCATGATGCATTTTGCCGGGCCAAAGCTAACAAAATGAACTTCAATGGGGAGAAATGTAAGGTACTGCACTTAGGGCAGAAAAATGAAATGCACAGATATAGGATTATGGGAGATGCATGGCTAAATGACACTAAGTGTGAAAGGGATCTGGGAGTCCAAGTAGACCACAAACTGAACATGAGTCAACAGTGCAATGCGGCAGCTAACAAGGCCAATGCGATTTTAGGC
>NC_056529.1:31299084-31316703 GCF_019175285.1 Sceloporus undulatus
TAAGGGACATAAAGTTTTCTTTTGAGTCCACCCTTTCATCACTTCTATTTAAGGACTCCTCATAGGTTATTCTTTACTGGCCTGAAAAGGCAGTCGCACGATCCAGAGATGACATCAAGTTCTGCATTAGCTCTTCCGAGGAGTAGTTACTGAATCAAATGAAATATTAATGCGGGCAAAACACGCCATCAGAATACTGAAGCTCCATGTTTGTTCATGAACTATAAGATGTGTAAAGTGAAGCAACAGCAGGTGGTTATATTCAGAGGATATCCTCATGTTTGGTGGTGAAAGTGAATAAGCAGAATCCCCATCAGGCCCAATGCGCTGTTTACACACCAAAAAAAAAAAAAAAAAACCCACACTTAGAATCATAGACGATAGAGTTGGAAGAGACCCCAAGTGGCCAATCCATCCACCCCATTCGGCCATGCAGGAAGCTCTCGTCAAAGCATCCCTGACAGATGGCCATCAGCCTCTTTTTTAAAGCCTCTGGAGACTGCCACTCCACTGGTTAACTTTATGCTGAACTTGGGCTGCTAGACTCCTAGATCCCCTTTCACCATAATATGTCCTCATTCAGCCAAGTGGTCCCCCATCTTATATCTATGCATTTCATTTTGTTGCCCTAAGTCTTAGGAAAACACTGGTTTTGTTGTGATGCATGTGTCCCGCTTTGTGTACTCCAAGACAAAGTCAGATAACAACAAAACTTTCCATATTTCCCCGAAACAGACTTTCTCAGAGGTTTAGAAAGAACGCACTTTGGGCTAGTTGGTGGTTTTGGGGGGATATTTTTTTAACAGTGTAACATAAGCCTCATTAGACAAGCAATTTATGAACTCTTATTCCAGGTTTTATCTAACTGAATAACCCATTATGCGTTATGTTAGAATTGTATTGTATTTACTATTAGTCATAACTCTCAGTAGCTTCCAGGAGTGAGTGTGTAAGCTTTCAGAAAGACAAGACATGTGTTTTTTGGGTTATGTAAACCAAATTTCCTGCAAGCTAAATTGGAAGCAGGAGGGACATACGTTAAGATCTTTCAATGTCTCAAATATCGATGCCACCCTGCCTCCTTAAGGCTATAATAACTGTTTCTTTTCTCTCGTTTCCCGTCTCCGACAGCAAACTTTTGACAGTCATCAATCCGCGTCCGCAATTGGGGGCTTTCGCCGACAAAAGTCCGCCTATAACTACCTTTTAGCTCTCGCACTGCGGACTTGGCTTGGTGATTCTTCTTCATCGTCTTTGTGGACTTTCTCTTGAAGACTTCATCTTGAAAAGCAAATGCCGGAGATCCTGAACAAAGTATTGTGGTGTTGGATCGCGCCATTCACAACCTCCATCTGGATTACTGTGCAACTGACCATCACCGGTATATCGCAGTCTTGCCACCCGCTAAATACCACATGGTTTCTTACCCGGCTCGCACCCAAAAGATCAATCGTAAGCGGCTACGTCCAATTTGCTTTCTGACCAGCATTTCCCCTACGAATTGGTGGCCAATATTTGGAAAGGACTACACAAGTACACTGGTCCATCACATCCTGAGCTGGTCCACTGTTTTTACCGTCACTAGTACCTTGCCTTATTTTCTTATCTTGAGCTCCATCATTGTGTACAAGGTGCGTCAGAAGTTAAGTTTTCGACTAGAGGCTATTTCGCAGGAAAACAACCGCCATCTTGGTTTCCATCACCTCGATTTTTGCATCCTTTGGGCAGCCGAGGGATTTATCAATGATATTGGTTACCACCTTTATTGTCTCCAAGAAACAACAGCTGGTCCTATCCACATTGTCTCGGATGTTTGCCAACATGCTGGCGCTGTTTTGAACACCGCCATCAATTTCTTCCTGTATTGTTTTTATTAGCAGCGAGTCCGCACAATGGCAGCTGCAACAACTTAAGGCCTTCTTTAAGTGGCCCAGAAGGCACTGTTTCAGTTCTATACAAACCATAACGGTTTCCATAACTTAGCAGCCTTGGATATCCCCTGCCAACTCGCACGGTATTAAATGTTGTGTACCAATAAGATAAGAACGGAAAGCCCTATAAAGATAGCCCCTGACGGTCAGCGATGGCTAGCTCTGGATACAAGATAAGTTCAAGCTTTAACGTCCATAGGATGTATTGGCCAAATGGTCACGTCACAAAGCAGCCATTTGGATTCATTTCTCCAGAGATTCGGAGATCAGTGGGCTAGAACTGGGAGATAGAGGCCTCTGATGTTGGGGAGAAACAGGAGGAAAGGCAAAGCAGCCTTAACTGCCTTCAATAGCACATAGCCTTGCAATATGAAGGCATTTGGGAATTGATGTTTTGCATCCAAGTACGGGTGCCATGAAATATTGTGGGTGAAAACGACTCCAGTGCAAACCTAGAATCTGATGAACCGAAGTTTCAATCAAAATGCATCTACACTTAATTTCTAGCTAACCGTCTATCTAATCTATCGATGGATGGGGGCAGTTACCTTGTGGGCCCCTTGCTTACCTGATACTGGTTCTGTTTTCGGTTTATGCGTGGCATGGAATCTTATTGCTGGGTTGTTGTCCTTTCAAGAAGGAGGGAGTCATCAAGAAAGTATTTGTATGTGCACATACTCAAATTGTTGCAGGTTCTCTTTTCACCAGAACTGAAGTCGATCTTCTTCCCATGCAAAAGGTACCTGCAGCCATCGGATCCAGAGCCAAGATCCATTGACAAAAAAGAGAGGAGGGTATCCTGAGAGCAAGAAAAAAATAACAACAACAAAAACAACTTGGGGCATCTCTTTTTAAATTAGGACCATTTAAGGCCCCATGCCCAGGCCTGGCAAGGTCTTTACCTTCCTGATATACGTAGCTGTTTTTTGTGGGAACTGTCATTCCAAAGGGCATAAGGATCAGTGGACTTCCTTACTCTAAGCTTCTTAGTGGGTTTTTTGCATACATGGGGGCAGGGATAGGAATGTAAAAAGAGTGGGGTTTTTGTGAGTCGAGGCTTGCATGGCCGGCATCCATAGTTTTTTGTGGGGTTTTTGGGGCTATGTGGCCATGTCCTAGAAGAGTTTATTCCGATTGTTTAGCCACATCTGTGGCTGGCAGCTTCAAGAGGGATTTCTATTTGTGAATTCAGCATTCATCCAGTCATCCATT
Source organism: Sceloporus undulatus (assembly GCF_019175285.1). Lineage (NCBI taxonomy): Eukaryota > Metazoa > Chordata > Lepidosauria > Squamata > Phrynosomatidae > Sceloporus > Sceloporus undulatus. Next base: position 31,302,228 of record NC_056529.1, read on the forward strand.
CATCCATAAAGGGTAATCCAAAGAAAGATGGCATTGAATAACATACCAGTGACCTCACAATTTTTTTCACCATTGGACACTACATTTAAAGGAATCCCAAGCAAAAGGCATCTCCAAAAGATCAACTTACAGCTAAGAGAAGAGGAATTATAAAGGTCACTGGCATGCAAGACCTTTGGCAATGCAGAGGAGAAAAATGGACACAATTTAATTATTTATTGTTTGTTGAATAATCATTTTTTGGGCAGTTCATGCCCTCCTTAAAAATGCGAGACTATTGTAACACCATCTTATGTGTTGGTATAGCAAAATGGTGGCACATAAGTACCCTGTTCCTACACACATCCAATTGCTTCGTTCATCATGAGCTGATCTGCAACACTGTTTTCAGGCAGGTGTAGTAGGAGACCCACAGAAAAGATCGAAAGGGGGAATTGGAGGAGTGAATTCCATCTTTCTGATAAGAATACACTAATGAAGAGAGTAATGGAAACCAGAAAGCTGATGAGTTTTGCTTATTACTATCAAACCAGTGTGGCCAATAACACAGGGGTAAAATAAGAAACTCCAGGTTCTAGAGTTTATTGCTCCCGCAGATGGCCCCATCCAAGACCTCCAAGGAAGGAGACTCCCGTGAACGCCGAGGGAAGGTTTTGTCCACGGTCAACACCCTTTCAGTCAGGAGGTTCCTCCTATGTTGAGCTGGAATCTCTTTTCCTGCAAGTTTTTTGCATTGAAGGGCCTTGTTCTCTGGAGCAGCAGAAACAAGTTTGCCCCCGCCTCAATATGAAATCCTTCAAATATTTTAAACAGGGCTTTCATACACCTCTAACCTCCCTCTTCTCAGGCTAAAAAATCCTCCATCGCCTAAGTATCTCCTCATAAGGCTTCATGGGTTTCCAGAACGCCTTCACCATTTTACTGCCCTCCTTTGGACACATGGCCTCCATTTCTCAACGTCCGTTTTGAATTTGTGATGCCCAGAACTGGACACATATTCCAGTTGGGGCTGAACCAAAAGCATAATATAGTGGCACATGACTTCCGCTTGATCTAGATCTTTTACATTTGGCAAATGCCAATGTTGTAAATTTCCATTTGTTTCATGTTGTTGCACATCACACAATCTGAAAAAAAACCAATTTTTTAATAAACAGGATAAAAATTACATTTAAAATCTGACAGTTATAAAAGTGAATCTGACAGATTCTCTCCCTCGCCATTAGGTTCTTGCAATGGAGGATGAGGCTCTAGGCGATTGCTAAAGTGCTGCCATTTAGGTGCTTTTGGTTTGTCGGAGTGGTCTTCCAAGCGGCATGACCAGATTTGAGCATTGGGTTAGTAGAGCAATGTAGGTGGGTGTATGGCGAGCCGTCATATTCCAGTGTGCCTAGCATGATAGGACTTCCCAGGTGGTTCAGCTTTTAGAACCAAGGCAGAGTTTCCCAAAGTAACAACAACATTGCCCAAGAGCGTGTACAGTGTACATTATATCCTAAATGGCTACAGATTTCTTCTCTTTCATTTAGAGGTGCATGCATGCATATTTTTACACTTGTTGCTGAAACATTTGTGTATATAGTTTTACTACGAACTAAAGTGGGGTTCCAAAACAAAATTGCCTGATCTGAAGAGGTAATCAAAACGATAGTTCTGTATGTAAATGTGAATTCCAATTGATTAGCTTTGTCATCAAACGTTAAGTAGGCATTAGCCGTGCTTGAAGGACCTCACATGTATTTGCATTCATGTACATAGTATCATGCAACATATTGCATATATTAAGAGTCGGGGAAAGAGTCTAAAAAGAAAAGCAGAATAGATAAGGAACTGCCTTGGGTGGATTGAATTGCAAGAACCTTTTATTTGAAGTCCTGCTGCGTCCAAGCAACAAGCCGCATTGTTTGCAGGGGCTGCTGATGCGCATTAGGCGGGATTTCCGTTAACCTGGCGTAATGGAATTACATTACCATACACCACATTAGCATACGCAGCGAATAAATGTAGATTTACCTAACAAGATTTGGTTAAATGTGATGCTTTTAAAGAAATTGTCAAAGGAATTTTAAAAAATTAAAAATTCAAAAAATAGAATGTAGTCTAGATGTTAAATTTATTGTTATCGGACATCTTTAATAACCATGCCTCTGTTTTTGGGTATAAACCTTTAACCTTCAGTGTTTTGGATTAATAATCTTGCGGCCGACAACGATTTGTAGTCAAGTCCGTACGACCTTCAGTACATTTCACCTTCACTTCAGCGCTGTCCAAACACGGGTTAACGGAAGTCCTGTGAAACTGTTTACAAACAAGCCAATATTCAGTAGCATCATCTGTTTGTGGCAGAGCCCACTAGAGCTTCATGCACCTGGAAATCAAAACTATGGCCCCAGCAGAGAGGCTAAAATAAAGCGTGCTCATGTCACTTTGGAGGGATGCTGTTTAATGATACATGCATCCTAGAGTCTGGAAGCTTGCAACCAAAGCCCGATGATCTAGTCCGAAGGACCAAAGGTGGCTTTGGTGGCAGCTTCTTGGACTCTTAGGATGCAGACATCAGTAAAACAGCATACCTCCAAAGTGACCTGAAGCAACTTTATTTGGCCTGTCGTATGGCCCGATGTTTCCAGACAGAATAAACCTGCTAGTCCTTTCAGGACCCTTTTATGGTGTTTGAGCAGTGGGCGAACTTGACTACCCCTCTGGGAATTGATACACTGTGAGATTTCTGCAGACGAGGGTTTCCTTTCCATGTTTCCGGTGCAACATGAACACTATGGCCCTCGGGGATGTGGGGGAACTTCTTTGTGTAGTCTGGAGCCTGTCTTAATTCAATCAATTCTGGTGGCCCACTCTTTTGCTCAAAGCAGAGAACAGAGTGGCTGTTTGGCACTCTCTCAAATATTGTTGAAATGTTATGAGTCACCTTTATTCATCGCATCACTCTTGCAGGTGACAAGTTGAAGTTAATCAAGCAAACAGTCATGGACACCCAAGGCATTATATATGCAATGGAATGAACGGGTGCTGCCTTTCATGACAGCCAGTATCGCCTGCCTAAAGCAAGCACCTTCATCCTACCTTACCTGAACAGAAGTGAAGGCAAGCAGCACGAGGATGAATCAGGGAGCCAAGATCAGGAGGAACAGGAAAAAACAGATCAATAGGGAGACGGTTATAATGTATGATTCTCTCCCCAACCAACTGCAGGAGCGTCAGTGTAAATCCATGCCGATTGCCTTTGGCATAAAAAAAAAAAATAATATGGGTTCTAGAGTGTCTCTGGCTTTGTTGTGTCTGGAAGGTTGCAACGCCGCCATAATGGCTTGAGCAGCAAATCCGCTTTTGGAGAGGTACTAGATAATTAATGATTTAACAGTCGGAATCTGCCAGGCTTTTTTATTGCTTCTGCTCAGCGGAGGCTGAGGATGCCTTGTTTCCTCCCTTAGAGAAGAATAGGAAGAATTAGAAAGCTAAAAAGGAAAGTCAGCAGGAGTTTCAGCAGTAAGTGCTTTGGGACACAGCACCCCTCGTTCTTCTGCCATACGAAGCACGCTTGGAAAGGCGCATTGGATCGAGGCCCATGGATCATTTTGACAAGGAACAACCGAAGGGTTTGCTAAGCTCACGTGGCATATGGCAAGCGGAGGCTGGAGATGGGCAAGGAGAAGGACCTTTCCCTTTCCAAAGTGGCAGTCCCACTTTTGTGGCAGGGTGAACATGCGTCCAGTACAACAGCTGCTTTACCTGCTAGGGAGATTTTAGTACTAGTGTTTTTTAGTATTGTAAGTTGTACTGAAGTTAACTATATTGACAGAATGCGGTACATTGTTTATACTTAAGTGGGCCTGTGTACAGACTGCCAAAATAAAGCTGCTTGGGATCTCTTTGGAAGTAATGCTGTTTTAAAGAATGCATGCATCCTAAGAATCTGGAAGCTGCCCAAAGCTGCCCCATGATTAGGAAATGGAGTGTAGCTTTTGGTGCGACCTCCGGGCTCTGTAGGACCATGCATATTTTAAATAAGGCAATGCCTCCAAAGGACCAAAGCAGCTTTATTTTGGCAGTTTGGAACAGGCCTTAGTTTTTGACTTACGCTAAGGATGGGGAAATATGGTTGGGGTAGATGTGCATTTTGCCACCCAGGCGAACCAAGCCCCAGTTTCAATCTGAAATGTTAAGATATGCTTGTAGTTTAACACGCCATTGTTTTAAAAGTGATGTTGTAGTCGTAAATGAACTTTGGCTCAGGTCCCCTTCTGATGGCAATAATCCAGAACAGCAACCAAATGTGGCATGCCAAAAATGGGGGATAGTAATTGGGCATTGCCTTGTAAGGTGGCTGGCAAATGGCCTCTTTGCACTTGGCCTTCCATACGTGACTGCAATAGCGTTGCTCTTGCAGCGACACTGCCTGCTCAGCTTCATCGCAGGCTTAAAAAGCCATCTATCTCTCCTAAATGTGCCGTCACAGATTAGAATTTACTTACTGTTAGCACACAGGAGTCCCCCTATTCTTTTCAGCCCTAATGCGACCAAATAGGGGGGCCATGGTGTATCCTATCACATACCGTGAGAACAAAATGGAACACTGAGCGGTGCTTAAACATGTCTTCCGAATGCGCAATCATTCCGAAATGATCCGGGAGAAATAGTGGCAAATGCAGAAATGTGGGTTGTCAATTTGTCACTCTCCGCAGGTCTAGAGTTTTGGGAAAGTTCCTTTTTGGACACAGCTTCCAAAATTTCTCCGCCATAACATACTTTTACTAGCTCTCCCATGGACAGACTGTCTAGGGGACAGCCCAAAAGCTAGGCGCAGGGTTTGATCCTACAACAACCGCTCCAAGCTGTTTGGATTGCCAGGAGCAAGTCTTCTAAAGCTAAATAAGTACGAATTGTCCATTGAAGACTGACCGCAGAAGCCCTGGTTTTGCAGCACATGCTTGTCAATGGAAACAGAGTAGACCTGTTGGGTTCATAGCCCATTATTTCTATGGGGCTGTTGCAACCATCATGCTGCTCCGCCTGATCCCCATTAACACCACTCCCACCCAGCTTCTATGACAGACGCAGCATCCATTTTTGAGATTTAAAAAAAAAACATCTCCACATCTTAAAGACCGCCAGGACCTTTCTCCGTTTCCACTTTCCAGACTAATAAAAATTAAATTAAAGATAAAAAAACGACCAAGCACAGTGGCTAATGGTTTGGCCTGCCATGGCTTAGCCTCTCACCATGAGTGCTTGATCTTTCAAGAGATTGGCTCTCGCTGCAGATGAGCAGCTGCAATTAGCTCCGTGTTTATTGCTCATCTGTTCTCCAAAGCCCCCAGGGGAAAGGCTTGTCCCCAAAACAGCACCAGCTGTTTTTGAAGAAAGCTTCAACCTGCCATCAAAAGAGTGCGCGCCCGCTGTGCCTCCCATCCTGTAAACCTGCGCTGGGGCCATCAGGCCGCCTTGGCCTCCAGTGAATCCACTTTGTGATTCCCTGCCTCTGCAAAAGAAAGACAGGGAGGACAGGCCGCACGGGAGCCACTTCGGTGCTGAAAACTAAAGACACTTTGGCAAAAGAGCTATTTTATTTGGGTAGCCTAGCTGTTGTGGTTCACCAAAGAGAGAGGTCCATGTGCTTCCAGAGGCAGTCCGAATAACCAATTGATGAAGTCGAAGAGTTCATGCCGCACCCATAGTCTTTTGTGGGTTTTTGCGGGCGACGTGGCCATGTTTCTAGAAGAGTTTCTTCCTGAATGTTCGCCAGCATCTGTGGCTGGCATCTTCTCTGATGTGGCCAGCCACAGATGCTGGTGAAACGGTCAGGAAGAAACTGTCCATTCAGGCCCATAATACGTTAATAAATAATATAGACGTAACACCCGGACACCACAAGGTTTCTCTCAGCACCATTTGTCCCTTCGGGTTATTCCTTCCTCTGTAACTGCCATCAGGAGTATAACACATTTCTGTTCTGAGCAACTAAAGAAGGCCTGGTATAATGTTTGCCTTGGTTGATTTGTGAGACAAGACACACAAAACCCTAAATTGGGTGTGATTACCTGGACCAATCAGGGATGCATTACAGCTTGCTTGCTGTGTCTCACTTTTAAAAATTTTGCACAGACACATAGAATCATAGAGGTTGGAAAGACCCCAAGTGGGATGTAGCCAGGGGGGGTTCTTGGGTCCGGACCCCCCCTGTCACATTAGAAAAATGAATGGTGTGCGGACTGCGCCGCCGCACCCAAGGCCCATATAATGGTGGTGGCACGTAGTCGGAGACACCCCCTCTTCCAAAATCCTGGCTACGGCCCTGCCCAAGGGGCCCTGATCCAGTCCAACCACACCGTCTGCCATGCAGAAAACTCCTCAATCAAAGCATCCCAATTGACAGGATGGGGCCATCCAGCCCTGCTTAAAGACCCCAGGGAAGGAAAAGACGCCCACTCGAGGAAAGGAGTGTGTTCCGCTGTCGAAACAGGCCCTTACTGTCAGGAAGGTCCCTCCTGATGTTGAGGTGGAGATCGCTTTTCCTGGAAGCTGGCATCCATGTTCCCAGTCTTGTTCTCTGGAGCAGCAGGAGAAAACAAGCTGCCTCCGTCCTCAATAGGACATACGTTCAAGGTATGTAAACAGGGCTATCAATCACCTCTTAACCGTCTCTCTCCCAGGCTAACATCCCCAGCTCCTTAAGTCGTTTCCCATAGGACAGGGTTTCCAGACCTTCACCACTTTAGTCATCCCCTTTGGACACATGGCTCCAGTTTCTCAAACATCTTTTTTAAACTGAGGTGCCCAGAACGGAACACAATATTATTCCAGGTGGAGCCTGACCAAAGCGAATAGAGTAGCACTATTACTCTCTTGATCTAGAACACTATACTTCTATTGATGCAGCCTAAGCCCCTAGAGGTAGAGGCAGCCCTGTCATGAAGCAGATTGACATATAGTAATTTTCTCATGCAGCTGGTTAGAGTGTCCTATACATCAGCAAATTGTTATTACTGCCAACGTTCAGGGGAGGCGCTTGTGGAATATTTTGCCTCCTGTGCCAAAGTAACTTGAGTGGTTTAGGATCCTGTACACCTTGAAATGAGTAGGTGGTGGGATCCCATTTACTGCTCTGTCTTAGGCAGCAAAACGTTTTTGACCATGTTCCGGTGACACACCGTATTTCTATTCAAATCGGAGCAATTGTTTACAATTTGCATATCTTCCTATAAAGTGGCATATACAAATCTGTGCCCTCTTTTTCTGGCAATGCACAACTGGCACTCTTTGTGAAGCATGTTTCTTTCCCCTTTCAGTTCAGCACTGTTACACATTCTCATCCCTATTGCCTTCAGTTACAGTTTTGAAGTTATACTATTCCACACTTGAGAGTTAGGCACAAGCTCCCTCTTGTGAGTAAAACAGCTGCCTGCAAGATCAGCAGCTCCGAAATTAAGGGGCAAAGCAGACTGGCTCTCCAACCATGATCATGCTGGAACCATGGACCACCGCTGCAGTCCCAAGCCATGCAGGTCAGGAGTCAATTCAAAACAACTCCTTTGTAATCTGGTTGCTCCTGGCCGCTTTGGGAACATGCATCATCTAAACCAGTGATGGCGAACCTATGGCACACGTGCCAGAAGTGGCACTCAGAGCCCTCTCTGTGGGCACACATGCTGTCGCCCTAGCACAGAGTTTGCCAGACTTTCTTATTAGAAAGCCAGAGGGATGTGGCACTTTGCAATAAATAGGTGGAGTCTGGGTTGCAGTTTGGGCACTTGGTCTGTAAAAGGTTCACCATCACTGATCTAAACACTGAGCCCCCAAAGTGCTGGAAGCTGCTTTATTTGGCTTGTGCCTTTCGGGCCCTAGTCTTCATTTACCTTTGCAGTCAATGGGTTTTTTCCTGTCGCCATCTACAAAAAACTTCAGAGTGGGATATTCTTGGATGTTGAATTCTTTTTTCAAGTCCTTCTGGTCTGCCACATCCACTTTGCCAAATCGGATATCCACAGCTTCGTTCTTAAATTGTTCTGCAGCCTTAGCAAATTCAGCAGCCAAACTCTGAGATGGCCCAGATAAAGCAATGTCTGCAAAGATCCGAAAACAAAGAAATATGATTATCTAGTCAGCAGTAAAAACGATACCTAACCATTACTGGGAGTCACAGTCCAACACCCAGCAGGCCAAAGTCTGCCCACACTTGATCTGGAGAAATCCCTGACCTTGTCTAGCTCTCCTTCAAGACACCACATTATGTAACTGTGCCATCCAAAACTGGCATGGACCTTCACCTCCATTAAACTTTTGATAAACGAGTTAATGATTTTAATCTTTTTATCTTCACTTGCTGATCCATTTCAAATTCCAGAAACATTTATTTTCATCACACTTATCATGAGGCTTCCATTAATCATCTTCTAAGCAGACGATGCAATCATTTGTTTTAAAATCATTCCCACCAGTTCCATTTTCATGTTAATTATTTCATGATTATCTTCTATCTATGGCATTGGCAGAGGAAAGAACATAAGATTTGCACATCAAGAGAAGACACCAGCCCATCAAGCTTTTATATAACCTAATTTTGACAGAGGACATTCCTTAGTCATTCAGCCCTAGGAGTGGAATTTAAATGAGACTGGACTGGAGAAATGTGATTTTGGTCTATACGAAGGGTAGGGGACATTTGACTTCCTGGATGTTGTTGGACAAAAAGGAGCCATTTTTTGTGCCCTGGAAAGGGTGCCATAGCCGCATTGCCACAGTTTGGTGGCCCTCCTTCGGTGCTGCGTTGTATGGACACAGCGCCAGAGGAGCGCTATGATGCCGCATGCCATGTGGAGAGGCATGGCACCTGTGGCCGCTTTTTGTGGCTCTTTTTTGCACCCTGGAAAGGCCATATCAGAGCTATGGTGTGTGGTTACTATGTCCCTGATTCAGCTCAGCCCCTTACTAGCCACTTCAAGCATCTCCACTGGAAGAGAAAAAGAAGTGAGGGAAGGAAGGAGGGAGAGAGAGAGAGAGAGAGAGAGAGAGAGAGAGAGAGAGGGTGAAGAAGGGATCTCTTTATCCCTACTACTTGCTTGATTTCTTTTACTTTTATTGCAGATCATCCCATGCATTGGAGACTTCATAGGGGAGGGTGGTGAAATACATGAGTATCCCTAGGTCACTGCTCTTTGCTAATGCTGAACTTTGCTGCCACTGTTTCATCATTCACAGAATGATTGAACAAGTCCCTTCACGCTTCATCATAATTACACTTCCACTTTTTATTTTCATGGATAAAGATCAACAGGAGAAAGCCAAGAGTCTATGGTAGCCACTGTGGGAAAAACAGCCCACCAAGTCTTCTGCTTCATGAGAACGGTAAGCACAACGGACATTTATATTTTAGTGTAAAGCTCTGCAGTTCCACAATCCAATCCAAATGTTGCTTGAGCTATGCCAGTTTCCAGACAGTTTGGGATACTGTTAGGATTTCGTCAATTGTGTCAAAGAGCTTCCAAGGGTCTTCTAGTCTAACTCTCTTCCTGTGGAGGAATCCATGGCTATTGCATAGAGAAAGAGGAAAGGAGAAAAAGAAAAGGTGTGTAGTTATCCAAACTTAGGTTTAACAGCACTACCACCCACAATATGTGACTCCTGTCTTCCTGTGCCAGGAATACAAGCCTCAATAGTGAAAAAGCTGCCGACTCCAGTCTATATCCTTCACAGGCCAAATTATTATATTTTATTAGGAAGAGGAAAGTAATTCCCCTTCTTAGAAGGCTTTCTTTAAAAGATCCAGCTAGACAGAACATCCACCAGAATAATCCCCATTTGCCATAAAGCCATTCAGGCAATCTAGCAGTCGTACAAGGACCATTAACTGTCACAACCGAAGGTTTTGGAAGTATCTCAAGGAAGCATAGACCAAACCAACATTATAGTGTGAAACTCTCCAACGTTTCTCAGATAATGTGGTGCCTATTTTTTGTTACATGAAAAGGCCAGAGAACAAGCGACATGCATTAGCCACTTCAAAGGATTTCGTGGCTGGCACACACACCTCCCCAAACTTGACTTTCAAGGGTGTTCCTGCCTCTTTCTGCAGCTGAGAAGAGACCGGTTACCATATTTACTCGCCATATCTCTGTTCCTTTTTTCAGCAAGTCACACACAGATGGCTGCCAAGCACTAGTTTTCAGAACATCAGACAGAATTCCCTAGTAAATCCCAGCAAAATGAATAATTTTACCAAGTCCTGACTCTTGTGCACAGAAGACTGAACAGAGTCAAAGAATTTTGTGTGCAATAAGAGTGGTCAGTCATTAGATCTATGGTTCTTTCAGATCAGGACAAATATGTCAGGAGGTGGCAGTATTTGTTGCTGCATGTTCCATTTCTTTCAAACAGATCCTCTGGAGAGGGCAAATGTGCCAGCAGACTGCAGTATTTGGTGCTGTAATTGCTGGAGGAGGGCTTCACATATCTAAATACATTTCTATGGTCCAGGACTTTTTTTTCGTAGCCATACCCAGCATTCAGAATGGAGAAATTGTCCTTCTACCATTAGGTGACGTCAGCCAACCATGCACCAACAGGGGAAAAAACACCTTGAAATGCATTAGTACAAATCCAAGAAATCATTACAAACAGCCCTCCCCTCAAAGAATGGCATGACTGTCTCAGGATTGCCAGAGTGAAAACTAGAGAGGAGTCCTGTGCCTTTAATGGTTATGTGGAAGAGGGGATTTCAGCAAGTGTTGATTGTTAACTTGCTGTGCTTCCACAATGTAGAAATAATGTAGTCTGACACCATGTTAAGTGGGGTACCTCCATCCTATGACATCCTGGGATTTGTAATTTTACAAGATCTTTAGCCTTTTCTGTCAAACAGTGCTAAAGGTAAAGATATAAATCTGTTGACAAGGTTGTCAAGTCACATCCAACTGTAGGGGATGGTGCCCATCTCCGTTACTAAGGCAAAGAGCCAGCGTTATCAAAGACGACTCCATGGTCATATGGCCAGCATGGCTGCATTGAACACTATTACCTTCCCAGCAAGGTGGTACCTATTTGTCTGCTTGCATTTGCATGCTTTCAAACTGCTAGGTTGGCAGAAGCTGGGACTAGTGACAGGAGCTCACTCTGTCATGCAAGGCTTGGGTCTCAAACTGCTGACCTGCCGATCTTGCAACTGTCAGAGTCAGTGTCTTAATCACTGGGCCACTGTGCACTAGTGCCTCACAAAAACTACAAATCCCAGGATTCTGTAGGATGGAGCCATGGCAGTTAAAGTGATGTCAAACTGCATTATTTCTACAACTGTCAAATGATGTGATTGCTATGTTTGTTCCCTTGAGACATAATCATCTCTTCCCCCCCCACACACACACACACCCATACAACTTCTGTGTGAACTAATGCATTAAAAAGATTGTATATCAAGAAAAAGAAGGTGCAAGGATTATCTACTCCAACAAAAGCATTTAAAAAATTAAGAGGGCAATATGTGAGGATTGCAATACATATGGAAACACATCTGTGGAGGGGTGCTGGGGGCTCAGTATTCCCACATCAGAAGCAAGATGCTCACAAATGCCAGCCCTTCTCTAAACTATCTCATGCTAAACCGAAACTATGAGTGAGATTTTACATCAGGTTTGCATAGAATGTCTACAGGAGGAATTACACATTGTGCTATGCAACCCTTGTGCTGAATGACGTTGCACAATAGCATGCACGCTTATATGTGTGGAAGAATGGCACCATATCTGCAACTTTGCTGTCTCAACTTTCAATTGAATCATGACATTCCGTATCAGACAAAAATATCTAACCAATTCCAAATAGGAACTTATGCATGCATAAGACACAGGTGGGGTTTTGGTCTATGGGGATTATCGCATACGCCTGATCTCATCTTTTCCCTGCCGCTCAATGAGCTACTCAGTCACTGCTCCCTTTGTACCCTGTCACCCTGGGAGCAGCAACTGAGCAGTCAGCTAGCCAGCCTTCCTTTTGTTGTAAGGTCAGTGCAAGTGAGAGGGCGAAGCAGACCTGGTCCACTTCTTCTGCTATATTCACACATGAGTAGCTGAGACGAAGGAGGTGATGGTAGCGAGCTGCACATGGTTGAGGTTGATGCCGCTGCTTGGCTGGCTGTCTGGCTGGCACAAAGCGAGAGTAGAATTGGTGGTGACAGGACAGGCCCCCATCCTTAGAGAGGCATTGGGGGGCACTAGAGTTGTCACTCAAAAATAAAGGGGCAGCAGCCCAAAAAAGTTTGGAGATCACTGCATTAAAGGAACCTAGGACCAGCCTACTTGACAGAGCACTTTCTCCCATATGTTCCTGCCTAACAGTGAAGACCATTCTCAGAAGTTCTTCTATGGGAGCCACTGGTCATAATGGAGTGAGAGGTGGCTACCAAGCAAAGGGGTTTCTTAGTAGTGGCAGTTTCAATCTCTGGAATGTCCTCCTTTGAAAGAGCCATCCGGCATTCTCATAATAAACTTTCAGTTTAAGACTTTCCTCTTCAAGCACATAAACTTTAATTTGTTGGTACTACTACAATTCCAATATTTTGATATCTGAATCAGCTTCTTGTCATTTGGGTTTGTTTTTTTAATTGTAAACCACCCTAAGATATAAAAATTACAAAAAATTAAGGAATAAGCCATTTTAGATCAAATGGTGATCAGGCTGTGGGTACAACTGTCGCCACTATTCATAGCAACACACAAAGTACCTTTGGAAGAAACACCCTATGCTAGATGCCAGACCCTAAAAATATTACAGGATTTTTTTACCTACCTGGGAGAAATTTGATGTAATGGGTCTAAATGCAATTGTTAATAGCAATTATAGTAAACGCATTAAATCAGGGGTGGAAATCATGCAGCCCTACAGCTGTCCTTGGAAGGCAAGTCCTAGCAGCATTAGTCAGCATAGTCAAAGTCAAGAAATGCTGGAACCTGCAGCTCAGAAACATATGGGGTTCATTCACACTAGTCAGCTATGGCATATTGATTCCGTTTCAACTGCCATAGCAGCAACTTATGGAATCCTGGGAATTGTATTTTGGTGAGGCACAAGAGCTCTCTGTCTGAGAATTTTAAATCCCCCCAAACTATAAATCCCAGGATTACAGGGAAGTTAAAGTAGAATTGCAGTGCTATAATTGTGTGGTATAAATGGGCCCTGGAGAGCCACATGATTTCCACCTATGCGTTAAATCACTGGGCACTTGGTAACTCATGTATATGAGTCCTTCTACCTCGATTATCTTTGATAGAGAGGCCATGGTTCTCCCAAGTTATCTATCCAAAATGAGGTTGAGAATGTAAAGAGGCCATTTGTGGCCAACCACAGCTTTGCACACTGACTTTCTACCCAGCTGTGATGCCCACAGAGCAAATATCACTGAGGCATTCTGGTCAGGTTTTGGTAAGATGCAAATATGCTTTGATTTAAATTGATTCAAAGCCAAAAGCCAATGCTCATTGACCGACGGCTGTCAATATTAGGTATAGACAACTTTAGAACAAGAAATACTCACAGAATTCAACCAGCAGGAACTTGGACTCATTCAGGGCCTGGTCGAAGTTGCTCTTTTTTAAGACCAGGACATTGTCCTCCTCTTTGATTGGTTTGCCTTTCTTTGATTTCTTCTCTGTTGGACTGATGCTACCGTCGACTGCACCTAAAGACCAAGAAATGAAACCAAGAAAAAGGAGAAACCAGCGAGTTCTCATTCTGTCCAGCTGGCAGGTTGTAGGCACTAAACAAGAAAAGGAAAGGGACCTGGAGCCAACTTGCTATGCTTAAAAGAAATCTGTTGCCTAAGCCTTATCATTTGCCCACGTGGCCCAATTCCCACACGGAAGGGAGGGATTCTGGGGGGGGTTACGAGCCAACAAGAGTTAAGAGTACAAGAGACGACAGTGGGGGCAATGGGGGTGTGGTCCAGAGACTGAGAGCAAGATGGTGGATAGAGGGGGGAGCTTGGGACGACAGCCCTAGAGCCAGAGTATGAAAGCACACTGGGATGAGCGGGGAGTGTCCACACTCGGAAGGCACCAGAAAACCTATGATAAGGTCACCGTAAGGATTGCCATAAGTCGAAAGAAGGCTATACACCAACAATTTATGAATAGTGTCGGGAATGGAAAAGTGTGTCGGGCTCACAGTCTTGTTGTTTCTGTGTGGAACAACTTGTCAGAAACTTCTGAAGCTGCGTGGGCGCACACCTCCCCGTTTGGCCTTTTGGTGTTTGCGCCATGCCCTGCTCCTGCCGGTCCAAATTCATTCCTATTGTGTAGGGAAAAGCTGGAGCAGACACAGGCTGCCAAACTTCCTCCGGCCTCTCTCTGCCTTTTTTTTTCCAACTCAGAGAACAACAGCTGTTCAGCGATAACTCTGTTGAGTGTGGGGTGTGTGGGAGGATGAAGTTAGCTCGGGTTGCAGAAAGCGTGTTCTTTCCTATAATCAAACGGGT
>NC_056529.1:31316728-31325300 GCF_019175285.1 Sceloporus undulatus
GAAACGGGCATCCCTTTTGCCCTTACGTTGCGTGCGGCGTCAGGGGCGTCCTTGACGTCATGGCGCCGCCAGCTGACTCCCTCCGTAGGCCCCACCCCCCGGAAGTGATGCAGGGAGGCTAAGCCCGAGTGGGAGTCCTGGTGGCTGTGAGGCGCTGGAGGTGAGTGGATTGGACCCTCGCTCTTTCCGTCCTTTTGGGGGGCTGCGGGGGCTCCGTTGCGGGCGCCTCTCTTCGAAGGTTAGTTGCCCTCAGGTCCAGAACGCGGCGCGGAGGTCGCCCAGTCGGAGACCGCGTTGGCTGCCCTGGGAATGCTGGGAACCGTCGCGGATTGTGGCCCCAGCGCTCTCACAAAACTACAGTTCCCAGCATCCCCAGCTGCATTTAAAGCGGCCCCAAACTGGGCTGTTTCTGCAGTGCGTTCCGTTGTGTGCCTCGCTGAAGCCGCCCCTGGCTTCTGGCGACCCTGGACCCTGGGTTTTCTGGGCAAGGATTGCTCGGAAGAGGCTGGCCATTGGTTCCCCCTGAACTCGGTCTCCAGAAGGGAAGAGTGCAGAGACACAGCCGGGTCAGGATCGGTCTCTAGGGAGACCTGGTGGCGCCTTTGAGCCTCTGAAAGGAGGACGTTGGCAGCAGGAGAAGTCCTTCCTCAGATGCCTTTGGTCCAAAGTAGACTGAAGCCCAGGAAAGGGCATGCCACTTGGCCTCAAAGGCACTGATTCCACAGAGTCCCAGTCCGACACTCAGATCCCTGCATCCTCCTTGGTTGGCATCTGCTCTGCCAAAGGCTTCATGCTGAAACACAGCATCCTTCTGAGGTTGCTATTGGCTTACAGTTGCAAACCGCTTAGAGCAATGGTTGGGACCCCTTTGGGGGTTGAATGACCCTTTCACAGGGGTCACCAAAGGCCATCAGAAAACACCTATTTAATTACAGTTAAGAAGTAGCAACGGAAATAATTTCATGGTTGGGGGTCACCACAACATGAGGAACTGTATTAAAGGGTCGCGGCATTAGGAAGGTTGGGAACCACTGGCTTAGAGACTACTTAGTGCGCTATAAAGGGGTATATAAATCATCATATAGAATCCTAGAGTTGGAAGAGACCCCAAGAAGGGCCCTGGTCCAGTCCAAGCCCATTCTGCCGTGCAGGAACTCTCCATCAAAGCATCCCCATCCAGCCTCTGTTTGAAGACCTCTAGGAAGGAGACTCCATTACACTCCAAGGAAGGAGTGTGTTCCTCTGTCAAACAGCCCTTACTCTCAGGAAGTTCCTTCTAATGTTGAGCTGGAATCTCTTTTCCTGGAGCTTGCATCCATTGCTCTGTCTCCTATTCTCTGGAGCAGCAGAAAACAAGCTCACTCCCTCCTCAATATGACATCCCTTCAAGTATTTAAACAGGGCTATCTATCACCTCTTAACCTTCTCTTCCCCAGGCTAAACATCCCCAGCTCCCTAAGTCGTTCCTCATAGGGCTTCATGATTTCTAGACCCTTCACCATCTTAGTTGCCCTCCTTTGGACACATGGCTCCAGTTTCTCAATGTCCTTTTTGAATTGTGGGGCCCAGAACTGGCCACAATATTATTCCAGGTGAGGCCTGACCAAAGCAGAATGAAGCTGCTGTTGCTATTAAGACGGTTTGTTTAAAGCCCAGTTGGTGCGGATGCTTGCTCACAAGGAACACTCAACTCGTAGGGACCGAACTCCCAATTAAGTGTACAGCCAGCCCTTCTTATACATGGATATTTAATACATGGATTCAAGCATCCACAGTTTGAAAATGTTAAAAAATGTCTCAATTTCAAATATCAAACCTTGGTTTTCCATTTTTATAAGGGACACCATTTTGCTCTGTCATTATATTTAATGGGACTTGAGCATCCACAGATTTTGTTATCCACGGGGGATCCTGGGACTAAACCCCAGCGGATAACAAGGGTCCACTGTATGTATGGTTGCAAGAAGCCCTTCAAAATATGACTCTGTGTATATCGGGGAGGTTTGTAGCTCCCACTTCCAGCTAAGCTGGCATTTTCATACAATGGTAAATGTAGTACAGTTAAAAGAGTATAACTTTCCTTCCAGACACACAGTTTTGACTGAGCGAAAGGGTAACTCCTTGCTCCCCTTCCTTTTGAGGCAACGTATCAAGGGTTCACTGAGAATCCAATTCAGGCTGGGTTTATTCATAGAGAAACATTAATTCCAAGGGGTTGCTAACTTTTAATATGTGACTTTCAGTGTGTCATTTGAGCTCGTGAGGACAGGAGCTGCCATGTTGTTAGTCTTTAAAGCAGGCAGGTATTCATTCGCAATGCACAGCCTCCTCAAAAACAGTTCCCTCCACGGCTTTCTCAGACTTTCTGGGAATGTGAGTACCATACATATGCAACTATAAGTCGATCTCAAGTATAAGTCGAGGGCAGGTTTTGGGGACCAAATTATGGATTTTGATATCTAAGTCGGGGGTAAAACATAAAGGCGTGCAACAAAGGATCTGAAAAAGGATGAAACAAAAGGAAATGATGCCAAAGAACTTCCAAAATTCCCTTTGGAAAAACCTAATTACTTTGTTTTGTCGGTTGGCAGAGTTGCGCTCTTCAAAGATGGATGGGCGAGGTGTGGTTATATGCAATGCGCCAGAATATACTCTTGGATATAGCCTTGGATTGAAACAGAAACTGAGGCCTGTTACAGACAGCCAAAATAAAGCTGGTTCGAGTCACAGTGGAGGTATGGTTGTTTAAATGATGCATGCGTCCTAAGAGTCCAGAAGCTGCAC
The DNA here is from genome assembly GCF_019175285.1 of Sceloporus undulatus. Classification (NCBI taxonomy): domain Eukaryota; kingdom Metazoa; phylum Chordata; class Lepidosauria; order Squamata; family Phrynosomatidae; genus Sceloporus; species Sceloporus undulatus. The sequence continues at coordinate 31,319,513 of NC_056529.1, forward strand.
CAAAGCCACGCTGAGCGGGCTTTGGTTGGGCTTCTGGACCTTAGGACGCATGCACATGTGAAACATCATACCTCCACTGTGACTCGAACCAGCTTTATTTTGGCTGTCTGTAACAGGCCTCAGTTTGTTTGTAAGGCGGCTTGTTTCCCCCTGTGGCCCAGGTACAGGATCCACATCTATCACGTGCGGCTTTGTGAAGTTATTGTCACTGCAGAGTAAAGTAGTACTTGGTGTAACACAGAGAAGATAGTGAAAGTAGGCTTTGCTTTGCAGTACAAGTGAAACAAGAAGTGGGTTTTCCCCAACTGTTGGAAAACGCTTTCCTCCTCCTCCCTTTTTAATTGGCCGGGTAAGAAACGTGCCGACAAAACGCACATTCCTGTGGGTTTGCTTTTCCAGTCATTATTCATATCTTTCTCTTCCTATGAAGGGCGTGGAGGCAGCCCTTTAAAAAGCAGCACGCCCGTGCCCTTAAGGGATTTAAGGGTTGGGTGGGAGTACTGAGTCGAGAGTGTGTTTTTCATGGGAAAATATCGTTTATTTTGTTTTAAAAACTCAGTCTTTCTAATATTCCAAATACTGTATATACTCATGTATAAGCCTAGAAATGTAGGTCCACAAAATTGACCCAAAAAACCTGACTCAACTTATCCACAGGTCAATGTAAGTACTGTATCTGAACTCTATTTTAAAGAAGGAACCATCCCCTGGTGAAAGCAAGAAGTATAATCTGTCCTGGAAGCAACTGAACCCCTCTAGTCTCCTCATCCTCCAGTCTAAGATTATGTCTGCCGGGATTTTATGGTCCTTTGACATTGTTTTGCTTTGCTTCATCTCATCTTTAGATCTTTGCTTTGTGCCCCAAATTTTGGACCCTCGACTTATCAAGCAAAAATGCATTATTTTGGCCCCAAAACTTGCCCTCGGTTTATACAGAGAGTCGACTTAGGTAAAAACAAAGAAACAGTGTATTGGAAGGGTGTCCTTTTATGGAAGCGGAGCGAAGGCTTTCATTATAAGGAAGTGGCTGATCTTCAATAAACGTTTAAAATTTAATACGGTGATGATCAAAAGCTTTAAGTGCAGGTTAATCTTGTTCTTCTTCTTCATTTTTTGCAGAGAGTAATAGAAGACTGGTTGTTCAATGAGAAATGGCTAAGAATTGTTGAGCAGTGGTAAGCAAACATAACTGGAAGCTGTTTCCTTTACGGCTGCCATTGAGGATCATGTTTGTACTCTTGGCAGTTTGACTAAAACATTGATGCTCTGTCTCTTCCAGTATAGCTTTGGAGGTCCAGTGGGATACCTACCCCTTAAGTACTTTGAATATCCAACCACAGAGTTTTTCTAAAGTACCGGGAAGCGTGTCCTTTTCTTCCTTGGTTGCCCCGCGGTATTAGCTGGACATACAAAGCTCTTAAGGAAGACCTTCAGTTAACCTTTAGATTGGTGTAACCATGTTTATTGCACTTTACCAGCTGGCATTGCTTCCCCAGTTGGCATTGCATTTTTTGTTGTTCTATCGCATCCCAGGGAAGGGGAATTTGGTATACTTAGTAATTTGTGGTCACACATTCAGTAGGGCTGGGCTTCTTTGGAGATGGTATTGAGAGTTGGAGCATGTATAGCGGCACACAATACCATAATTTGTAGGTCAGTTCATAGATCACTGGGTGCCAGTTTGCAACAGATACTGCATTGCAACAACTATGGCATTTTTTGGTTTTGAATGGTTAATCCTGACTAGGCAACAGACCTTCCTTGCCGCTTTAGAGTCACATATGAAGGGCTTTGGAAAGCACACACCTTTCAGGGACCATCTCGGAAACTCCAAATCACAAACACAGTGGCACTTTAACACTGTGTGTGATGGCCTGGCTCTCGGTGTTCTCTGTAGCACGGTCAAATCTACAGTCTTACAAGCGTTGATCTGAGGGGATTACGGGCTCGATGACAACTAGGGCCCAGTGCCCCGTGTTTCTTCTCTTCTCTTCCGTCATGTGACTGTGTGGCAACCAGAACTCTCCCATAGAAACTCCCATCCCTTTTGTTGCATGCAGAGGCTCTGATTCCCCCTCCTTTAAAATAGTACGAAAACTGTAAGTTTCCCTCTGTAATTATTTACAGGTCATCCGTTGTTATTTATAGACCACCATTAAGGGCCTAAATACCCTAAAGGCATCAGATTCTGTCTGATCTTGGAATCTAAGCAGGGTCAGCCAGGTTAGTACCAGATTGGGACCACACAAAATACGAGGTGCTGTAGGCTATAGTTTCAGCGAAATAACTGGCAAAACCATCTCTGAGTATCCTTTCCTAAGACAACCCTATGAAAATTCACTAGGATTGCTCTAGCTAATAGGTGACCGAAAGCACATATACTGTACAGCACACCCTGCTAAAAAGGACATTCTCTGAGTGGCTTACTCAGCATAAAAGGGGAGCAGGCTAAAATTCATAAATGATAACAGAAAACACGATGGAAGTGGGGTAAAAAATAACTACAACAGCTCAATAGATTAAAACAGATTTAATAATAGGCTGGAAATGAAAAAGTGAAATGCGTGTATTTCTGGTTGGCCACACAATCCAAAACATATCTGGTATGTATAGAGTGAGAGAGAGAGAGAGGCTAACTCATGCCATAATATTCCTGGAGTTGCTGCCTTTTTAACCACGCAAGCCATCTCCTACCCCTTGAATGTGTTGGATTACAGCTCCAATCACTTCCCACCAATACCAAGGAGTATGGAAGTAGAAGTCGAAAACCTTTGGAGGCCACTATGTTTAGTCTACCCCTAAACTAAGCAATTATTTTGCACTTACCCTACTGTTTTTCTCTATCAAGGAAATCAGTAATTTTATCAACACACCCAAGATGTTTGAATTCTGATGTCAGAAACCAGCAAGAATGAACAGTCGCAAGGAGAGGAGCATTTGGCAGGATGTTTGCACATCTTTCCACAGTTAGGTTGGTAATGTTGGACTCTCACAAGTGGTTAACATTTATCCAAGATTTTTTTTACTGTTGATCCAATCTGTACAATTCCGTTTAAATAATAATTATGAAACCTTAGGTTCTGGACTTCATGAAATCCAGATGGCCTTTGAAGAACCAGATCCACATCGTTGGGCTCATGGTCGTGCATTCAGGGAAAAGCACCCCCTTTGGAATACCTGGTCAAACAAACTGGGTATGTAGCAGAATTAAGATGCTCACACTTGAGCTGGAGTACAGAGTCTCACTCCCCCAGATGTTATCTGGACTCAGTCCCAGAGTCCCAGGCAGCATTGGCTAGCAGTCGAGAATGACCCCAATATTGGGACCTACAGGCTAGGACCAGTCGAAATAGTGGAGAGAGCAGGAGGACTAGCCCTAGCTATGATATGATTCAAGCACGCGCAGTTTGTGAAGAGACAGTCCTCCTGCTCAACACATCTTAGTTCTCATGTTGAGTTTGGTACATTAGCACTAGCTTTTGATCCACTTGCAAAGCAATAATCTTCATTGTAGTGTTATCAGGTATAGTGGGGATGTTTCTGCTGTTATGGTTCTCAGTTATAAACTTGATATCAGTAAGACGTTCTGTTATTTTCTTCCTACTGCCCACCACCCCCATATAGATCACTGAAAATGTTGAGTTCTGTATCTTGAAAGTTGCATATTAAGCAACTTAAGTGTTACATTTCGGCACATATGACTTTTTTGGAAGTACAAAAAAGTAAAGTGAAAAGGGGCTAGAAAAGTTAATGCCAATTTCCACTTATCTCTAATTGTTGTTAACTGATCATGTCAGTCCCGACTCATGGCAATCGTGGGTGAGACCTCTCCAAGACTCCTATCCTCCACTGCTCTGTTTAGTCCTAATTTATACCCATGACTTCCTTAATGGAATCCATCCATCTAGCATGTGATCTTCCTCTATTTCGACATTCCTCCATCTTCCTAACATTTCTTATTGTCTTTTTCAATAAGTCATGCCTTTTCATGCATGGGCCAAAGTACAACAACCTCATATCTTGTCTTTGTCTATAGGCAACACTGGGGAGCTTTTTGTGTATTGCTCGTAGCACACACTGGAGATCGTTGTGGTACACGGATAGTGCCCTGGCTTGCATTTTGGTTGTTTGTTCTGTAACAAAAAAGGTTTAGTCTTCCTTGGGGAATGACTGACATTTTAAAGTTTTTCTATCGGATTTATGAATACAGTAGATCTAAAAAAAAATCAGGAAAGAATGTGTAGTGAGGTGGAAATGATAATGCTCAAGGGGAGTCTTGTTGCATGTCACAATTGCAAGCTGAGAGCATGGCTTCTTGGGTATGGCTAGACTGAGAGTATGGCTTAGAATGAGTGGCATGTCCATATGTAATATGTTATTGTTAGCTGCCTTTGAGTTGCCTCATGTTGACTGTGTGCATGAGACATCTCCCAAGTCCTCCGTGAGTCAAATCATCAGCTCTGGTCCTGAGGTTCCTTGTATGAATCTAGTTCTGGCATCTAACTACTGGCCTTTTTACCCTTCCATAGCATGATTGCTTTTTCTTATGATGTGGCCAAATACAACAGCTCAATTTCATCCTTAGCTTCAGGCAGAGTTCGGCTTCATTTGTTTTCTAGGACTTCATTTGTGGGTCTTTTTTGGCTGTCCACGTATCTTCACACTCGCCTGCAGCACGCATCTCAAATGAGTTGGTTTTTTTTCTGTCTGCTTCTTCACTTCCAGCTCTCACATGACTACAGATGAGGGAAATGCTATGGTCTAACATTAGTGTTCTGTCTGCTTTCTTCACTGTCCAGCTCTCACATGACTACAGATGATGGGAAATGCTATGGTCCTAACATTAGTGTTCAGTTTATATTTTAGCACTTTTGGATCTTATCTAGTTCTTCACAGCTGCCCTTCCCATTCCTAGTCTTCTTCTGATTTCTTGACTGCAGTCTCCATTTTGATCAATGTTTGATCCAAGGTAGTGGGAAATCTTTGACAATTTTGATCTCTTCATCATGAGGATGAATTCATATAGATAGTTCTGTGGTCATTATTTTTTGTTTTCTTATTTTTAGTCTAAGCCTACTTTAACACTTTCTTGATATGTAATGCAACTCTCGTGATTTCTAGAAATTGGTACTGACAACGATGGGTAATCGGCTTCTGCTAAAAGCTTGTAAGGTGCTCTTGGTGGGTTGCACAAGGCTCTGGTTGAAAGGTCTGTTGCTGTTATCTGTCCATCTTGTTTCTACCAGTGCATACTCTCTTCTTCCTTCTGTGCCATGCTTGCCATAACGTTCTGCGAAAACCAAACACTGCAGTTTGGGCAAAACTAGGTGTTTATGTAAATCCGCTTATGCGGAACCTATGGGATATGCATAATTATATCTGGAGCCTGGGATTTGGATTTCTATGGCACATCCAAGGGACCACCTCTACACAATGGAAGCTGGAGGTGGGGGAGGACAAACTACTTTGTAAGAAAGAGATATCATTCAGAGACATGGCTCTGTCGGAGAAGGACCTTCACAGTATAACACAGGAAAGAGAATTATTTAGCTCTTGGATTATAGTGGCATAAGAAAAGAGATCTTTCGTGTTAGCTATGCAGAAGGGGAACCGAGATATCTGTGTTTCTGTCCAGATCTACATTTTGAAACAAAATGTTTGAAATAGTTGCTATATGAAAGCTATGCATGCGGATGGGGGTGGTTAAAGATGTCTGTTGTAGCATTCCCCTATGTGTACCATCTTGTTTGTTTTGGACGGCAGTTCCCATCACCCACTGTATGGCAAA
>NC_056529.1:31325325-31326402 GCF_019175285.1 Sceloporus undulatus
ATGCCACTGCTTTTGAAAAGAGGGCAAGAAGACATACATCAGAGTCATTGACTGATTCAGGATGCGAGTCAAGCTGCCATTTCTCATTCGCTTCCATTGAAGTGCCCATGGTCTAAGCTGAGTCGAGGGTGTTGATGGGACGAGGAAAAAGGTTGCGCTGTCAAGGGGTCTGTTCACAGAGTCCAATTGTTGTCATTTGATATAAAATCATAGAATCATAGAGATGGAAGAGACCCCAAGAAGGGCCCTGATCCAGTCCAACCCCATTCTGCCATGCAGGAACTCTCCGTCAAAGCATCCCCATTGAAAGATGGACATCTAGCCTCTGTTTAAAGACCTCCAAGGAAGGAGACTCCACCAGGATCCAAGGCAATGCATGCCATCCCTGAACAGCCCTGACTCTCAGGAAGTTCCTCCTAATGTTGAGCTGGAATCTCTTTTCCTGGGGCTTGCATCCATTGCTCCATTGGGTCCTATTCTCTGGAGCAGCAGAAAAGAAGCTTGCTCCTTTCTCAGTATGACCTCCCTTCAAGTATTCAAACAGGGCTCTCATATCACCTCTTAACCTTCTGTTCTCCAGATCCATAAAGCATGGCTTCGTGTTGGAGCCCCAGACAAAAGCTGGGCTTCTCTGGAGGGTTCAGCCCAGCCGTGTTCGGAGCTCTCCATGGTGCTGAGATGACACAGGGACACTATGGCGGCAGGTGTCTTCCTCCATGCAGCCGGGAAATGTAAGCCAGGCAACGAAGGAATAAGGAGAGGAGGAGATAAGACTCATGTATTCATTTCAGAGATGGCCATGCATTGATGTATCCCCATTCCTTTTCCTCTATAGCTTTCTCATGGGTCCCAAACACACCGCAGAGTGAGACTGCTTCCACTGCCTGGAATCCTGGGGATTGTAGTGAATTGTGGCACTCTGACAGCGGAGGCTCAGTTGATCACAAACACTACACTTCCCAGGATTCCCAGCACTAGAGCGTTCCAGGGCATGGTTGGCTGATGCGTCTGTGGCTCCGCCCCCTCCTTCCTGGCGGGAAACTGAAAGGAAAGGCGCGGAGGACGACGACTCTCTCA
>NC_056529.1:31326502-31329321 GCF_019175285.1 Sceloporus undulatus
TTGAAGAGGGCGTGGTTTTTGTGTGAGCGGGGTTTGCATAGAGAGGGCTTTGAAGGGGCGGGGCTTTGAAGAGGGCGTGGTTTTTGTGTGAGCGGGGTTTGTATAGAGGGCTTTGAAGGGGCGGGGCTTAAGACTGGAGACAGAAAAGACTTAGAAAGGGAATTGGGGTCCAAGCTCATTCTATCCCACCAAAGGCATATTATATAAGACTACCTTGATCATGATATCATGGACACACCAGGTTTAGTTTAAATGGCCATGAAAATGATCAACTTTGTGGAACTTCTCTTAGAGCTCAGACTGGGTCAAAGAGCAAGTCACTATGAATAGGTTTTTCCGCAGAGGAGGTGGCACACAAGCTTAACACTCTTAAGATGGCTGTAGCTCTGTTCAAGTACAAGAGAGAAGTAGCGGAAATCAAGCATCAGGCAAGTCCATCGCACAGTGGGCTGGGGGCCAGGCTTACCAGATCTGAAGAAGCAGAAACACACTTAAGAACATGCTTTAATTTCTTAGAGACCTTGATCAGACATGCCAGCCACGATGCTGGAGAAACGTCAGGTAAACTCTTCTATAAACAAGGCCACATAGCCGGCATGAAAGCTTTCGAATTCACATTGATCAGACACATAAATCTCCCTTAACCCAAAGCCAACCCCTAAATAAGAAGGGACATCATGTGTCATCCCCCCACTTCTAATTCTTAGATGGTAGAAGCAAGCAAGTAAATGTAAAAGAAAGAAGTCTACAGTTCAAATCTTCTTCAGCCACAAATTTAAAAGGTAGATCAGGAACTAACCAGTTTCTTAGGATTCCCCCAAAAGGAGGTTAACCACCTGGTTTACCTGCAGATCCCCTGAACCAACTGATAAGATATGAATCTGGAGAACCATCAGAGGTGCCTTTATTGTTTTGGTTTTTGCATTGTTTTGCTTCTTATAACCATACTCGGCCCTTCCTTCCAGATAAAGTTGCAAGCCCCAACCACAACTTCAGCCCAGAGGAACTGGATTAAGCCACTAAAGTTGTAGTAACTATTCCACAGGCGGAAAAAACACACATTTAGAACTCTGATGTTAACCTTACCCTCGTTTGGAAGCCTTGGCTGTGCTTTCGTGGACTGACCCTTTGGCTGCCCCACAAATAAATGGGAACTGAAACCAAGTGGCTGTTGATTTGAATTCCTTAAAAAGGTGGAGAAGGAGAGCGGACACCTGGCGTTCTGGAAATAAGATACACAACCTATTCATTAGGTATGGTTCTCTCTGTCTCAGGGAAGCAAATATGAAACAAAGACAATAACAATAAACAATTCCTGCATAAGATAACAAATAGTGTGAGCAAACTAAAAACTGACTTTTACAGACTGGGCATGTAATATAATTATATAATATAGACTAGGCTTCATGGACATAAAGGCTAGACCAGGAGTGGAAAAGTGCAGTTTATGGTCCCACCTCCCAAATTAAATTCTGCATCCAGCAGCAACTATTGTTTTCATGGCTGCAACTGGATCTCATAAGGACCTCCAGAAAGCTGGGTCTGCTCAGTGATCCAATAAGTAGGGTCTGCTAGAAGCCCGCCTCAGAGACACTCTCACCCTCTTGCTCACATTATTTACACCTGTAGCCACTATTAATAGGGAGGGTTAGCAGAAAGGGACTACTGTCGGGACAACATCCAGGTGCACAACAAAGTATTTGGCTGGTGCAGGCTTGAAGAGGATATAGAGGTAGTGACCAGTAAGGCCCAATGACTGCGTACGGGGTTTTGGGGAGCTGAAGGAGTTACTGGCAGGAAAGGAACCACTGAGGCGATACACCGTCCCTTCAAGTCTTGTCCTGAATAAAAAAGAGAAAAGAGAAGACACCTTTGATCTCATTAAGCAGATGAGTTATGAGTTATAAGTCTCAAAAGCCTGATTAACCCAGCACAGCATTGTGCCTTTTATGTGATACAGCATTGGAACAAGGCCCAATAGAGCCCCCAGAAAGTTGCATACACTAGGAAATGGAAACTTATATGCAGCAATAATAGGACAAGATATTGGTCACCTGCAAGCACACATAGGGCCCATACAGACAGGCCAAAATAAAGCTGCTTTGGGACACTTTGGAAGTATTTTGTTTTAATGATATCGGCATCAAAGAGGCCAGAAGCTGCGCAAAGCATGCTGCACTCCTTAGGACTGGAGTGTAAGTTTTTGGCGTGGCTTCTGGCCTCTGGGGACGCATGCATCATTAAAACAGCCTATCTCCAAAGTGTCCCAAAGCAACTTTGCCTATCCCAAAATGTCCCAAAGCACTTATTTTGCCTGTCTGATGGGGCCATACTCTCCGCAAGTGAATCCTAACATTCCTGTACTGAAGAAGCCAAGAATGTTTTAACTTTTGACCTTACCATAGTTGTGGTGACATCGCCTTCCTTAGTCGACCTGTTCCACTCCTCCACGTTAAAGTGTTAAAGACATCAAGTACGGATGCTGCCATACTAAAGAGTAAAAAGAGAGCAGTTAAGTTATCTTGAGTGTTTTTTCCTTTTCACGGCAAAAGGGGAGCAGGTGAGGAATGTGTATAATTGTGGCATAAAGGGTGTATAATTATTGCATATGTATTACGTATAGCCAGCAGGGTTCCAAGGGATGTACGACAGAAAAAATATTTGTGAAGTTGAAGGCTTTCATGGCCGGCATCCATAGTATTTTGTGGGTTTTTGGGGCCCTGTGGGCCATGGTTAGAAGAGTTTCTTCCTGACGTTCGCCAGCATCTGGGGCTTTGGCACTCTCAGAGAATCTTGCCTGGAAAGGACTTGGCTATATA
>NC_056529.1:31329346-31337923 GCF_019175285.1 Sceloporus undulatus
TATATATATTGTGTGACCTGGAAAGGCAGGAGTGATTTGCATGTGTATTGTTGGTTGCTAATGGCTAAATATTCTTTCAGATTATAAAGGTCCTTCCTGGGCAGCAGCTCACTCCATGCATCTGAGGAAGTAGACCAAGTCTAGGAAAGCATAGCTTGCACAACTTCTTTTAGTCTGGACTATCAGGACAGCCACTTAAGACTGAAAACCCTCCACAAAAAAGTATAACAGTTACTTTCTACCTGGCTGAATGACAGAAGCCAACACCTGCTTTAAAAGGATGGGATGCACTAGAAGAAATAGCAGTAGTTACCCATAGGGAAACACTGGGATATCTTGGGGAATACTTTTCCTTAGGGAAACATTGGGAAATACCTGCCCATAGGGAATCATTGGGGAAATACTTGCCCACAGGGAATCATTGGGGAAATACTTGCCCACAGGGAATCATTGGGGAAATACTTGACCATAGGGAATCATTGGGGAAATACCTGCCCATAGGGAATCATTGGGGAAAATACTTGACCATAGTTAAACATGGGCGGAAATACCTTGCTTCATCGGGAATCATTGGGAAATACTTGCCCACAGGATCATTGGGGAAATACTTGAGCCAGAGGGAATCATTGGGGAAATACCGGCTCAGAGGGAATCATTGGGGAAATACCTGCCCACAGGGAATCAATGGGGGAAATACTTGACCACAGGGGAATCATTTGGGGAAATACCTGCCCATAGGGAATCAGTGGGGGAAATACTGCCCATAGGGACTCATTGGGAAATACTTGCCATAGGGAAATCCTTGGGGAAATACCTGACCCATAGGGAATCATTGGGGAAATACTGCCCATCAGGGAATCATTGGGGAATGGGACATACTGCCCACAGGGAATCATTGGGGAATACCTGCCCAGGGATCATTGGGGAAATACCTGCCCATGGGAATCATTGGGGAAATACTTGACCACAGGAATCATTGGGAAAATACCTGCCATAGGGAATCATTGGATACCTGCCCATAGGGAATCTGGGAATACCTTGCCCATGGGATCATTGGGGAATACTGCCCACAGGGAATCATTGGGGAAATACCTGCCCATGAGGAATCATTGGGGAATACTGCCGTCCCAGGGAATCATTGGGGAATACCTGGCCCATAGGGAATCATTGGGGAAATACCTGACCCAAGGGAACATTGGGAAAATACTGCCCACAGGGAATCATGGGGAAATACTGCCCATAGGGAATCCTTGGGGAAATACCCTGACCATAGGGATCATGTTGAAATACTGCCATAGGGCACTCATTGGGGTAAACTTGGCCCATAGGATCATTGGGGAAATTACCTTGCACACCGGGGAATCATTGGGGAAATTACCTGCCCATGAGGGAATCCATTGGGGAAATACCTGCCCATGGGAATCATTGGGGAAATACTTGACCACGGGATCATTGGGGAAAATACTTGCCCATAGGGAATCATTGGGGACATGACCTATGCCCAGGGAATCATTGGGGAAATACCTGCCCCAGGGAATCATGGGGAAATACCTGCCCCTAGGGAATCATGGGGACCTGCCCAGGGATCATTGGGGAAATAACTGCCACAGGACTCATTGGGGAATATACCCCTTCCCCTAGGGAATCCATTGGGGAAATACCTGCCATAGGGAATATGGGGAAATACTTGCCCACAGGGAACACATTGGGGAAATAACCTGCCACAGGGAATCCTTGGGGAAATACCTTGCCATCATGGGAATCATTGGGGAAATCTTGCCCACAGGGAACATTGTGGGAAATACCTGCCCATCGGGAATCCTTGGGGAACTACTTGCTCCACAGGGATCATTGGGGAAATACTGCCCAAGGGAATCATTGGGGAATACCTGCCCATAGGGGATCATTGGGGGAAACTACCTTGCCCATAGGGAATCATTGGGGAATACTTGCCATAGGGAATCATTGGGGAAATACCTTCATAGGGGTATCATTGGAAATACCTGCCCATAGGGGAATCATTGGGGAAATACTTGCCCACAGGGATCATGGGGAATACCTGCCCATAGGGAATACAATTGGGGAAATTACCTGACCATAGGGAATCATTGGGAAATACTTGCCATAGGGAATTACTTGGGGAAATACCTGCCCATAAGGGAAATCTTGGGAAATACCTGCCCACAGGGAATATTGGGGGAAATACCTGCCATGGGAATCATTGGGGAAATACCTGACCACAGGGCAATTGGGGAAATACCTGCCCATGGAATCATGGGGAATACTGCCATAGGATCATTGTGGAACTACCTGCCCCTAGGGAATAATGGGGAAATAATGCCCATAGGGAATCATTGGGGAAATACCTGCCCATAGGGAATCATTGGGGAAATACTGACCATAGAATCATTGGGGAAATACCTTGCCATAGGGGAATCATGGGGAAATAATGCCCACGGGAATCTTTGGGGAAATAGGGAATCATTGGGGAAATACCTGCCCCTAGGGTCATTGGGGACTACCTGCCCATAGGGAATCATTGGGGAAATACCTCCCCAGGGAACAACTGGGGAAATACTGCCCACGGGAATCATTTGGGGACATACCTGCCCACAGGGAAATCATTGGGGAAATACCTGCCCACAGGGACTCATTGGGGAAATACCGTACCATAGGGAATCATTGGGAAATACCTGACCATCGGATCCTTGGGGAAATACCTGCCCTAGGGATCTTGGGGGAATACCTGCCATAGGAATCCATTGGGGGAATACTGCCATAGGGAATCATTGGGGAAATACTGCCCACGGGAATCTCTTGGGGAACTTTACCAACCTGCTCCTAGGGAATTCATGGGGAAATACCTGCCCCATAGGGACTCATTTGGGGAAATACCTGCCCACAGTGAGTGGAATATTGGGGGAAATACCTGCGCCACTAGCGGACTCATTGGGGAGGAATTACCTGCCCATAGGGAATCTTTGGGGAAAATTACCTGCCGGGTCTTGGGGTATTGAGGGAATATTGGGCTATTGGGGGATATTGGGGAATACTGCCCATAGGGAATTCATTGGGGAAATCCTTGACCATAGGGGAATCATTGGGGAAATACCTTGCCCATCGGGACTCTCTTTGGGGGAAATACATGCCTCATAGGGCAATCATTGGGGAAAACCTGCCATAGGGAATCATTCGGGGAACACTTACTTGACCCTAGGTGAATCATGTGGGAAATACCTGCCCATAGGGAATCATTGGGGAATACGTGACCATAGGTAATCATGGGGAAATTACTGCCCACTAGGGAATCATTGGGGAAATACCTTGCCTGGGATCATTGGGAATTGCTGGGATTGGGGAAATACCTGACCATAGGGAATCATTGGGGAAATTACCTGACACATAGGGAATCATTGGGGAAATCACTGCCAATAGGGAATCATTGGGCGAAATACCTTGCCAATAGTGAATCTTGGGAAATACTTGACCATAGTGGAATCATTGGGGTGGAAATACTGCCCACTAGGGAATTCATTGGGGAACTACCTTGCCCACAGGGAAATCTTGGGGGAAATACTGGGCCATAGGGACTCCATTGGGGAAAATACCTGGCCCTTAGTGAATCATTGGGGAAGAATACCTGCCCCATCGGGGAATTTTTTTTTTTTTTCCCCCATTTGGGGAAATACCTGCGCCCTAGGGAATCATTGGGAACTACCTGCCCATAGGGCATCATTGGGAACTACTGACCATAGGGACTCATTGGGGAAATACTTGACGCCTAGGGAATCATTGGGGAATACCTTGCCCATAGGGAATCATTTGGGGAAATCCTGCCCATAGGGAATCATTGGGGAAATTTACTTTGACCATAGGAATCATTGGGGGAAATTACCTGGGCCCACTAGGGAATCATTGGGGTAAATTACACTGCCCACTAGGGAATCCATTGGGGAAATACCTGCCCATGGGAAATCCTTGGGGGAAATACCTGGCATAGGGAATTTCATTGGGGAATACTTGCCCACTGGGAATCATTGGGGAAATACTTGCCCATATGGGAATCCTTGGGGAAATACCTGCCCACTAGGGAATCTTATTGGGGAAATACCTGCCACTAGGGAATCATTGGGGACATACTGCACACTAGGGAATCATTGGTGGAAATACCTGCCCATAGGGAATCATTGGGGAAAGGGACATTACTTGCCCACAGGGAATCATGGGGAAACTTGCCCAAGGGCTCATTGGGGAAATACCTGCCCATAGGGCATCATTGGGGAAATACTGGCCATAGGGACTCATTGGGGGAAATACTGCCCACCGTGGGACTCATTGGGGAAATACTTGCCCCATAGGTGAATCATTGGGGAAATACCTGCCACAGGGAATCAATATTGGGGAAAATGGCGGAAAATACCTGCCCACAGGGCATCATTGGGGAAATACTGCCCACAGGGAGGAATCATTGGGGAAATACCTTGCCCATAGGGAATCATTGCGGGAAATACTTGCCCACAGGGAATCATTGGGGTCAATTACTGCCCACAGGGAATCATTGGGGAATACCTGCCCATCTGGGGGAATCATTGGGGAAATACCTGGCCCATAGGGGGAATCATTGGGAAATGGAAATACTTGATCCATAGGGCGGAATCATCATTGGGCGAATACCTGCCCATAGGTGAATCATTGGGGAAAATACCTGCCCATAGGGATTCATGGGGAAATACTTGCCCATAGGGAATCATTTGCGGGAAATACATGCCCATAGGGGAATCATTGGGGGGAAATACCTTGCCCCACAGGGAATCATTGGGGACACAAATCCGTGCCACAGGGAATCATCTGGGGAAATATACCTTTGCCATAGGGGAATATTGGGGAAATACTGACCATAGGGAATCATTTGGGGTGGAAAATACCTGCCCATAGGGACTCATTGGGGGGAGGAAGGGGAACTACCAGCCCATAGGGAATCACTTGGGGACGGAAAATACTTCGACCATAGGGAGAATCATTGGGGAAATACTCTGCGCCACTAGGGAAATCATTGGGGAAATACTTGCCCACGGGCCTCATGGGGAAAAATATCAATTGGTGTTTTTTTTTTTTTTTTTTTTTTTTTTTTTTTTGAAAAATTTGGGGAATTTTTATACCTGCCCACAGGGAATCATTTGTGGAAATACCTGCCCATAGGGAATCATTGGGGAATACTTGCGCCACAGGGAGGAATTCATTGGGAGGAAAAAATACCTGCCCACTAGAGGAATCATTGGGGAAATACCTGCCATAGGGGAATTCATTGGGGAATACTTGCCCACAGGGACATCATTGGGGAAATCCTCTGCCCACCGGGAATCATTGGGGAAGGAAATTAAATAACTTGGAAATACTTGCCCACAGGGAATCACTTGGGAGAAATACCTGCCCATAGGGAATCATTGGGGAATTACCTTGCCCCATAGGGTATCATCATTGGGGGGAAATGGAAATACCTGCCCATAGGGAATTCATGTGGGAGGAAATACCTGCGGGTCTTGGGGGCCATAGGCTTGCTGTTATCACTGGGGAAGGGAATACCTGCCCATAGGGAATCCATTGGGGAAAATCTTGGACCATAGGGAATCATTGTGGGGGAAAATACTTACCGCCACTTAGGGAATCCTTCGGGGAACTACTTGCTCCCACTAGGGAATAATTGGGTGGGGAAACTACCTTGCCCCACTAGGGAATCATTGGGAGGAAATACCATGCCCACTAGGGGAATCAACTTGGGGAAATACCTGCCCACAGGGAAATATTGGGAAATACATGCCGTAGGTGAATATTGGGGAAGTTTGGATGGGAATCTTGGTCTTGCCCACTAGGGAATTCATTGGGGACGGAGGCAAATTACCTGCCCACATGGGAAGCTTCTTGGGGAAATACCTTGCACCACAGGGAATCTCTTGGGAAATACCTGCCCCTAGTGGAATCATTGGGGAAAATTTTTTACCTTGCCCATAGGGACTCATTGGGGAGGAAAGGAAACATACTGCCCACAGGGTGGGAAACTGGGACTCATTGGGGTTGATAGGTATGGCGGGCTTGCCCATAGGGAATCATTGGGGGAAGGAAAACATACCTGCCCATAGGGACATCATTGGGGAACAATTACCTGCCCATAGGACATCATTGGGGAACTACCCTGCCCAAGGGAATCATTGGGGGGAAAAACTTACCTTGCCCATAGGGAATTCATTGTGGGCCAAAATTTACCCTTGCCCATAGGGACTCATTGGGGAAATATTTGCCCACCCGGGGAATCCTTGGGGAAATTACCCTGCCCATAGGGAGTCTTGGGGAAAAACTCCCACAGGGAATCATTGGGGAAATACCTGCCCATAGGTGAATCCATTTGGGGAATACCATGCCCATAGGGAATCATTGGGGAAATTACTTGACCATAAGGGAATCATTGGGGGAAATACTTGGGCCCCTAGGGGATATTGGGTGCGAATACTCCTTGCCCATTAGGGACATTCATTGTGGGAATACCTGATCACAGGGAAATCATGGGGAAATACTCTGCCCATAGAGAATCATTGGGAAACATACATTGGCCCATAGGGAATCATTTGGGAAAAAATACTGCCATTAGGGAATCATTGGGGAAAGGAAAAATTCCTGACCACCGGTAATCATTGGGGAAATACCTGCCATAGGGAATCATTGGGGGAAAATACATGCCCATAGGGAATATTGTGGGACATATTTTTAGCCATAGGGCTCATTGGGGAATATTGCCCATAGGAGGAATCATTGGGGAAATACTTGACATGGGAATATTGGGGATGGGGAATGCTTTGCCCATAGGGATGGAATCATTTGGGGATACATACCTGGCCCTAGGGAATCCAAATTGGGGAATGCTTTGCCCATAGGGAATCATTGGGTGGGAAAGGCATACCTGCCCATAGGGGTAACTCATTTGGGGAAAACTACCTGAACCCTAGGGAATCAGTGGAGGTTAAATACCTGCCCATAGGGAATCCTTGGGGAAAACTTGACCATAGGAATCTTGGGGAAATCCATAGGGAATCACAGGGGAATACATGGCCCTAGGAAAGCATGGAGGAATACTTGCCCATAGGAAACAATGGAAAATACTTGGCCATAGAGAACAATAGAATACTTGCCCATAGAGGATCATTGGTGAATACTTGCTCATAGAGAAACACTGGGAATTGCTTGCCCATAGGGGAGCATTGGGGAATTGCTTGCCCATAGATAGGGGTCTATTGTGGAAGAGCTGCTTCTAGGGAAACCTAGGGCCCATCTCCAGTGCTTCTCTGTGGGCAAATAGGGTTTCCCTCTGGGCAAACATGTCCCTAAAGAGGCAGCCATGAAGAGTGAAGGGGAGGAAAGCACACTGCCTCCAGTCAGCTCCTCCAGTCCTTCCTTGGAGGCTGGAGGGCCATCTGTCAGTGGGGGTGCTTTGATGGAGAGTTCCTGCATAGCAGAATAAAGGGGTTAGACTGGATCAGGGCCCTTCTTGGGGTCTCTTCCAACTCTAGGACTCTATCTCCCAGCATCCCCACTGACTCACAGCTGGGGAATGCTGCTGCTGCTGCTGCCCCTGCCAGGCCCACACAACACTCATCCCCTGGAAGCCCCAGAGCTACCTTTGGCCATGGCGGCGGCTGCTGCTGCGGAGGCTGCTGCTCCTCTCTGCCTTCCCTGCCCTCAGCCAGGACCTCTTCCCGCCGCTAAGCTCAAAACACCCGCCGCCACCATAGAGTCGCCGCCACAGAGCGGGAAGAGCCATTAGAAGAAGAGACCTCCAGCCCGGCTAGAGAGGCTCCCTTGGCCCTTTCCCGTGCCGCCATTTTAGAAGAGACAGCCTCTCTAGCCGGGCAGTCTCGCTCTCCAACTAAGGAAATAGAGGTGAGACCTCCAGCCCGGCTAGAGAGGCTCCCTCTAAGGAAAAGCCTCTCTAGCCGTGCCGTCTCGCTCTCCCCCTATTGGTCCAGCCTCTCGAGCAAAGAGAGACGAGACCTCCAGCCCGGCCTAGAGCGGCTCCCATGCCGCCATTTTAGGCAGGAACCAGAGGAAGCCTCTCTAGGCAGGCGGTCTCGCTCTCCCCGTTCACTTCCATTCGTTCAGCCTCGCCACCATAGAGTCGGCTCGGCTAGAGAGGCTCCTCCTGGCCTTCCCAATGCCGCCATCTTAGGCAGGAGATTGGAAAGGCCAGGAATTGCAACCTGTTTCATGTTTTTAAAGCTAAACAATGTAGCAATGAAGCAACACAGTGGCAGGTAAGCCTTAACAGAGGCTTCTGCATCCGCACTGAAGAAATAAACGCAGTTTGACATCGCTTTACCAGCCAGGGCTCAATGCTATGGAATCCTGGGATTTGTAGTTTCTTGTGGCACCAGACCTCTCTCTGACAGAGGGGGCCACATGGCTCGCAGAACTACAAATCCCAGAATCCCACAGCATGGAGCCTAAGTAAACAGAAACACTTTGGACCTTCTAGAAACTGCTTTATGGCTGCTTCCAAAATACATCATCCAGGGATGGTTTCCCCCCCCC
>NC_056529.1:31338023-31345383 GCF_019175285.1 Sceloporus undulatus
TTTTTTCAGGCTATGAGGCCATGTTCTAGAAGAGTTTATTCCTGACATTTTGCCAGCATCTGTGGCTGCCATCTTCAGAGAATGCTTCTCTAAAGATACCAGCAACAGATGCTGGTGAAACATCAGGAATAAACTCTTCTAGAACATGTCCTCATAGCCCGAAAAACCCACAAAAATCTATTCCTGTGCAATGTACAGATGCAGGAGATGTGGTAATTTCTAGTTCATGCTCCTAGACCAAAATCTAATTCACAGCCCCAGCTAAAACAGATCTACAGTACTGAATCAGTGGCACTTACATAAGTTTTGACCTTTCAGGCTTTCACTTGGATTTAGACCTTCATTCCTAGAAAACAGCAGATAAGAAGGCACATCTCTAGTGGGAATGTTTGACTCTAGCATGCAAGTGTAGATCAACCATTCACATAAGATCCTCTTTATAGAAACACATGTTCAGGGAGATAGGTTTTATCCAAACGTTCCCCAGAACATGCTGGTTTCTTAAGTTTTTGGGAGGGTCATGGACAAGTATTCATTCAATTATATTTGCCCTCCCATCCATCCCCAAGTGATGTATTCCAGAAATCAGTGTGTCCCCAGATCTCCTATTTACCATGAGAAGGGCTCAGTTCAGCAAGACTGACAGCAACACTCCCAGAATCCATTGTAGACAGGTTCCTTGGCAGACACCTCAATATGGGAGCTATTCCCTCTAAAAGAAGTTTGAAACCTCCTGCCTTGACATGTTCGGCAGAGATATCAGTTAGATCTCGGCACAGAAACCACTGGTTTTTATCCTGAAATTTTAGGTTTAAAAGTCAGATTTGCACATTGTTAGGCACTACAAAGGGCATTAGAATAAACATGGCTGCAAAAGTTCTCTTTTTAAAAACACACACACAATTGCCAATTTACTTTGTGACAAAAAACCATTTGAGCTTGCCAGTCGCTTGTTGTCAGCATCCTAAAAGCTTTACTCCCAATCTCTGCTTCCCCATGGCTTATGACTAAGTCTTCCTCCATCTTCACACATCTAAAAGGCAAAGCTAATCTTTCCCAAACAAGCACCCCTTTCCTGCGTTTTGGCCCCTATGGTTACATAAGTCTGTTATTTAAAATCATTTACAAGGCCCTCACTGCCTACAACCCAAGAGCAAGTGGGAACCCCACCAATGTAAGGCCCTGATCCTTCTGGGGCACTACCCTATCATTACAATAGTTGAACAAGCAAATCTGTTTCATCACAAACATGCATAAGCAGAGGTCCCTCCTGCAACCAACTGTTTCACCAAGCGCACATACAATCCTGCCCCATACTTTTGTTTGGAGGGTGGGGAGGCAACCCATTGTTGTGCAACAGGTAAGGCAAAGTGCTACCCATTGCACAGCTGTGGGATCTGGTACAACTATCCCGGCATACGTTTATGCTCCATTAAAAAAGTATCGGATCTTGGCCAATGTACTCATTTAACCTCACTGCTAGGCCTTGGGCAGTTTCAAGCATTTGTTTTGCCATGACACTTCTTAAGCCTGCTCAGTGTGACTGACTGACACTAAGCCGACCCAGCATGAGCTCCGAATCAATGCTGCCTAGTCAGCAGAATTATGTACCCACTTCCAAACTAATCCTGTGGCCTATGTTCCCAAAATACTAAGTTTTATATTCAGTTCTTCATCTTCTACAAATATGCATTCTTCTGTCTGATTGCCACCAGCCCCATCTATCCTCAGAAGCTTTAAGGTTGCCAATTCCTTCTATACATGACACGCAGCCAGCAAATTTACTCTGTGGCTACCCATAGTGGTAGCCAGAGGAAAAGAGCAACAGTGGAAAACAAACGACAAAGTAAAAGGACGACAAAGGTCTACAGGACCATCAAAAGGAGCCCTGGTGGCGCAGTGGGTAAATGCCTGTACTGCAGCCATTCACTCGAAACCACAAGGTTGCGAGTTCAAGACCAGCAAAAGGGCCCAAGCTCGACTCAGGCTTGCATCCTTCCGAGGTCGCTAAAATGAGTACCCAGACTGTTGGGGGCAAATTAGCTTACTTGCTAATTAGTTTACTTGCTGTTCACCGCTATGATCTTTGGAATAGCGGTATATAAATAAAACAAATTATTATTATTATTAAAACTAACAGATGCGTTGTGTATAAGCTTGTGTGGACTAGAGCACTTGAACAGATCACAAAAGTGGCAGACAGACTGCATATACACATGTGCCTGTTATTATACATAACATGTATATATAAACATGTTCAGTTGTCACTCCATATGCGCTAGGGTTAGGGGCACAAGACTCCCATGAATATGGAAAAGTCACAAATAACAAAAACACAATTTTTTACTTGAGAAGACACCTCTCTGGGAATCTCTAGGTCCTCCAGTGCAACTCTGTGGTCAACATCCGACAGACACTGACCATAGAACTAAATTGGAGGAGCTACAAAGGCCTAGAAGAATGTTCTCTACGAACCTCTAGGTCTTTCAGTACAACTTTTAGTTAAAGTTGACCATAGAGTTGCACTGGAGGACCTAGATATTGTTAGACAGAACATATTAATCAAATCCGTGAATAATCAAATCCACAAATATCAAAGCCATAAATATGGAGGGATGAGTGTATATATAAACAAATATACAAAGAAAAAGCAGGTGAACAGTAAAGGCCAAATGGCATAACACTCTAACACATGGACATATGGGGAACATGTGGCCTCTAGGGGCTATTAGACTTAAACTCCAACCAGCTCTTATCACAGGCTCTGAAGACTAGAGCTGCTAAAAACCGTAACCTCATAATATTTCAGGGACCCCATGTTCTCCATGCCTGCTGTAACCATTGCTTCTCTGGAAATCTCTCCCTCTTTACTGCCCAGAGGAGAAGCTATATCTTAGTTTGACAGTGGACTCAGTCTGAAAGGCGACTCTTGAGGTAATAATCCATAAGGCAAGTGGAACAGGTAGGAGAGTAAACACCCTCCCAGGCATCATCATCATCATCATCATTAGCAACTCTATTCTAAAAGGACTCTCAGAAGGCTACATAAAAGGTCTGCCACTTTTAAAGAACAAGAATTAAGTTTCTCTGAGGGGAGACTGTATGAGTGTAGCTTTATCCTATGACAGCCAACAGCTATTTAAAGCAACCAAATTTATGAAAGTCAAATCGCGGGGCTGGATTAGCTGTATCTTTTACCCTAAGTGTCAGGCTCCTCAATTCACCAGCAGGGTAATTTCCCCCTTGCTAAGTAGGAATAATGTCACAAACAGACTCTCTCCAGAATTAACTCCTTCCTAGAAAACTCAGGAAGGATAAATTCTTCAATTGGTTATAATTATTTTGGAGCCGCTACAGAGTTAGGTAACCTCTCCTAAAGATCCTACATTGTTGCTTCCAATAAGGGCAACCCAGGGATGGGATTCCTTTTTGTTGATAGAGGCACTTGAGAGATTGTTGTAGGACACTTCTCAGCAATGGCTAGGGTTGAACCCACAGTGGACAGGGGCAAACATTTGTTAAAAGCAGGCAGACTCACCCTCCCTTTTTTTACCCCTCTTCTTCACATTTAGTGCTGGAGAAGGGAGGAATGGCTTTTAAAAGGCTCTGAAATGAGGACAAGAGCTGCATGAGAGACCAGAGTAAGAACCAAAAGCTGCTCACTGTATAAAGCTGCTCAATGGACTCACTCAGTAGAAAGCAGCTCTATGGAGCCTGCACATGTATACCACTTTCTTGAGATTCAATTTATTGCTCCACTAGGAAAATTGGAAATGGAGGGATGGTTGTGTATCGTGAGACGCAGGACTTTTTCTAGCTAGCCATTAGCACCACTCATCCCAGGAGGATGGCCGGAGAAATAAGACGACGCAGCGCAGCGGTTTGAGCACTGAGCTACAACTCTGAAGACCCAAGGTTCGAATCCCCGCTCAGCCATGGAGCAAAGTCACACTAAGCCTCAGCAGAAGGCAAAGAACAAACCTTGCCAAGAAGACCCTGTGATAGGGTTGCGTAAGTCAGAAACAACTTGAAGGTACAAAGCAACAAAGCAGCGATTAGTAGAAAGAAAGGTACTGGAGCGCATGAATTATCCAGCAAGTTAGGAAAAGCAAGAGGTGCCCCGTTATGAGAATATGCAACAGTTAGCAGACATTTCTGATGTCTCAAAAAAGAATATACAACACGGGAAAGGTGGAAATGTATGCAATGCTGACTTATTAACATAATAAACTTTATTAGCTTCTTTAAATACACAGCAATAGCATGTACATTTCTATACCACTTTATAAGGAACTCAGCACACAGACTGTAAGCCAACTGCCTCCAACAAGCTGGGTACGCATTTTACTGATCTACGAAAGAATGGAAGGCTGAGCCAACCTTGGAGCCCTGGGATCAAACTCACAACTCTGTGGCTGCAGGACCAGCATTTAACCACTGCAGAAGCAGGGCTCCTATACATTAAACGGATAACACATTAATTAGATAACATATTTTAATACATAAGATGGTACTGTTTCATACCTTTATATATGTACAGTGCACCCGCGCCATACGCAAGCACGCCATATACAGCTTTCAGCTTATGCTGAAGCTGCGCAGCGGGAGAAACAATGACATGCACACTGCAACGCATGCACATAACCCATTGTTTTCAATGAGGCTTGAGCATGTGCATTTTTTCCCTGATGTGGGGGGGGGGGGGTTTGAAACAGATCCCTCGCATAAGGGAAGGGTCCACTGTATATAAAAGTACTCATAGAGTAAGTGTAAATTAACCCAATATTACAGATTGAGCTGCAAGCCACTATAATATTAATGGTGCTTAACTTTTCATATCGTATACTGTATTAATCATTCTACTAAGAAACCTGGGGCCCACCATGACAGAAAGCAAAACCCATTTTGTTTTGACAAGGTCATTTAGATATCCATGACATCCTATTTTATACAGTGATTTGATATGCAAAGGGGACAGGGAATTAGCAGGAATACTAAGCATTCAAGATTATTATTAACATGCCAAAAGGTGACGGATAAATAATCTGTGACAGGTAGGACCTAAGGAGATGGCATTTCCCACCTCCAAGAGTATATGAGGAAGGAGGGAGAGCACATTCCCAGGAAGAGTTATGAAAGGATCACCATTGGAGAACCACCGTTCTAAAGTATGTGACACCATTTAACAGGAACCAAAGAGAAGCTGGCAACAGAAAACGAACCAACAAGCAAAAGGTTACACAGTTTGGGTTTAGAAATGTGTAATCTAATCTTCACGATGTTGACAAGAATAAGCTTCTGCATCTACAGACGCGTTTAGAAAAGTATGCCCTTATTATGTAATTAACTGATTACAGGATTAAGGAATAGGAGCAAATTTGGATACTGAGCCGATACTTTTAACCACATCTGACTCCGAGAAGTGCTTCATCCTCATAACCAGTTGTGCGCATTTCCATTAAGTATACCTCCAAACACCAAGTACGGAAAACTATGCTTTCTGTGTAAGGTTTGCAGAACTAACTGGGTGGTCACCGTTGAGAACAGAATGCAGACAAATTGCTGTTGTCGTTGTTGTGTGCCTTCAAGCAGTTTCTGACTTACAGTGACCTTAAGGTGGATCTCTCATTGAGATTGCTTGGCAAGATTTGTTCAGAGAGGGTTTGCCCTTGCCTTCCTCTGAGGCTGCGGACTTTTACCAGGCGAGGCTGAAAAGCAGAATTTGAACAGGATAAAAGCGTCTTTGGCTGGTACATATCACACAACTTTGAGTCTCTCCTGCTGCTGCTTTGCATTGCATTCATTACTGTAGTGTCCCTTTTGAATAACAGGCAAAGCCCATCAATAGGCTCTCAATCTCACTGCCATTCCATTACTGCGTCTGTGCCATAGGTCCGTTCCATGTGCTGTGAATGTGCACACAGCATCCCTGCACTTCACTTATTCCATTTCTATGCTGTATCACAATAATTTGAATGTCGAATTCAATTGGTAAGATTTTTTATGAGAGGGGAGGAGGAGCGATGGCAGCTACCAAGGGCATTGCAGGAGACACATCTTAAGCATTTCGAATTAGGGGCAGATGGAGAAAGAAACTGATTGGGGATGATAGGGATTGTAATCCAACACATCAGGAAGGTCCCAGATTGGGGAAGGCATGGATCATCCTGTTGACATCATCCTTAGCAAAAGGCAACTGGGCTTGTCATTTCAGCACTTGCGCTTTAGGCAAAAATCAAAGGCCCCTCAAACCATTCCATCAGTTTGTATCTCCCAAACCCAACTGGCTAGATTCTGGGCAATAGGCTGGCAAATGGAATGAAAAAGCCAGGGGAGAAGTCCCTTCTCATCAATAGGGGTGCATATATGCGTGAGCGCATGTGTGATGTGGCGTTGGGAAAAAGCGTTCTCCAGATGCTGCTAAAAAGACAAATGAATGGATCCTAGAGCAAACCAAGCCTCTGGTAGCCAAAATGACTAAATTGAAGCTGTCTGGCTTTAGGCAAACCATGACTCACAAGGAAAAACAATGTTAAGGAAGGAGGGTAGAAAAGTAGAAGAACTAGGGTTGGTTCTAGACTGCAGAAATAATGCAGTTTGACATCACTTTAACTGCCATGGCTCCGTCCCCATAGCACCTGGGATGTGCACTTTTGTGTGGCGCCAGCACTCTTTGGCAGAGAAGAAAACCACACATTTGTATAAAACTACACATTCCGGGAAGGAGCTACAGCGCTTAAAAGTGGTGTCAAACTGCATTATTTATACATTGTGGATGCACCCTAGACAGCAGAAGCCACCATTGCCTTGAATCTGCCAGACTCCTGAGGACAGAGAGCATGAGAGATCTCCCATTCATAGTATCACCATAAACCGAGGCCGATTTGAAGGCAGTTCACACACACACACACACACACATCCAAAAAATGGTGAGGATGATGATGATAACGATAGTGGTTTTGAGTGTTATGCTACAACTCTGGAGACCAAGGTTCGAATCCCTACTTGGTCACAGAAAGCCATTGGGTTGACCTTGGGCAAGAAGTCACACTCTCTCAGCCTCTGGGGATGGCAATGGCAATTCTCCTCTGAACAAGCCTTGCCCTGGAATAGATTTGCCTTGTTGTTGGCCTGGAAGCCATTTCTGACTTATGGCAACCCTACAATGAACCTTTCATGGGGTTTTCTTATCTTCAAGGAGGATTTGCCATTGCCATCCTCCAAGGCAGAGAGAATGCAGTTCATGGACAAATGGGATTCGAACCCTGTTCTCCAGAGTCATACTCCAGTCCTCAAACCGCTTCACCTTAGGGTTGCTAGAGGTCAGAGACGACTTGAAAGCACACAGCAGGAACATCAT